>NC_089491.1:39779990-40091837 GCF_036850765.1 Saccopteryx bilineata | reverse complement strand
ACATGCCTCCTAATCAGAAGTCATTGATTGTAAGGAATTGCAAGTTAAATTGGCAAGAGAAAGGTAGAATAAATTGTATAGATTTCTGTTGGCCCAGCTGGAGAGAGCCTTCTAATATAAAACATGTATTTTGTGCAAGATGTTGTACTAGGTCCTGGGGCTACACCAGTGAACAGGAGGCACATAGTCCCTTCCATTAGATGGGACAGATACTAATTAATAACTCAGATAATTAATTATGACTGTGATAAGTGTCATAAAGGAGTATTACACTCTTGTAGAAGGAGCTGTGAGAGTTTATGAAAAGGGGACTAATATGGTCTAAGAGATTAAGAACGGCGTCCCCAAGGAGATCAGAGCAGCAGGATGAGGTGGACTTGGTTAGGTCTTGGCTGGTTGGTTCATATATGTACCTGTGGTTCAGTGGTGAGCTGTCCTTTCAGGTGGGATTCAGAGGAGTAAATCTCAGTAAAGGTCATGTCAGCTACCCGTAGTCAGTTTGCATGTGTGGTTAACTTCCTCCATCCTGGAGGGCAGCCACTCACTTTATGGCTATTCTCTGCCGTGGTTTGATTTGAGAGAGGCTTTAAAAGAGAAAGCTGGTTATTTGCTTGGTTTCCATGAGCTAAAAGGTGCTCCATGTACATCTTACTTCAGATTGAGCTGCAGTGTGAATGTGGACGAAGAAAAGAGATCATGATTTGCTCTGAAGCATCCAGTACTTATCAAAGGTTAGTGCTAACTAACTGTTAACAATTAGTGGATCTGGGTAAAGGGTATGCATGTGTTTATTATAGGATTCTTGTCACTTCTATAAAAGCTAGAAAGTTTTTTAAATAAATTTTCTTTTTAAAAAAAATTTTTTTTTTCTTGAATTTTGTTTTTCTGGTTCAAAGAAGAGGTACTGCTGACATGGACACAGTACAATATATAGCTGATGTACTATAGAATTGTACACCTGAAACCTGTATAACTTTATTAACCAATGTCACCCCAATAAAAAGGAAGAAAAAAATAGCCTGACCTGTGAAAGCATCGACCTGGAATGCTGAGTTCCCCAGTTCAAAACCCTGGGCTTTCTCATGATGGAATGACAGGGCCTGGTGGCTGGAATGTGACTTGATCAGGCCTAGTGCTGGACTGACTCCCCTGAGGTCATAGTCTGGGATATGGCTCTCCCTGATGTGGAAAGAGTCCCCAACCAGTTTTTTGAAATTAAAATTCAGTCCTGGGGGAAAAAAAAATAAAACAAAAACAACCCCAGGCTTGCCCAGTCAAGGCACATGTGAGAAGCAACTAGTATGAGTTGCTGCTTCCCGCTCCTTGCCACCCCCATCCTCTCTCTAAAGATCAATAAATAAAACCTTCAAAAAAAGAAGAAAATTAACTTAATTTTTATAAAAGCAAAGAAAAGGTACTGCTTTAAGTACCTTTCCTTCCTGAACTTTAATTTGTTTTCTATTTTTTTGAGAGAGAGACAGCAAGGGAGAGAGAAGGTGAGCAGTATCAACTCCTTGTTGCTTTTACTTTTAGTTGTACGTTGACCCAAGGTCATACCAGTGTCCCCTTGCTCAAGCCACACGATCCCAAAACTCACCAGCCTGAACCCAAAGGTCGCTGGCTTTGAGCTAGTGACCCTAGGGTTCCAGGTTAACACTATATCCACTGTGCCACCACCAGTAGGGCTCTACTTTAATTTGTAAAGAAACCTTTCTTCTCCTCTCCCTTTTGGTCTTATTGCACTGTGAGATCAGAAGGGAAGATGTCCTGAAGTTGCGGGAACTGCTTTAATGCCCTACCAATTGTGGTAGCACAGCTAGGACCAAATCCTGTGCTCCTTCCCCTCCTGTGGGGGTTTCTTACTTTGCGTGCAGCCTCCTGAAATCTTGGGGCCCATGTTTTCACACAGGGATCTGTGTACAGAGATGGAGGTGTTAGGGATGGGTGGTTGTGTGTATCTAATTAGATGCAGAGATATGCCATGGAGTTACGACTTTAGGAGTATGCAGACATCAGAGTGGCTGATGAATACCCTCAGAGTGCCAGCCATTGGCCTGGATGTTGAAGGGGTACTGAGGAGTGGATTACCTCATTGCTTCCTGTGGCACTGGCTGCTTTTAGAATCTAATTGAAGACCCTGGCCAGTGGTTCAGTGGATAGAGCATCAACCTGGCATTTAGATATCCCAGGTTTGATACCCAGTCAGGGCCCACAGGAGAAGTGACCATCTGCTCTCCCCCCCCCACCCTTTTATCCCTCTTTCTGTCCCACAGCTAGTGGCTCAATTTGTTCAAGCATGGCCTTGGGCACTGAGGATAGCTCTGTTGGAGCTCATCAGCCTCAGATGCTAAAAATGGCTCGGTACTCAAGTATTGGCCCTAGACTGACTGGGTTGCCGGGTGGATCCCAGTCAGGGCGCATGCAGGAGTCTTCCTCACCATCTCCCCTTCTCTCAACAACAACAACAACAAAACAAAAAAAACAAAAAAAGGAATCTAATTGAGATGTGACATAAGCATAAGTAGTTTATGTAAGTAGGTAAAAGTTTATATAGATGGGCTTTTGAGGACACACAAATTGTTGAGTTGTAGATATGCCTTGGAAGAAGTCTTCTGTTTACCTAGTATAATGAGGTTCTTATGAAACTGCAATGCCTTTTCTTGCCTCTCTTTTATATACTTCAGAATAGCAGCTATTTCCATGGCCTCTAAAATAACAGACATGCAGCTTGGAGATTCAGTAGAGATCGGCAGGTTAATTACTAAGAAGGAAATTCACCAAACCAGGTAATTTTAAAAATGTATGGATGGCTATGCCTTCTTTCTCCGATTAGGCTTAATTTCCAGAGGGAAGGAACGGTCCATTTTTCTTGGTCCCCCATAGTAAAGCCTAGTACACACAGTAGGTGTTCAACAAACATTTGATACTCAGAGTCACACACAAAATAAAAAAATAATTAAAAAAACAATCACACCCAGTCCATTCCAATGAATTCTGCTCAGGGTATAGCTGAGACTAGAGGAGACTTTTCCAGGCCTCATTCCAGCTAGTAGCCGGAGGAAGCAGAGGCCTAGAGATGGCCAGCCCATCCATTGGAGAACAGAGTGGTAGTTGTCAGAGGAGCACTGGGAGTATTTTAGGTGCTGAGCAGGCAGGGCACACTCTGAGGCCCTTCTGAGGATTCCTAGACTTTCCTAACCCAGAGTCCTGCCCACTGTCCTTGAGAGGGGACTCCCTCATCCTGCTATCCTCTGGCCTAGAGTCTGCTCTATTTCTAGGTTGACTATCTAAGAACTTATTACTATATAGAAAACGTGAAACCTGTTCCCTGACTTCATTTTTTTTCTTTTGCTTCTCAAGACTGGAGTGTGATGAGGAGTGTTCAGCCTTGGAAAGGAAAAAGTAAGTAGTGTCAACTGCTGTTTTATCTAATTGTCCTTGAGTTCTATGAAACTGGTGGGAGGAAACAACCCTTAAGGCATTCATGCCGCACCTGCTCTCAGTCTTTTGCTGCTATTGGAGAGCAAGAGAAATTGGGTCATCAAGAATTGAAGTGTGTAAGGATAAACCACTTAACGCAATTGCAGCATATTTCCGAAACAATTTGAGCTTATGTGGTTTTGGGCAGGGTGTAAATAAACATCACATACCACAGCATACTTATTCATGACTAGCAGACTTCCTGATTCCTCTGGAGATAAGAGGCTTAAAATTTTTTTAATGAACTTTTATGTTGAAGTGTAACATACATATAGAAGATTAGAAGTGTACAGATCAGTGAGTCATAAAGTAAATAGTGTTAAAATCGGCACCAGGTCAAGAAATGGAAAATTACCAGAACCCTCTTTTATACTCCACAAAGATATTACCTCTGTCCTGACTTCTAATACTTTAAATTAGTTTTGTCTGTTTTTGAACTTTATATAAATGATGAAATCCTGTAGTTTATATTAGTTTTGCCTGGTTTCTTTCATTACATAAATGACATTTATTCCTGTTGTATGTAGCAGTACTTTGTTCATTTTCACTTCTGCATATTTTATTGTATTAATATATCATAATCAATTTCTCTTCTACCATTAATAAATATCTGTGTTGTTTTCAGTATTGGGCTATTCCAAATAATTCTGTAAAAGCATTTTTATATTTGCTTTGCTGTATATATTTATTCATTTCTATGGGATATAAACTTAGGAGTAGAATTGCTTATTAATAGGGTATGCATATGTTCAGCTTTAGTTGGTTCTGCCAAACAGTGTCCAAAATAGTTGTAACAAATTGCACTCTCACAAACAGTGTTGTAGTTCTCATTGCTCTACATTTTTATTAGCTCTTGGAATCTTTTTTATTTCAATCCATTCTCATGGATGTATAGCCTGATGTTAGTGAGCTTTTAATATATATTTACCTGATGACTAGTAAGATTGAATACCTTTTCGTATGCTTATTGGCCATTTGGATATTGTCTTTTGTGAAGTGCCAGTTCTCTTGTGAAGTACCTATTCTTAAATTGTCTTTTTTTTTCATATTGCTTAGTAGAAGTTCTATATATTTTGGATGTGAGTCCTTTGTTGGTTTTATATATTTTCTCATACTTTGTGCCCTAACATTTCCCTCTTTTCATGATGTGTGGTTTTTGGGGTTTTCTTAAATGCATTAATTGATTGATTCTTATATGTACCCTGACTGGGGATTGTACCCACACTGAGCTACCCAGTCAGGGCCCCACAGTGTCTTTTTATAAACAGAATATTCTGATTTTAAGTAGTCCTATTTATCAGTCTTTTCCTCGGTGCGTAGTGCTTTTTATTTCCTGTTTAAAACATATTTGTCTATCTGAGGTCATGATGATATCATCCTGTTATTGTCTAGAAGCTGTATTATTTTACCTTTCACATTTAGATCTACAGATGACCTGGACTGATTTTTTTGAGCACGGTGTAGGAAGATTCATGATTCAGTGTTTTTCCATATGAATATTTATTTGACCTGTACCATTTATCAAGATGTCCTTTTTACAGCGCTCTATAGTACCACCTTTGTCTTAAATCAAATATCCATACTATTTGTGTGGGTCTATTTCTCAGCTCATTCTGTTTCATTGTGCTAATATCACACCATCTTAATTATTGTACCAATATAACAAGTCTTAATATCTGGTAAGTATATCTCTTCAAACATGGTTCTTCAAGATTGTCTTGGCTATTCTTGGCAATTTGCACCACCACTTAAATTTTAGGATTAGCTTATCAATAGATCTTGTACATCTTTCAGTAGCTTTGTTCCTTGCTAAACAATGTCCATGATGCATTTATAAATGATATTTTTTTCTTGTATCACTTTTAAATTTTCATTTTCTAATTGCTTATTGATGTTACATAGAAATATAGTTTATGTTTGTTGCCTTGTATTCACAAACTTGCTAAATTTACTTATTTCTAATAGTTTATAACTTCTGCCCTGGCTGGTTAGCTCATCGGTTAGCGCATAGCCCAAAATGCCAAGATTTGCAAGTTCAATCACCAGTCAGGGCACATACATGAAGCAGCCAACGAATACACAACTAAGTGGAACATCAAGTGAATGCTCCTCTTCTCTTTCTCTCTCTGTTTATCTAAAATAAAGCAATAACTACTACTAACAAAAAAAGTAAAAAGAGCCCTGTCTGGTTTACTCAGTGGATAGAGCATCAGCCTGGCTTATAGACATTCCAGGTTTGATTCCCAGTCAGGAAACACAAGAAAAGTGACCATCTGCTTCTCTTCTCCTCCCTCTCCACCTTCTCTTTCTTCCCTCCTGTAGCCAGTGGCTTGATTGATTCGAGCGTTGGCCCTGGGCCTGAGGATATCTCAATCGGTCCTAGCTCGTCAGCCTCAGGTGCTAAAAATAGCTCAGTTGATTCGAGCATCAGCCCTAGATGGGGGGGGTAGTTGGGTGGATCCTGGACAGGGCGCTTGTGGAAGTCTGTCTCATTATCTCCCCTCTTCTCATTAAAAAAAGAAAAAAAGGAATAGTTCATAACTTCTTTTAGGTTTTGCTTGTATACAATCATATCCTCTTCTAATAGTAAGTTTTATTACAATTATAGTACCTTTTTTCTTTCCAATTTTTAACTTTTTTTTCTTGCGTTATTGCACTGGCTAGGACCTCCAGCATGGTGTTGAATAGAAGCTAGTGATAATAGATATTCCTGACTTATCCCCAGCCTCAGAGGGAAAGCTTTAAATATTTTACCAGTAACTATGATGCTTATTGGAAGTTATTTCAGGATACTTTTTTTTTTAATCTTTTATTTTTATTTTATTTTATTTTTTTACAGAGACAGAGAGTGAGTCAGAGAGAGGGATAGACAGAGACAGACAGGAACGGAGACAGATGAGAAGCATCAATCATTAGTTTTTCATTGCGCGTTGCAACACCTTAGTTGTTCATTGATTGCTTTCTCATATGTGCCTTGACCGCGGGCCTTCAGCAGACTGAGTAACCCCTTGTTGGACCCAGCGACCTTGGGTTCAAGCTGGTAGGCTTTTGCTCAAACCAGATGAGCCCACACTCAAGCTGGCGACCTCGGGGTCTCGAACCTGGGTCCTCTGCATCCCAGTCCGATGCTCTATCCACTGCGCCACCACCTGGTCAGGCTATTTCAGGATACTTTTATCAAATTAAGCAGCATTTATTCAATGACTGGCAAACTTTCTGGTTTGAACAAAATTGATTAAAAGGTATAGCCTTGCCTGACCAGGCAGTGGCACAGTGGATAGAGCGTCAGACTGGGACGCAGAGGACCCAGGTTTGAAACCCTGAGGTCATGGGCTTGAGCTCAGGCTCATCTGGTTTGAGCACAGCTCACCGGCTTCAGCCCAAGGTCACTCGATCTACTATAGTTCCTGGTCAAGACACATATGGGAATACAATCAATGAACAACTAAGGTGCCACGGTGAAGAATTGATGCTTCTCATCTCCCTTCCTGTCTGTCTGTCCGCCCCTCTCTGTGTCTCTCTTTCTGTCTCTGTCACACACACAAAAAAGTATAGCCCTGTAAAAATGTTAATTGGAGAATTTAGGTGAAGAGTATATAAGTTTATTATAATATTCCTTTTTTTAAGATCTTTTTTTTATTGATTGATTTTAGAGAGATAAAGGGAGGGAAGAAGAGAGAAAGAAGCATTCATTTGTTATTCCACTATTCGTCACTTCCTGTATGTGCCCTGACTGGGGATTAAATATACAACCTTGGTGTTTAAGGACAATGCTCTAACCAACTGAGCTAACCAGCCAGGGCTATTATAATATTCTTGTAACTTGTCTTTGAAAATTTTTCAAGGTAAAAAGTTAAACAGAAACAAAGCATAATCCTATTTTAGGTTGAAGTTGGACTTTCAACATTTGTTTACAGTACCTCTTTAAGTGGCTATATGTGTAGAAGGTAATATGATGATTACTAGCACTGCCCAAATTTCCCTTGGTTTGACCACTTTGGTAAACTTTGTAGTAACTGCTGTATAAAACTCTTCCCCTTTAAGAACCATCAGTCACAGTGTTCTCAACTGCAAAATACAATAGGAACCAAGTCCTGAGTATTCAGAAATGCTGTGGTGAGAACACAGAAGGTCTCCAAAACCATGAACCTGACCTTTAGATGGTTGAGAGACAGTATTGTATAGTAGGTAGAGCCAGAACTCTTAGAGTCTTGCTTCACAAGTCACTTAGCTGGGTAACATTGGGCAAGTCACATATCCTCTCTAAGCTTAAACTTTCTTGAAAAACTGTAGAAATGGTGACATTAATAGTATCTAACTCCCGAAGTTGTTGTGAGGATTAAAACCACTCATACTGGCCCTGGCCGGTTGGCTCAGCGGTAGAGCATCGGCCTGGCGTGCGGGGGACACAGGTTTGATTCCCAGCCAGGGCATATAGGAGAAGTGCCCATTTGCTTCTCCACCCCCACCCCCTCCTTCTGTCTCTCTCTTCCCCTCCCGCAGCCAAGGCTCCATTGGAGCAGAGATGGCCCGGGCGCTGGGAATGGCTCCTTGGCCTCTGCCCCGGGCGCTAGAGTGGCTCTGGTCGCGGCATGGTGACGCCCCCTGGTGGGCAGAGCATCGCCCCTGGTGGCCGTGCCGGGTGGATCCCGGTCAGGCGCATGCGGGAGTCTGTCTGACTGTCTCTCCCCGTTCCCAGCTTCAGAAAAATACAAAAAAAAAAACCCCACTCATACTAAGGGTGATCTGACCTGTAGTGGTACAATGGATAAAGTGTTGACCTGGAACACTGAGGTTGCTGGTTCGAAACCTTGGGCTTGCCTAGTCGAGGCACATACAAGAAGCCACTGCTGCAAGTTGATGCTTCCTGCCCCCCCTTTCTCTTTCACGCTGTCTTCTCTCTAAAATCAGTTTTTTAAAAAAATTAAAAAGAACTAAGGATGACTTCATACAGCTCTTGGCACAATCCTAACACATAGTGAGTAGGTGCTCAGTAAATGTCACTTACTGGTTAGAACTGCCTCTCTATTTCTGAAAGGCTTTTGAATTTCTCCTCAATCTCAGTGATGACATAATGACTCTCGCCATATACCCATTCTTTAATATCCACTGACCTCTAAGAAAAAAATAGAAATGCAAATTTAAAAGAGAAAATGCCATCTGAAGTTACAAATATGTACTTCACTAAGAAATGAAAAACTGGCAGGCCAGATTTTCCCACAGACTTGTTTTATTAGTGTTTACATTTGAATTAGTGGCTGACAAATCAGAACATAAAAAAATCTCCCCCTTTGGAATTTTCTTGAAAATTATCCTTCTCTTTAAAATTGGAAAAATCTAGCCTGACCAGGAGATGGCGCAGTGGATAGAGCGTCAGACTAGGACAAAGAGGACCTGGGTTTGAGACCCTGAGGTCACCAGCTTGAGTGCAGGCTCATCAGTTTTGAGCAAAGCTCACCAGCTTAAACCCAAGGTCGCTGGCTCAAGCAAGGGGTCACTCAGTCTGCTGAAGCCCCCCCCCCATCAAGGCACATATGAGAAATCAAACAGTGGACAACTAAGGAACCACAATGAAGAATTGATGTTTCTCTCTCTCTCCCTTCCTGTCTGTCTGTCCCTATCTGTCCCTCTCTCTGATTCTATCTCTGCCACACACACACAAAAAAAAAGTTGGAAAAATCTAGCAGTGGTAAACCAGATTCGTATTGGCATTAAGCTTGCAAGAGACCTGTCTCATTGTAAATGAAAATTATACTAAGAGCTAAGCTGGATTTTATCCATCTTTAAAAGAAAAAAAAAACACACTAACAGGGTGTTGGTGAGATGCTACAAGACTCATAACGCTGTTGATCAGACATGGCCGGGCAGGTATGGAGACTATTCAGACTAATGATCGAGCGTCTAAGGTCCAGACCACTGAGTCCAGTAACCCTGCACATGGAAATGTTTTCCAGAGAAATAATATTAAGAGCTTTTTGTTCAAAGATATTGTTTCACTACAATATTGAGAAACTGGAGATCTGTTAAAGAAACCTAAATGAGGAGTGTTTAAGTAAATTATGAGATATACATTATTCAAGGATTATGCAGCTATTAAAATAGTATGTGTGAAAACCGAATAATAATATGAGAAATGCTAATCATCTCATGACAGGGTAGAAAAAGATATAAAGTTTTATATATACTGGTTGTATTGTATTTATAGGGAAAAATTAGAAAGGAAATGTACTAAAATGCAATGTTTATGTTGTTAATGGAATACTTTATTTCCTAGACTTTCTATAACATGATATTAATTTTAATATAAATCTACTTTATGTATCTGATGTTTAGGTGAAACCTCAGAGAAGGTCATCCCTCTTTGACCATTCCCACTGTTCTCATCCCCCAACCTTCTCTTCATCAGAAAATCTAAGTTCCCACTGTCAGCTTGTGACTTGCCTGGGACCCACATAGACCTGTCTTACTTTCTTCTATGAAGACAATACCATATCTTGTCCCAAGTTGTTATTTTTTCCTCAATAATCGGGTTTACTGAAATGAGATTATTGATGTATAAAGAAGTTAGGACATGATGAGCACTCTGTGTTACTATAAAATGTTTTCCCCCTCCTTTTATTTACATACTTCTCTCTTTCAGGCGGCTAGCAGAGGCATTTCATATCAGTGATGACTCTGATCCTTTCAATGTACGTTCTTCAGCATCAAAATTCAGTGACAGTTTGAAAGAAGATGCCAGGTATTTAACTTGTTACCTACTTTAATTGTAGCTTATAAAGTACTAGAAAGCCGGCGGTCATACGAAATGACCGTTCTAGATATTATAAATTGTAATTAAAATGATTTGTGCAAACGTGTCTGCTAATTCAAACTGAATTACCCAGGGCAGGCGGCAAGGATGCCCCTTTGCTTAGTGCCCCATGGGGTTTCCCCCTTCTACTTGCTTAATTGCTTAAAGTAGAGTGCAATGAAGGAAACCACTGGCAGTACATTTCTTAAGAGCCACCGCTAGCTCAATAAATAAAGGTGATTTAAATAATAAAATGTTAATTCACATGTCAAAGATCTCTTTGTACACAACATTTCTTGTGTAGATCTTTCCATCATTTTTAAGCTCGCCTTGCAGAGGACCATCAATTATTTTTAATTTTACGTCCGTTCTTTCACTTGACCATGAAGTCGAAAGCAATAAAGTCCTGGTCCAGGCAAGTCAATTGATTTGTTTCCCATGGACGCAAAAGCAAACGAACTATTAATGGATCGAATGCTATCCATGTACTGTTTGCCATTTGGATGCTGATTAGTCAATAATTTATTCAAGAGTGGTGGATAATTCTCAATTAGTGGAACTACAATGTTTTCGTACTTGCAACATTGAGAAAATCCTTTCTTGCCATGGTCAAATCGATTAGTTTCTAACTTTAGGACTGATCAGTTTAAGGACTGACAGTGTTCACATTTAATATTCATGTCACCAGAGGAATGCTCAAAAATTAAAGTTTCTCCGTTTGAAACTGTTTTAATCCTTTTTGCGTTTCGGTCAGCATTACTCTGTCGTTTTTTTGCATTTCTCTCCTGCCTTTGTTCAAGGGACTCATTTTGTCAAGACAGACTTTTTTGTCTTGCATCTGAGGCAAGCCTTGTTTCTCTATGCTCATCAGTCTCATTTTGCCGAGAAAGACACATTTGCTCTGCGACTGAAGCAAGCCTTGTCTTTCTCTGCTCAGTGGTTTCTTTTTATCGAGAAAGCCATTTTTGTGCAGCTTTAGCTCCTTTTCTCTCCTCTTCAGTGCTGTATTTTCTAGGAGGCATTCTTAAAAGAAATTACATTAAGACATAGTTTTTATGTAAAACAGATGATTGCCAATGCAAACAAATGTTCGCCTTCCCCCTGACATGCTCAATTCGCGTTCAGCCTTAAATTGTTTCAAAAGCAGATGGTTGCCAATGCAAACAAATGTTCACCTTCCCCCTGACCCGCTCAATTTGCATTCAGCCGTGGCAACTTCACCCCATTGGCTAGTACAGTTACGCAAGCAACCAATAAGCTATCGGCGACAAATAGACAGTTACGCAAGCAACCAATAAGCTATTGGTGACAAACAGACACTTAAGCCGCATATAATAAAGATTTGGTCTTTTCATATTTAACTAATATGTACTCCTCTGTGATGGAACCAAAGTTTTCTTGGCTTTTTTATTTATTTGTTTGTTTTTAAGTGAGAGGAGAGGAGATAGTGAGACAGGCTCCCACATGCACCCCAACCAGGATCCACCTGCCAACCCTGTATCGGGCCAGTGCTCAAATCTACTGAGCTGTTTTTAGCACCTGTGGCTGATGTGCTCAGACCAGCTGAGCTATCTTTAGTGCCTGGGGCCAGCGCTCAAACCAATCAAGCCACTGGCTGCTGGGGGGGGGGGGGGCAGAGAAGGGGAAGATGGAAGGGGAGAAAAACAGAGGATCACTTCTCCTATGTGCCTTGACCAGGAATTGAACCTGGGATGTCCATACGCCAGACTGACTCTCTAGCCACTGAGCCACTGGGCCAGGGCCCAGTAAAAGTTTATATGTCTGTTACAAGAGATTTTATGTTTAATAAAATACCTTCTCTCAGTTTCTCAGAACTATCCCCTTGAAGAATTTTAACTTTGAGGGGATGTGCCCCATGGTAGGAGTTTGAGTCTCCCTAGGGCTAGACTGGCCTAAATTCTCTGGCTGAATTTCACCTCTGTCTACCGAGGTCTCAGTCACAGAGGTCCACACTTGGGCAGTAACAGCTCTTGTCCACCTGTCCCCTGGCCCTCTGGTGGCTATTTCTCTGTCCACATCTTTGTTTTCCCTTTTTCTCTTTCTTTATTTCATCACAGTCAACATTCTGTTGTCTGACAATTCCTGATCTTTGCAAATTTTTCTGCCCACATTGTCCATTGTCCTACACTTTACAGGCAGAAAGGGTGGGCAGGAGGGATTTTCAAAGAGCACAAACAGATGAAGTTAACTGTAGTGATTTCTCATTTCAGGAAGGACTTAAAGTTTGTCAGTGACGTTGAGAAGGAAATGGAAGCCCTTGTGGAAGCCGTGAATAAGGTTGAAGTCAAAGCATCCAATTGGACGTGTCTCTAAGGCCAGCTTGATAAAAAATCAAGTCCCAGAAACACTGTTGATATAGAATAATTGATATAGAATGTAATAGAAAAATTCACAACTTCCTTTTGAGGATCCTTATCTTTCCCAAAAGCCCATCCATAATACTATCCACAGAACCCCTATCCTGGTTCAGAAAAGATATCTGCAAATTACATGTAAATAAAAATCCTAGGTCAGAGCCTCAGAATGGGTGGAGAAACCTAGGCAAGGGGTTTCAATAGTGATGGTTGAATAACTGAGATGCTTAGGAAGACATGCTGGGCCCTCAGATCTCTGAAGGGCTTTAACTTCATGTCTAATAAAGGGTTTCCTTTCCGCCATCTGTCTTACCCCTTCCCCTCCTCCCCCTCCCCACCTCTCAGCAGGATACTAACACAGAGGAGGGAATGGAATCATTCTTCTCCAAATTAGGAAACCTGAGCAAATGTATTTCTCTGCCTGTGTGTATCTGCACACTCATGGTTTCAGTGAGAATGTACTGAAGTGAGAGTTTCTTATCTTATAAGTTTTACATTTATTTAGTCATTTTTTGGATCTATAGCTCACTTCCCACTTATAGTTCCCCTAGGCTCGTGATGGCAAACCTTTTTATAAAAACGCCCGCTTTTGCAGTGCTGGTCAACCTGGTCCCTCCCGCCCACTAGTGGGCGTTCCAGCTTTCATGGTGGGCATAGCGGAGCAACCAAACGGTGCCACGATTGGCCCACCGTGAAAGCTGGAACGCCCACTAGTAGGCAGGAGGGACCAGGTTGACCAGCAATGCAAAAGCGGACGGTTTTTATAAAAAGGTTCGCTATCACGGCCCTAGGAGGAACTGTACACTATCTGTAAGTCTTATTCACTCACCCTTTGTCCCTAACCCTGGCCCGCTGCTACCATGTGGCTTACAAGTAGATTAAGTGCATCAGCCCTAGTCCTCCCAAAGCATTCAGCTTGCTTAGCAGTCGCTTAAATGCTATACACTATAGCCTCTAAAACTCAGACACCTCATTATTGACCCAGGCTGTTCTGGTGTGCAGGGAAGGACCTTTGTAAGTATATTTTGTTAAGATGGTTTTATCAATCACTTTCTTTTCCCTTACTGCAGGGAAAGAGTGGTAAGAAGAGCCATTTCTTCCCTCCCATGAACAGAGACCACCGCCGGATCATCCACGAGCTAGCCCAAGTGTACGGCCTGGAGAGCATGAGCTATGACAATGAACCAAAGCGCAATGTCGTGGTCACTGCCATTAGGTGGGTGGATCTTGTCATCACAGGAGAAACTGCTTGGTGGGACAAACGACCCAGGAACAGTCTATCATAGTTGCTTTCCTTATTTCCTCTCCTGGAAGAATAGTTGGAAAATCTGCTTCTGGGACAACCATTCTGAGACTATCTAAAGGCCCAAACCAGACAGCAAACTTCAGGCCAGAGAACAGATCCACCTAAAGAACATGAGCCTCACATCTGCCCACATTTTCATTAGTCACTGGCGGCAGAATTCCTTGGGCTAAGGGAACTGACCCTGAGCATCTGGGTTGGGCGCCTGCCCATTACATCTGTCCCTTTTTCCCTTCTGTCTGGCATGATGGAAACAGAAAGAATGCTAGACTGTGACTCAGGGCATCCCCTGGAAACATTTGTCATCAGAGGAAACTGGGGCAGTATATGAAACAGGAGGGGACAGGGATGACCTAGGATCACAGTCAGAACCTGAGAGAGTTGCAAGAACTTCCCATTGAAGAAAACTCAGGTGTGAGATGAGAAAAAAGAGGTAACAGGCCCAGCAGAGGTGGTTGGAGGGGACAGGGGTTAAATGGAGATGACCGTGCCTGAGCAGAGTTGGGTCACATGAGAGAGGGACCTGTATGATGCTCTGCGGATTTCCAGCTGTCTGCCTGTCTCCACCAACAGTCCTCACTGTTCAATATTTTGTGTTCTTATTTTTATCAGGGGGAAGTCCATTTGTCCTCCTATCACGCTGACAGGTATACTAGAAAAGGAAATGCAGTCACGGCCTCCACCACCAATTCCACATCACAGACATCAGCCAGACAAGTAAGGATTCTTTAGCTACTTTCCAAAGTTCCCTGTCTGTTCAGAGAAGCTGTCAGGGCTGAGCTATCCTGGGCTGTCCCAGCCATTGGCAGCCTCCTCGGACTTGGCCTTGGGGTATCGTGTTCAAATATATAGGGTTTGACTGGATGTCAGACACATTTGTCATGCTAGAGGGGTCCCAATTTGATGTTTGTTATGCCCACTTCCCCTTACGGAAGGGGAAGTGTCATATGAGGATCACAGCAAGCGGTGTTCCCATGGAACTGTGTAGAGCACTAGGTGTTGCCTGTTAGGCAGAGCCCAGGAGGAGCATCTGGGGCCATGTAGCCCCCTAGGTTCGGCCCTAATCATCCTTGGGAAGCAGGTGTCCTGGATTCCAGTCAGCACAGATTGTTACGTGGGCAGTGGTTTTGGAAACAGGTGGACTGTTCACACGTTACTCCACAAATGTGTCCAGTACCACCTGGATAACCGTGTATCGTCATGGGCCTGTTTATGCCATGCTGTCTTTTTGTTTTCCTTTGCTTGCTTTAGTTTTATATAAAACTGTTGTGGAAATTTTTAGGGCAGAGAAAATAGTATTAATATAGTGAACCTGGCCCTGGCGGGTTGGCTCAGCGGTAGAGCATTGGCCTGGCGTGCAGGGGACCCGGGTTCGATTCCTGGCCAGGGCACATGGGAGAAGCGCCCATTTGCTTCTCCACCCCCCACACCCCCCCCTCCTTCCTCTCTGTCTCTCTCTTCCCCTCCCGCAGCCGAGGCTCATTGGAGCAAAAATGGCCCGCGCGCTGGGGATGGCTCCTTGGCCTCTGCCCCAGGCGCTAGAGTGGCTCTGGTCGCAACAGAGCAATGCCCCGGAGGGGCAGAGCATCGCCCCCTGGCAGGCGTGCCAGGTGGATCCTGGTGGGGCGCATGCGGGAGTCTGTCTGACTGTCTCTCCCCGTTTCCAGCTTCAGAAAAGAAAAAAGAAAAAAAAAAAAACCTTAAAAAACAAAACTATGTAAAAAATATAGTGAACCCCTGTGTGCCCATCACCAAATTTCAATAGTTCTCAGCTCATATAGACCCCTCTATCTTATCAAAGCTTCACAAATTATAAATCAGGCAATTCTTAACTTTCTGAAGACACAAATCTGTTTTCCCCAGAGAGAAAAGTTGGATCATTCTTTGTTTGCTTTTCAGGAATCCTGGGAGCAATAATTTACAGAAAATAGCCAAGGAGCCGGTAATTGACTACTTTGATGTCCAGGACTGAGAAGCTCAAGATGTATTTTAATGATTAGGTGGGGTGGAGATTCATTTGCCAGCAGATAAATCATGCTTGTTCCCAACTTCCTGGTGGACTCACAGCCTCACATACTTTGTTGTATTGCTGCATCCAAAACATGAGTGTGTCAGAAACCCCGTCCTCTAGTCCCTTTGTGTGAAGTGTCTCTGTGCAGCCAGATGTTGACGCACAGTCACTAGTGATTCAGTCATGTGTTTGCAGAGGCTCCTCAAACCTTCATTGTGATTGCTCAGAGGTGTAGGGGAACTTTGGGCTTGGTTTGGACAAACCAGAATTTTAGCCTGAAACCAATTTGATGGCACTTAGTCATAGCCTCAGTTGTCCCAGGGATCCATCCTCCTCCTAAAAAATGTATACAACGTCACCTGCACCTTGCTTTCTTAATCTAAACTAATTAGTCTTTGGAAAGACAAGAGCATACTTCTCAGTCTGAAATACCAAGCATTGAGTTGGTACACCATACCCAGAATCACACATGTTCTGTTGAACCCAGCTATCTTACCTGAGTCTTTTGCCAAAAACTCTCCTGGATCTATCTAGCTGAACTTAGTTTAGTAGTTCTCAGCACCATTAGTTCTAGACCCAGCAGAGGGGCTGGGTGGCTTTAAGGAATTCCATTTTCTAAAGTCCAGGGGCACCTCACATCACATCACATCACTTTAGCTATCCACCATGCTGGCAGAGAACATAGACTAGAGCAAGCTCCTGCCAGTTCCCACTGTGGACTCTATGTATGACCAATATAGCTCTGACGCCTTCTCTCTGCTTGAAAAAGAGCTCCAGTTAGACTTCTCTTTCCTGTTTTGCTTCACCCAGGCCTGTGGCAGCCATATTGGCTCTCCTATCTCTGAGCACTGGACTTCTGTTTGAATAGTCAGAAATGTATGTGGACAGTCCAGCTTAGCCCACTGGAGGCATGCTTCTGGCCCCTTTAAGGGAAGTGCATCACCAGCTACATTAGTTTGGCCTTCTGCATCGACACACCTCCAGCACAGGGGACCAAACTTCCAACAACTTTCTTCTCCAAAACAAGCCACAATGCCCAAAGCAACAGGAAATTTGAGAAATTACTTTACAAAACCAGCACTTAATTTTCACAGAACAGGGTTACCCTTTGGTCCTGACCCAGACAATCTGCCTTGAAAGGCATCAGGTACAGCAGTGGGAACAGACGACTAAAGGGAAGAGAGGGACTATAAAACCACCTTATCTGGGCCTATTTAGCACAAGCTCAGTGGTCCTTCACCCAACAGGAAACCCACAACATCTGTTACATCTTTCAGTCAGTGGGTATCATTGGTGAACTGTATATTGAGAGCATCATGGAATCAAGAGGCAGGAAACCAGATTCCAGGTTCCAGCTGTGCCACATGACAACTTGCCACTTGGGGAAGGAGGTATCAGACTACTTCACCAGCGTTGTGATTGAATGCGATAACGTATGTAGAGGTGCCTGATTCATCAGAGGTGCTGAAAGTTTATAAAAATGATACTTGATATATGGAAAATATGTAAGCATCTTTTTTCTCCATAATACTAGCCAAGTAAAAGGTTAGAATGCTAAGCGGGCCTCTTCAGGTTAATGCTTGTGTCCTACTTCCCACCAGCCCTGTAGTATGGCTATGGGGAGCAGGTGCGGCCTGTTCTTTAATTAGTAATCCAGAGGGGACACACCTGAATACATACAATGGAATTGGTTGGTCTGGCACAAATACTATAGGGCATTAGTCTTATTAAAAGCTGAAGAGACATGAGGAATTTCTTGTCACATGGTAGGACTCGCATGCTTGGGGTAGGGACCGTGTTGGGAAGGGAAGCAGGAGGAAGCATTTGAGCCGAGTCTTCACCATGTGAAGGAGAGACCTGCCATTGAAGGTAAAGGGAGTGAGACAAGCCTGGGGTGTGGTTTGTGGACAGTTTAAGGAAGGACCATCCAAAGTGGGCAGACACCTAGAAGAACAGGTAATGAAGCAGGAGAGGTAGACAAGTCAGCTTGGGAGCCACTAAAGGATCCTAAGCAGAGATTGGCTTGGCTGAATTTATGATCTAGAGCAGGAGTCAGCAAATGTAGTCAATGAGCATGACTGTTCTAACAGTATCCTAGACACATCAGAATTTCATGTAATTTTTACATCACAAAATAATATTTTATTTTGCCCAACCTTTTTAAAGCGTGAAAACTATTCTTAGCTCATGGGTTGTACAAAAACAGCAGCAGGCTGAATGTTACCGTGGATCTTTGTTTGCCCAGGGATTGGAGGGGTAACAGGTAAGAGGCCCAGCCAAGAGCTGTGGGAGTGATCCAAGAGAGAGGATGGGGTGGTGGGAGTTGGTGCTAAAAAGAGGGAAAAGATTTCAGGAAATCTAGGAGGTAGGGTATGATGCCAAGGATCAGCAGAGAGCTAGCCCCTCTCATCACCATAGGGACCTCAGACCTCCCTCCCCCCAACAAAAGGAAGCTGCTTCTCATTTTCTAATGAGCAGTGGCCTTAGACAAGACTGTGAAAGTGGACTAAAGGAAAACATACCCCTACCCCTCCACCCCAGACATGGAGGAAGCCTGTGGGCACCAGGACCCCACACTGTTGCTCCCCACAAATCAGATTGTATCTTTGCTTCCCCCTCCAGCAGGAGCTTGTTTATGGAGCCAGAGCTTTCCAGACCAAGCTCTTACCTCTGGAATTTCCTCTGGCAGGGCTGGCACCACTGTGAGAGAGGCCAGCCCTGCGTGCACTGGGGGGTTGTGTGCGGAACAAGAGAGGAAAGCAGTCTTCCAGATTGCTTTCTGGAGGAAGCAGCTCTGACAGTGCGCTGGACAGGCCCCAGGCAGGCCAGAGGCAGGCAGTGTGGGGGATGCGGGTCACTCTTGTGAGGGAGGTACAAAGTCTCAAACAGAAGGTCCTCCTAAGATTCAGGTTTGGGGAGTCCTTCCTGCAAGGTGCCAGCCCTCGTGCTTCATATCTGAAAGCCTGAGACTTTGTTCTCTAAGGAGAAATTGCTGCTGTGCCACCTCTTCAAAACTAGGGAAGAAGGCCCTGGCTGGTTGGCTCTAGTAGAGCATCGGCCCAGCCTATGGAAGTCCTGGGTTTGATTCCCAGTCAGGGCACACAGGAGAAGCGACCATCTATTCCACCCCTCCCCCCTTTCTCTTTCTCTCTTCTCCTCCCACAGCCATGGCTCAAACGGTTTGAGCAAGTTGGCCCCATGCACTGAGGATGGCTCCATAGCCTTGCCTCAGGTCCTAAAAATAGCTCAGTTGCCAAGCAACAACAATGGCCATAGATGGGCAGAGCATCACCCAGTAGGGGGCTTGCCAGATGGATCCTGGTCAAGGTGTGTGTGGAAGTCTGTCTCTGTCTCCCCACCTCTCAATTAAAAAAAAAAAATGGGGGAAGCTAGAGCTTCTACCCCTCAGACCTGCCTTCCTCATCAGGCAAATTCTCCCAAACTGCCCACGTGGCCTCAGTACCAACGTCCTATACCATCTCTCATACCATTTTGGAGCTCACAGTTCCCCAGGCCTTCTCTAAGCCCATCCAACCCTAGTCTACAAAGGCTCTGTGGGATCACACTCGTGTGCCAAGCCATGACTGGATCCAGGCCTTGGGTTTCCCAGCCTAATATTGCCCTGGTGATAATAACTAAACAATTCTCCAATTAAGTTAATAGTGGCCAGGAGGAGCCTAAATCCTCTGGATAAGGTGCACTGTCATCCCCAAGCAGAACTGCCTGGGTGTCCTTCCCAGTGGCCCAGACTGTCCTTGCCCTGGCTCCATGCTGCAAAGCCTCCAGAGAGACCTGGATTCAGAGAACCGCCTGAACTGCTAAGATGTTCAATTGGCTGCCTCAGCTCTTCTGTAACTGGGCAGTTTGCTTCCAGTGTTTGGGCATTGGTCTTTGCATTTGTTGGTGGGTAATCCTGCTCGTTCACTGTCCTAAGCCACTGGGAGGGTGTTGGGGAAATGGTCTGAGAGGTGGAAGAGTTGGCCTGTGTTATTTGACATCTCAGTAGTCAAGCCTCTAGAGTCAGTCCCAAGGCCATCTCTCAAGGTAGCTCACTTAGGAGGAAAAACAGAGCAGTCCTGAGTTGCTGTGATAGGGGTTGGGGCTTTCAGTCACCTCCATCCCTTACTCTACCCCCACGCACCCTAGCCTGACACATGGGTGAAGGAGTCAGAAGTCCTCATGTACCCACACTTTCCCAAGGGTCTCTTCCAAGCTCTTAATATATTAATGCCAAGCACTGTGCCCATCTTTTACTGCTCAAGAGTCCCATGAAGAATGTACTCTTATTATCCATCCCCATTTCACTAGTGGGGAAACTGATGGTTGAAGTTCAGGTCACTAACCTAAAATCACTCAATTAACAAATTGATACTCCTACAAGGTCTGGCCCCAAAACTTGTGTCCTCTCGAGTACACGGTCAGAGCAGTGGCAGCTCACACATCTCACCCACAAGGTCAGGATAAATGGGAGGAAGATTTATATTATGTACAAATACAGAGAATACCGGCAACCCCAAAGAAGGAGGGGTTTTCCTACAGTGGCCAAGAGGGAGCAGTATGTACCCTCAAACCAGGAGCCTAGGGATTTGGGAGTGTTCACAGTTTGCTTCAATAAAGTTCTTTATGCCTGACCAGGCAGTGGCGCAGTGGATAGAGCGTTGGACTGGGATGTGGAAGGACCCAGGTTCGAGACCCCGAGGTCGCCAGCTTGAGCGCGGGCTCATCTGGCTTGAGCAAAAAGCTCATCAGCTTGGACCCAGGGTCGCTGGCTCCAGCAAGGGGTTACTCAGTCTGCTGAAGGCCCGCAGTCAAGGCACATATGATAAAGCAGTCAATGAACAACTAAGAAGTCGCAATGTGCAATGAAAAACTAATGATTGATGCTTCTCATCTGTCTCCATTTCCTGTCTGTCTGTCCCTGTCTATCCCTCTGACTCTCTATCTGTCTCTGTAAAAAAATAAATAAAACTATTTAAAACTTTAGCCCTGACCAGGCAGTGGCACAGTGTGTAGAGCATTGGCCTGGGATGCTGAGGACCCAGGTTCAAGACCCTGAGGTCACTGGCTTGAAAGAGCTTGGGATCAGAGTTGTAAGCCCATAGTCACTGGCTCAGCTGGAGCCCTCCAGTCAAGGCACATATGAGAAAGCAGTCAATGAGCAGCTAAGGTGCCACAACTACGAGCTGATGCTTCTCATCTCATCTGTCTCATAACCAATATTTTAAAT
The DNA here is from genome assembly GCF_036850765.1 of Saccopteryx bilineata. Lineage (NCBI taxonomy): Eukaryota > Metazoa > Chordata > Mammalia > Chiroptera > Emballonuridae > Saccopteryx > Saccopteryx bilineata. The sequence continues at coordinate 40,070,651 of NC_089491.1, read as the reverse complement.
TTTTATTCATTAACTTTTAGAGAAGAACATTATTGTTCACTTATGCATTTGTTGATTGATTTCTGTATGTGCCCTGACTGGGGATCAAACACACAACCTTAGTGTAACCTTAGTGTATTGGGATGATGCTCCAAACAACTGAGCTACCTGGCCAGGGCTATAGTCAATATCAATATCTTTTAAATATATTACCTTTCTTTTCTTTTCTTTTTCCTTCCTTCCTTCTTTCTGTCTTATTTTCTGTCCTTCCTCCCTCCCTTCTTCTCTCCCTTCCTCCCTCCCTTCCTCCCTCCTTTCCCTTCCCTTCCCTTCTTCCCTTCTTCCTTTCTTCCTTCTTTCCTTCTTTCTCTTATTTTCCTTCCTTCCTTCCTTCCTTCCTTCCTTCCTTCCTTCCTTCCTTCCTTCCTTCCTTCCTTCCTTCCCTCCCTCCCTCCCTCCCTCCCTCCCTCCTTCCTTCCTAAGAGAGAGACAAACTTCCGCATGCATCCTGACCAGGATCTACCCGACAACCACCGTTTGGGACCCAATGCTCAAATCAACCAAGCTGTCCTCAGCGCCTGGGACTGACACTCAATCCAAATCAAGCCACTGGCTGCAAGAGGGGAAGAGAAAGAATGGGGGGGGGGGGTCGAAAAGCAGATGGTTGCTTCTCATGTGTGCCCTGTCTGAGAATCAAACCTGGGATGTCTGTATGCTGGGCTGATGCTACCCATTGAGCAAAGCAGCCAGGGCCTAAATGTATTACCTTTTCACTTTAAAAAAAAATACTGTTTCTCCCTGATGGTTGATATACACCGTATAAACACAGGGAGGAAAAAACAAGCCATGCAGATATCTGAAGGAAGAACACTGCAGGAGGAAACAGCCATGACAAAGGCTCAATGGTGGAAACATGCCCTGCACCTTAAAGGGACAGCAAAGCCATCAGGCTGTAGAGGAATAAATGAGGGATAGAGTAACAAGGGCCTTGAGGCTATTGGAAGATTTAGGGCAGAGGAGTAAATGATAAACTCTGTAGCTCTTTTTTTTTTTTTTTTTTTTTTTGAGGGATCACTCCAGCTGCTGTTGGGCTGAGTCAGAGCAAGGGGAGATGCTGGGAGACCAGTCAGAAAACCACTGCTACAATTCAAGAGAGAGGTGACGGTGGCTCAAATCCAGGGTGGTGGGAAGTGGTTGGATTCTAGATACACTTAGCAGGTAACACCTATAGGATTTGCTGATAACTGCAATGTAGGGTGTGAGAGAAAGACGTCAGGGATGACTTCAAAGTTTTTGGCCTGAGCAATGGGAAGATGAATTTGCCATTTACTGAGACAGGGAAGAGTGTGTGGGAAGAGCAGGCTTGGGGGATGAAAATGTGTCCAGTTGGCAGATGTACATGGGAGTCTAAAGTCTGGAAACAGAATTGGGATGGAAATCTAACCTGGGGAGCTGTTGGCATAGAATGGTATTTAAAGGCTGGCGAGATGATATTGGGCTGGGGGTGGTGATTTCCAGAACCAGAGCTGGGGCTGAAGCTGTAGGGAGTTCCTGTGGGAAGAGGGCCTCTGGGGTTTTCCTCCAGGTTTCCTAGAAGAGCGTGGGCTTCCCTTGCCTGCCCTGACCCATCTGAACCTCCTGAGGTCCCACAGTCTTCAGGCTCCAGGGCCAGGGGAGCTCATGACCTTGACTTCTTCCTCCCCTTCAGCTATCCCTTAAACACAGGTGCTCCACAGGGCTCCATCATCTCTCCCTGAGCCACAACATCTGTCTACAAGCCTTCAAATGCCGGTCTGGGCTTAAACACTCTGTGTCTAGAGCAGACCCATGTCTTTCCCTGAATGTCCCTCAGCACCTATGCTATGATTCAGCTTGTCTAGCCTCCAGACTGTTTCCTAGTGGGTTCACCACCTACTAATCCAGTCTCCCCAACCCTCGCACTGGGCCTCCACCTGGGGCCAGAAGCCAGGACACAGGTAGGGGAATGAGAGGCATGGGGAGGGCAGGAACACATTCTTGCTGGCCCTACCAGAGCTGTTCTAGGGACCTGTTGTGACCCCCATTTTAAGAACCCTCCTTATCAGCCAGCAGGGATGTGGGTGGGTCCCTGGAAGACTCAAAGGCATATCCCTAGGTTAGTGACCTCATCTGTGTGCTGGGCATACCTGGCCCTGAGCTGTGTGTCCTCTCAGCCTCCAGCCCCACTCACCTAGGCACTCCTGACCTTGGCCCCTGAGTACAGACACCAGGGAGACCTTGAGCTCTGGCAAGTCCTACCTGGCTTTCCAACTCGCTCCATCACTGTGGAATGCTAACGGTATAACAAACCTGAAGCACCTCACTCCTCTGACCCTCATCATCCCCACTTTACAGATGAGGAAACTGAAGCCCAAGAGTTTGATAATCTGCCAGAGCTGATGGTGGCACTTGAGTGTTTGGGGGCTTTTGTTCATTTGTGGGTTTTGAGTGTGTTATTTTAATTATACCTGTATGTAATCTGCATGTTCACAAAATATACTTCACAATGTAAAAAACAAACGAAAACAAGCCAACGTCGTGTCAATCCGGACTAGAACCTCTACTCTCTACCCCTTACTGAGGCAATCTCCCCAGGTCTGTTTCCTTGGATATAAGATGGGCATGATGACATAAGGACCACGAGAGGGTGTAGCACGATAAAAGGAAACACTCCCTACGTGCCAGGCATAGCTCCTTCTGTGGTCCCAGCAGCCCTGTGAGGCAGGAACTGAAATTGTGCTCTTACCTAAAGCCACATAGCCAGTGAGTAGCAGAGCTGGTATTTTGATCCAGGGGAGCTGGCCTCTGTCTGTGTGCTCTTAGGTGCCATAGTGTGGTCCCTGCAGTGCACAGGGGGTCTGGGGCCATGCCTGCTTCCACTCCAAGGTCAGCACAGAGGTGGGTAAGAAACCAAGGTCAGGTTTGCCCACTGAGTGGCTACAGCCTGCTCCCGTTGAGGGTTTCAGCACCCCAGCCTAGCCTGAGATGGCTGCTTCCACCTCTTCCAGGTCTGCAGAACCCTACCTAAAGGAGGATACAGTGAGACCAGCCAGACCAGGGTGCTGGCTGTGGGTGCCTGTCCCCCAGTGGCCCTGAATGGGAGTAGGAGAGCAGGCTGGGTGGGGAGTGAGGGGCTCTTCCCAAAGCCAGGACTACCAGGCTGAGGACCAAACCTTTACCTGCAAAGCCCTGGAGGGTCCTGGCCTGGGGTGGAGAGTTCTTTCTGCCACCCACCCCCCAGCCGCCTCACCCACCCGGCTCCATGCACAGCTGCAGCTGGGGTGGGGCATGGGGTGGGTAGGGAAGTAGGATCATGACATGAGGCTTCAAAGTTCTGGAAGAAGTTAGAGCTGGGGGGCTCCTCAGACCTCAACAGATTGAAGCCTCATTGTACAGATAGGGAAACCAAGGCCCAGAGGTAGGACGGGGTCCTTTATACGCCACTCATTCATCCTAATGCTGTGCCCAGGACTGGGAGAATGGGACAGGAGGCAGGGCTCCCGTGGCTGCTCATGTCCTAGAGAGAGAGAGAGAGAGAGAACTCAGAACTAAGATCAAAGACCCACAGGAACCATGATGCATGCCTGCCTTCCTTCCTTCCTGCCTACCTTCCTGCCTTTTCTTCCTTCCTTCCTTCCGCCTACCTTCCTGCCTTTTCTTCCTTCCTTCCTTCCTTCCTGCCTGCCTGCCTGCCTGCCTTCCTTCCTGCCTTCCTGCCTAACCTTCCTGCCTAACCTTCCTTCCTTCTTTTCTTCTTTCCTTCCTTCCTACCTTCCTTCCTTCCTTACCTTCCTTCCTTACCTTCTTTCCTTCTTCCACTCTCCCCTCCCTCTTTCCATTCCAGCAGTGGCCTCTCCATGTTCCTACCTCAGGACCTTAGCACTGGCTGTTTCTCCAGCCCGCATGTTCTCCCTCCAGGTGTCTACAAGGCTCACTCCGCACTGCCTTCAGTCTTTACTTGAAGTCACTTTACTGAGGCCCCGTGCTCATACCACCACACACTTCCTGTCCTACTTTCCTGCTTCTCCTCTTGAGTGTGTATCACTGACACACCAGAAACACACTGTGGCCTGACCAGGCGGTGGCGCAGTGGATAGAGCATTGGACTGGGATGTTGAAGGACCCAGGTTCGAGACCCCGAGGTCGCCAGCTTGAGCATGGGCTCATCTGGCTTGAGCAAAAACTCACCAGCTTAGACCCAGGGTCACTGGCTCCAGCAAGGGGTTCCTCGGTCTGCTGAAGGCCCGCAGTCAAGGCACGTATGAGAAAGCAATCAATGAACAACTAAGAAGTCGCAACGCGCAACGAAAAACTAATGATTGATGTTTCTCATCTGTCTCTATTTCTGTCTGTCCCTGTCTATCCCTCTGACTCTCTCTCTGTCTCTGTAAAATAAATAAATAAATAAATAAACACATTGTGTTTTGCACAGAATGTTAGCTCCGTGAGAACAAGGACTTTTGTGTATCTTCTTTGTGCCTATATCCTCAGCACCAGAATGGTGTCTGGATGTTGTGAGCTTTTAACCATCTGCCAAGAGAATCAAAGGGGTCTGTGCTCTGTGTATAGAAATTCTCTGTGACCGAGGTCAGGGCTTGTCTAGCCTGACATTGGTATCAGAATCTGCAGGATGTTTCAGGCAATGGGCCTAAAGTCTGTGGCAGAGCAGTGAATAGAAGGCAGGGGTTCTGGATGGACCCACTGGTTGCCTTGGCTCTGAGGCCACCACCCAGGGACATGAGGATGCCAGAGGCTGAGGTAGTCAGTGAGGGACAGGGGAGGGTAGCAACCAGAACCCTGGGGTCCATATATACCTCTCCCACCTGTGACTGAGGCCTTCTGATTATGCTGCTCTGAAACAATAGGAATTGGGCCACCTTCCTCGTGTTCACAGAGCCATTGAGGCTGAGAAAAAGGAAGAGGCAGGCTTGTCCAGGGTCACAGAGGGAAGCAGCTGGCTGGGACTTCCAGCTGTGGGTCCTTTCCTGGTCACTCCCAGGCCTGGTTCCCTGGCTAAGCTCCTCCCACTGTGGGAGGTCAGAAGTACTCAATCTCAGCAGGCTCCAAGCAGCTACTCTTCCGACCACCTAGCCTTACATTATAGCTATTTCTTCTCCATCTTTTTAAACATATGATACCTACAAATATATATATTCCACAGTTGTTATAAAGCACAATTATATAACCCATAAAATTTCTCCCTAACTCCAAAACTAGAAAATAGTTAATAGCTTGCATCACCCCTGTGCTCCCCCCAATTTCATCTCCCATTTCTTTTTTTTTCTTTTTTTTTTAGGTTATTATTATTATTTTTTTTTTTTTCATTTTTCTGAAGCTGGAAACGGGGAGAGACAGTCAGACAGACTCCCACATGCGCCCGACCGGGATCCACCCGGCACGCCCACCAGGGGGCGATGCTCTGCCCACCAGAGGGCGATGCTCTGCCCATCCTGGGCGTCGCCATGTTGCGACCAGAGCCACTCTAGCGCCTGAGGCAGAGGCCACAGAGTCATCCCCAGCGCGCCCGGGCCATCTTTGCTCCAATGGAGCCTTGGCTGCGGGAGGGGAAGAGAGAGACAGAGAGGAAAGCGTGGCGGAGGGGTGGAGAAGCAAATGAGCGCTTCTCCTGTGTGCCCTGGCCGGGAATCGAACCCGGGTCCTTTGCACGCTAGGCCGACGCTCTACCGCTGAGCCAACCCGCCAGGGTCCATTTCTTTATTAAAAAACTTTTTATTGGCCCTGGCCGGTTGGCTCAGCGGTAGAGCGTCGGCCTGGCGTGCGGGGGACCCGGGTTCGATTCCCAGCCAGGGCACATAGGAGAAGCGCCCATTTGCTTCTCCACACCCCCCCTCCTTCCTCTCTGTCTCTCTCTTCCCCTCCCGCAGCCAAGGCTCCATTGGAGCAAAGATGGCACGGGCGCTGGGGATGGCTCCTTGGCCTCTGCCCCAGGCGCTAGAGTGGCTCTGGTCACAGCAGAGCGACGCCCCGGAGGGGCAGAGCATCGCCCCCTGGTGGGCAGAGCATCGCCCCTGGTGGGTGTGCCAGGTGGATCCCGGTCGGGCGCATGCGGGAGTCTGACTGTCTCTCCCCGTTTCCAGCTTCAGAAAAATACAAAAAAAAAACAAAAAACTTTTTATTGAATTTACTGGAGTGAAATACAGGTTTCTGGTGCACAAGTTTATAACACACCATGTGTATACTGTGTGCTCACCTCTGCAATCGTCTCTCATTTCTATAGCCCTATCTAGATCCCGGGAAGAACCATCCCTTATTTTTTTGTTTTTAAGTAGTTTTTACCATGTGTTTGCCCAAAGAATGTCTTACTTTTTGCTTGTTCATCAAGAGTACACCTGGTCTCATACTGTATGCAGTTTACTGCATTGCTTTTTATGCCTCTAAAACTATTCCATGTTGTTGCAGATGGCTGTTTTGCCTTAGTTTTTACTGATGTATCATATCAAATCTGTTGTATGTGACTATGCTGCGATATAAGTATGATATCTATCCCCATGTTGATGGGCATTAGGCTGACTTCCAGTGCCCCCTGATCATCCACTTTGTGCGCATCTTTGCACGCACACACCACACACACACACACACCCCGCTCAGCCAAACTTCTCAAGGTGTCCGCTCCACACCTCACAGCCACCTCCTGGCTTTGCTCCCAAGTCCCTGCTCACTGACTCTCCTTTCACTATCCTATGGCCCCAGCTATATACGTACAACCACAACTTTTCTAGTATTTGTCTTCAACTCTTTTCTGAACTCCAGACTATACAAAAGACATAATTGTTTATTGAGTACATATATGTTTTATTTCATTGAATATTTACAGCAATACAAATGGTAGGTAATATTATTATACCCATTTTACAAATGAGAAGAGAACCAGAGAGGTTGAGTAATTTACCCAAGACAACACATCCCTTGCCCTTCAAGTCCTGTAGACAATTCAAGGTCAACATGTTCACAATGTAATTTTATCATCTTCCTTTCCAAACCAGTTCCTCTCCCATGCTCTTCCCTCAGCGGGGACATCTCCAATGTCCCAAGTCCAAGCCAGAAACTGAAAGTCAGACCTGACTCCTGCTGCATCCTCACCCACTCTTTCATCCAATCTGAGCCAAGTCCTGTGGGCTTTACCTCCTGGGTATCGAGTGAAATCCTTCTCTTGTCTCCATGCCCACTGACACTGACTTATTAGGTACTGTGCTGCTCCTCTGGAATTATGGCCTCTTGCCACACTCCCTGGCAGGCTCCAGCTTCCCCTTTCCACCAGCCTACACACAGAAGCTCAGGTGGGCTTTCTAAACTCTTCTTACCCTGTCCCCACCTCCAGAAGAAAGCCCAGCCTCCTCTGCCTCCTGTCCCCACAAACAGTAAAGTGCATCAACCAGCCCGACAAAGTCTACCCCCGGCTCCCAGCTCTGCTCTGTCCCCTCTGGGAAGCCATGCTTGGCCTTGGCTTCGAGGCCCAGCTGTGAGCCCCCTGTGAGCCCACAGCCTCCGTGCAGCCCCCTCTGCACCATTTAGCTCCTTCCTCCTGTGCCTATTAGACTGCATTTCTCAAAGGCAGAGTCCAGCCTCATCCACAGCAGCACCAGTGTCCAGGCAAGACCTGTACACAGGAGGTGCTCAATAACTGCTGAAAGGATACACACACAAGCAGTGATAGGAACCATGGGTGATGCCTTCTGAATCCCAGAAAGGATGATTCCTGCCTGGCTCCAGAGTTGTTGGATCCTGGCTGTTCCGCCTCCATCCTACCTCTGGGCCTGTCCCCCTGAACTCCATGAGGCTGTTTCCTATCTCTGCACCTCTGAGGAGTTCCCTCTCTGCAGCTTCCTTTCTAACTCTGAAGTTTGTTAATGTGGGAGAGCACTGGCCCAGGAAGAAGGAAGAGGAGGCTAACCCCTTACATACTGTGAGTCTGCCTACATCAGGCATTTTCTAGGGTGGAGGGTGAACTGATTTTAGGGGGATAAGAAACTGATTTTGCTCCTAAGAGAGAAAAAATGGATTTTTGGAAGGGAATAATGAAAAACATCTTGCTATTTTTTATATAAAGCATGTAAAGTATGTAAAGAGATATACAGTATATCTATGGTATTAAGACATGTGATTAAGAAAAAATATCAAAAAGGCTTCTAAGGTGGAGCAATAATGGGGGGAAAAAAAGCTTGAGAAACTGATCTACATGCTTGTCTGGTGCAAGGACTGGCCAAAACTGAGACAGCGTCTCAAGTCCTGTCCCAGGGCAGCTCAGGGTGTCGCCCAGAGCTGGCCCCGCACCAGCCAGCTGTTGTCCTTCCCCAAACCATCTCAGCCCTATCCTGTGCCTGGAAATCCACTGTTTTGTGCCTGGCGTCTTTTAATCTCCTGTTCGTACTGTTGGCCCTTCCCTATCCTCCCCCAGGGGGTGCCCCAGCTTCCAGGCCTGGAAGGAGTTGGAGGCCTCTTAGCTCTATGCTCCAGCTTTGGGCTACAGGAAGCCCAATCAACCATAAGAGGCACCCAGGAAGCAGGAGTGCCATTGTGGGTCAAGGTTTTCTTTATTGGGGTGGGGATGGGGTCTCAAATAATTTTACTTAGAACTGCTGTGTTCGGATGGGGTCACTTATGGGTCGGGCAGGCCGGACTGGAGGTCTGTTTTTGGGGGACACAGAGACATGGGTAAGGGAAGAGGAGGTTTGGTGAGGCGTGGTCCTGAGTATCACAGATTTTCTGTGGTCTTCAGACTCTGTGGATTGCTCCAGTGCGAGGGGCTCCCGTGGGATGGTGGAGCCAATGAAGACCAAGTAGATAATGCCACCTAAGTAGGCACCCAGTAGTGGTGCCACCACTGGCACCCACCACCAGTTATTGGCCCTGCAGGCAAAACGCAGGCCTGGTGAGGGGCAGATGCCTGGGATAGCACCTACCTCCACCTCACTCTGAGACAGGGCCTGAGAGTAGAGGAGTGACCCCCTTCCTAGCCCAGGAGCCACTCCTAAGCCTTGGGCCCTGGTCAGCATCTCTCTAGTTCAGGGACAGAGGCTGACCTGCGGCAGGATTTGCTTTCAGTTCAGGAACAGTATCTGCATCATTGCTGGTCCGAGGGAAGCTTGGAACCCACAACTGCCTCCCTAGGCCACCTGGTAGCTCTGCAGGACTCCCCTCACCCCATGCCCACCCCTCTGCATGCAGGGAACCCACAGAAAACAAGGAATGGGCTGGGCAAGGCAATACCTGAAGACCTGTGTGCCCCAGCCAGCAATAAAGGTGAAGAAGCGGGGAGGCAGGTCCCGGGACGGGTTCATGGCATATCCCGTGTTCATGCCCAGAGACACTCCAATGATGGCAATAAGGATACCAATCACCACGGGCTCCGTCCCTTGCAGTGCTGCATTGTTCTTCTTGTCCGTGATGGCGAAGAGACACAGCTGGAGTATCCCCGTAACAAACACCTGGGAAGCAGATGCGTGGCAGCCACACAGGGACCCTAGCCAAGCCACAGGGCCTCAGCAGTGCCCCCAGTCAGACTAGAAGAGACATGTCTCAGTACAGTTCCTATCAGAGTTGTTCTTCTCTCTATGGTGCGGGGCTGCCTGCTGACCCCTTCTGAGGTGAGGGGAACCCACCCTGGACCACTGACCTCATCCAAGAAGCCTCTCCATAGTGTCATGTGGGCTGGAAGGTAGGTGGCAAAAATATTAGCAGTGGCTATAGGGCCATCCACTGTCAGCTGTCCATCCGAGTACTCCATAATGGCACCTGTGGAGACATAGATTTAGCAGGAACTGCCCCTAGCTCAATCCTACTGGAGCCCCAGAAATAAGGTTGTGGGATGGAGGGGTGGGGAGCATCTCCAGGGCTTCACTCACAGACAAATGATCATAGGCAAGGACCTTAGATCGGATCTGCCCATATTTCAGAGTAGGAGGCTAAGGCCAGAAGTGGACAACCAGGGCAGGACACTCACCGTAGAAGAGGCCGTAGATGGTGGCAGCAGCCAGGAAGGAACCCAGGAACTGACCCAGTACATACACAGGAAACTTCTTCCAGGACATGAGGCCTATTGCACAGTTGGTGAAGGTCACGGCCGCATTCATGTGGGCCCCTGTGGGGAGGGCAAGTGTGTCAGGAGAGTGAGAGCAGAAACCAACAATAGTAAATAATATTGAGAGCAGCAACAATAATAAGGCAAGGATTCTCATGAGGACCCAGAGGCAGGGACCACTGTCTCCATTTGACCATTAACGGAAGTGAGGAGTAGAGAGGTTATATAGCTTGACTAAGTTGACGCAGCCAGTAAAAATGGTGGGTCAAGGAGGCTCATGAAGAGCCTGAGTGAGACAGTCAGAGGAAAGGGATTTAGGGTGTTCTCCCTCCACATGGCTGACTGGAAGAAGGGGCTGGTGGAGGGGGGCAGGAAGAACCTGCAGGGGATGCCTGGCCTTGCAGGTCAGGAAGGGTCCAGGCTCACTCACCAGAGGTTTTCCCTGCCACGTGTACTCCCATGGATACTCCGAAGCCAAAACCCAAGTTGACACCGAGGAAGCTGCCAAATTTATCTCCTACAACCATATGGGCCACGGAACCAAGGCCAAACACCTGCAAGAGAGGACCTCTGAGTGGACTGCCTGCCCAGAGGCTGCAACCTCACGGGAGGGCTCAGGGCTCAATTTGGGGTCCTCACCCTCACACCCTGGGTCACCCTGAACTGTCCTTAGAGACCCTCTACCATGCCTTCTTCCTCCAGAGACCCCTCCTCATGACCTCTCACCCCTCGCCTCTGTCAAGGCCCCTAAGAACTGGCCAGAGAGAGCTAAGTAGTGGGGCAGTGGAGTAAGGGGCTCTTACAGACATATCTAGGCCCCTAGACCTGAGCCCCACCTGAAGTTCAGGGAAGGGGTTGGGCTTCAAGGACGGCATGGCTGGTATACATTGAACCCCTCAGAGCACCTCACACTTCAGCCTAGCCTGAAGGAAGTTTCATGCCTGGACTCTGCCACAGCCCCCACCCACAACCCCCACCCCACACACACCAGCCCTGGAAGCCAGTGGGGTTCTAATTCTCCTACCCTCAGGTGTCATTCCTGAACTTCTAGCTCTGCCCATCCCTGGCTGCTGGATCTCCTCAGGGGACACCTCCAGGGCCCACTTCACAGGGAGATTAGAGGTGTGAAGCCAGGCCCTCAATCTCCTACAGCCACCACCTGCACCCAGCCTCTATCCACCTCTGTGGGGGTCTCCCTCCTGTCTGTATCCTCCACCCCACCCTTCCTTTGGCTCCCACAGACTCAGGCCTCTTCCTCCTAAAAGGAAACCTTCCCACTTCCGCCCAGCTTTCCTCTCCACCTGTGGACTCCTGGACGCCCCCTTCCTGTGTCAGTCAGGCTCTAGGAAAAGACTCCCTGGCTGGCTCCTTTATTTCTTCCCTTGTTCTCCCTTTTCCAGCTGGCTTCTGTTTCCCCCTCTCAACAATACCAAAGCTCTCTCCAAGGGCTCCAGCCTTCTGATTTCCCAAGGGTCCCTTCAGATGTTGTCTTACTTGACTTTGCCGACCGTGACCCTCTTAACCACTTCGTGCTCCTGAACAGTCCCTCCTCTAAGCCTCCATGGCATCTCTCCTGATTTTCCTCTTACATCCATAGCCTCTCCCTCTATATTGTTCCTTCCCACATCCTTTTCCTTCATCTGCCTCATGAATATGGATGATCCCAGGGCTCAATCCCTGGCCCTTTTCACATCTTACCCTGATCACTCTTCCTGATCTTCTTATCCTGTCTACGGCTTCAGATACGCTTACTGCACTAAAATTCCCCAAACCTTCACCCAGGAGTCAGATCCCTGATTCTAGATATGCACTGGAAGTCTGGGTGTTCCACAGGCATCTCGGGCTCTATGTTGAAGCTTACCATCTCAGAAAATGTGACCCCCACCCTATGCCCCCTATTTCAGTTGGCCAAATCAGAAACTTGGATGTCACAAATGAGAGCTTTCTCCCCCTCCTCCCTCACACCCAATCAGTTCTGCTCATATTCTCCCCAGATCTCCACCTTGCAGCCAAAGTGACCTTTCTAATGTAAAGATCTGATCATGTCGGCCCCTCATCCAGTCACCAGCTCCCCTTCATTCCTAGGATAAAGTCCAAACTCAGGGGGCCACCATTCAGGACCCTTTATAATTTCTTTCTGTTTCATATCTGCTCTAGTGTTCTCTATGTTCAGCAATAGTATTACTACTAAATAATCATTTATTAAGAACTTACTATGTTCCAGGCACTGGTAAAAGTTACATCTGTCACTTCCTTTTTAACCTTTACACCAACACAGGCATTAGGTCCTATTAATCTCCCCAATTGACAATGGGTAATCTGTGGCTTAGAGAAGTTGAGTAGTTTGTCCAAAGTTCACAGCCTGCCTGCAGTAAGCCAGGATTTAAATTCAGGCAGTCACCTAAGCCAAACAGCCTCAAACCAAACAACACACTGCTCCCTGAATGCTTTGTTTTTTTATGCCTCTGTGTCTTTGCATATGCTGTTCCCTCTGCCTGAATACCCGATCCTAGATCCTGAAAAATTGATACTCTACATTAAGGCTGTGCTCAGATGACACCTCCTTTGAAAAGTACAATACATGTGTTTTGGACATGTTGATGCTGAGGGAGCTCTAAATGTCCAGACTACTGGAAATCAGAGTCTAGATTTGTATGGTCCCATATGATGGCCACTAGTCACATGTAGCTATTATATCCTTGGAATGTGGCTAGTCCTAACTGAAATCTGCTAAGTATAAAGTACAAGCCAGATTTCAAAGACTTAGTAAGACAAGGAGAATGTAAAATCTTATTAATAATTGTGTATTGATTGCATGTTGAACTAATAATGTTTTGGCTATATGGGTTAAATATAATAATTATTAAAATTCATTTCACCTGTCACTTTTTATCTATTTAATATGGCTACTAGAACATGTTTAATTACATATGTGGCTCATGTTGTATTTCTCTTGGACAGTTCTGTTCTAGAGTTTTTGAAAAAGAAAACCTGTAGAATTATAGACATGAAGACTCCTCTGAAGCCATCAGGGAGGATGAAGACAGGTGAGAGGACACAGGTGAGAAGGCACCTGAGGGCTGAACCTAGAGCCATGCATCAGCCCCTGTGAATGGGCATTATAAACCCCAGCTGAAGCAGGTATTGGAATGAGAGAAGAACAAAGAGAGAATGTGTCCCAGACACTAGGGAGAAGTGGAGTTTTCCAAGAAGGGTGTGGTCCACACAGTCATAGGCAGCCTTTGGGTCAAGTCCATGAAGGCCTGGAAAGCATCCCTTTGGACGTGACAGCCCAGAGGTCACTAGTAATGTTGTGAGCACTGTATCATCAGGCCATGGAGACCAAAGCCAGGTCCTAGAGACAGAGGTGAGGCAGTAAAGAAGAGTCATAGGGTTCCAGTGTAGACCTCCCTTTGTGAACGTGCCTGAGAAGGGAGGGAACAATGTCTGACCTGCAGTGGCACAGTGGATAGAGTGTCAACCTGGAATGCTGAGGTCACCAGTTCAAAACCCTGGGCTTGCCTGGTCAAAACACATACAGCAAGCAAACAATGATCAACTAAAGTGAAACAACTATGAGTTGACACTTCTCAGTCCTTCCCACCCCTCCTCTCTCTCTGTAAAATCAATAAATAAAATCTTTTAAAAAGAGGAAGAAGAAGAAGGAGGAGGAGGAGGAGGAGGAGGAAAAGGAAGAGAAAGAGAAGAAACAACAATGAGATAAATGAAAGCACTCATGGGATGATGAGAGGGAGGCTTTGTTCTGTGTTGTGCTGTTTTAAGTAGAGCGACTTTGATATGTTAAAATTGAAGGGTAGGGGCTGACCAGGTGGTGGCACAGTGGATAAAGCCCAGGTGGTAGCACAGTGGATAGAGCTTCAGACTGGGATGCAGAGGACCCAGGTTTGAAACCTCATTCTCGAAACCTCAAGGTTGCCAGCTTGAGCGCGGAATCACTGGCTTGAGCGTGGGATCATAGACATGATCCCATGGTCACTGGCTTGAGCCTAAAGGTAACTGGCTTGAAGCCCAAGGTCTCTGGCTTGAGGAAGGGGTCACTCGCTCTGCTTGAGCCCCTGTCAAGGCACATATGAGAAAGCAATCAATGAACAACTAAGGTGCCGCAACAAGAATTGATGCTTCTTGTCTCTCTCCCTTCCTACCTGTCTGTCCCTATCTGTCCCTCTCTCTGTCTCTGTCTCTGTCACACATACACACACACACACACACACACAAAGATTGAGAGGGGGGCAGCTGGAAATAAAGGGGAGAGAAAAGGACAAAGCAAGTACGTCATGAGGGGTGGGGCTGGCACAGGAATGGAGGGTCCTCCATGAAGGAGGAGGCCCGGCCCTCGTGGAGGGGGACTATGTGGATGCACAGGTCAGTGTGTTCTGGTGGTGAGGGGGCAAGTGGGTAAGGAGCCAGATCCAGGCAGCCCTCCAGGGTGTTCTCTGTCAAGCTGGAGAGTAAGCCTTTTGCTGATAAAAAGATAGGCAAGTACAGAGCAGCTTAGGGGAAGCCTGAGGAAAAGTGAACTAGCCCGGCTAGAGGAGGGGAAATGCTGAGCAGGGCCCACCAGGTTCCTCCAGAGCCCCAGGACAGGTGCAGGGGGGCCCAGAGGCAGGCCAGCTTAGGGCCAAATATAGGGTGAGGCAGGAGAGGACAGGAACAAAGGAGGTGTGGGAGTGGGGAGTGAGGCCAGGTCAGGCTGACAGGTGTAGGGGTGTCAGGAGATACAGGTAGTGGAGCATGGAGGGTCTGAAGACCAAGGGTCCTTATTTCCAAGTAGAAGCTTAGAAATGTTTGCTAAAAATAATGAATGAGTGAATAAACCTCACATGATCTCCTGAGTCACGGTTGCCAAATGACAGCCCATGGGCCTCATCTATCCAGCACACATGTTTTCTTTAGATAACTTGGGTGGGTTTTTTTTGTAATTAATTATATTTTTAAAAATTTATGTACCTATTTTAGAGAAGAAGGGGAGAGACAGACAGAAACATCAATCTGTTTCTATAAGAGCCCTGACCTGGGATTGAGTCCCCAGCCTTTGTGTATAGGGACGATGTTCTAACCAACTGAACTATCCAGCCAGGACCTTTTTAAAATTTATTGATTGATTTTTTTAGAGAGAGAGAAGAAAGGAGATAAAGAAAAACATCAATTTATCGTTCCACTTATTTATGCATTCATTGGTTGTTTCTTGTATATTCCCTGACAGGGGATCGAACCCACAACTTTGGTGTAGTGGGACAATGCTCTAAGCAACTCAACTACCCAGCCAGGGCTGTATAACTTGGTTTCAACCATCGGAAGCCTCAGCTCTTACGAAATCAGAAGCCCAGGTAGCGCTGGCCTGTACTCGCCCTGCACAGCAACAGTCAGCTGGAGCAGTGGCAGCTGCGCCCGTGCACAGGTCAGCACCCTGCACTTGGCCACAGACCCCACCACTCTAAGTTGCTCTCTCCTGCCCCTGGAGCATGTGAGTTTGCAACCCTTGCCCTATGGTTCAGTTCACATCAACAGCTGGTTTTTCAGAGCCCTGATGGCCAGCTCCTCCCCTTCCTGGCCAGTAAATGTGGCCCAGCCTGTCCAAGTCGCACCAACAGCCATGGGGGCAGCCCCAAGGACAATACCTTTAGACACTGTTGAGAGGAATTGAATAGAACAGTTCATCTCCCTCATCCTGGCTGCAGTAAATGTAACTCAAGGTCACACTTGCTATTCTAGTAAAACCTTTACCCTGATGACTCACTGAGCTTCCTATAAATTTGGCACAGGCCCAGCAACTAAAAATAACAGCAACACAATGTCCTATATGAGTTGAAACCTCCCAAAGTTCTTTTCCATGTGTTACTCCCTTTTAATTCTCACAGCAAATCTAAACGGCAAATATTTCTATCCCCACTCTACAAATGGAGAAAACAAGTTCTGGAGAGAGGTCTTAAATTTATCCTAAACCTGGGAGTAAGGACCTTACCTCAGCTGGAGGACATTTCACAAGCCAGGGTGTTAGAAATCCTCCCATAGCTAAGCTAAGGGACAGAGCATAGAGATGTAAGGTGAAGACTGTGATATCAGACTGGACTGGATTTAATCTTAACTTAAAATGTGACCTTGGGGCCTGGCCAGTGGTGGTGCAGTAGATAGAGCATTGACCTGGAATACTGAGGTAATTGGTTCAAAACCCTGGGCTTGCCAGGTCAAGGCACATATTACAAGCAAGTGATGGTCAGCTAAAGTGAACCAATTATAAGTTGATACCTCTTGCACCCACCTACGCTCTCTCTATAAAATCAATAAATAAAATCTTTTTTAAAAATGTGACCTTGCCTGACCTGTGGTGGCGCAGTGGATAAAGCATTGACCTGGAAATGCTGAGGTCGCCGGTTCAAAACCCTGGGCTTGCCTGGTCAAGGCACATATGGGAGTTGATGCTTCCAGCTCCTCCCCTCTTCTCTCTCTCTCTCTCTCTCTCTGTCTCTCCCTCTCCTCTCTAAAATGAATAAATAAAAAATAAAAAGTATTAAAAAAAAAAAGAAAATAATTAAAAAAATAAAATAAAAATAAAAATGTGACCTTGAGCAAGTAATAGTCTCTCATGGAGTCTCAGTTTCCCCATCTGAGAAATGGGGATAATAATAGACCCTCACGGGATTGTTGTGAGGATTTGGGATGGTGGTGCATGTAAGGAGTTTAGTTTAGCATAGCTTCTGGTATGCAGTAGGTGCTCAGTAAGTCTTGATAAAAGGAAGAGAAATGTAGGCATGAGTAGGCATCAATGTATGTGGGTTTTCCTAGGAACACCTGGTTTTCCTAGGAACTCTCTAAGGAGACACCCTCCCTCCTCCACAGTTCCAAGGTTTAACAGCCCTCAGAGGACTGGAATGTTTTGTCATAAATGAATTACTTTGACCTGAATTAAGGCAAGACAGAATCCAGTGCTGTCCGCACAGCTCAGGAGCCAAGCAGGAGGGAGAGTAATGGGGGAGGAGGAGTGGGTGGGAGTCATGGAGGGGAGAGCAGCTGGGAGCCCTTGTTAGGATGCCCAGAGACAAACACATGTGTCCTACTGGGTGTTGGGCTCTTGGCCTTCTTCACATATATCTGCCAACTCAATGTTAGTGTCAGCTTTACTAACGAGGAAGCTTGAGTTCTGAACAGTTAAGAGATTTATGGAAGATCTCACAGGTAAAGGATAGCAGAGCCGGAATTCAAACCCAGCACCAAAACCCATGAAGGCCCCGTTCATCACACTACATAACTGGGAAGACAGACAGCGAGCCACAGAGAGATCCGCCCACAGCCAGCTTGTGACTCAGTGGCAGGATCAGGATAAGAACCCAGGTATCCAGAGTCCCTTGAGCTCCACAGGTTCCATCATCTCCTAACCTGTGGTCAGCACACACACAAACAAGTTACCTCATATTCACATGTGCACACACAACCATACACACTCACGCGCACACACTGTCTCACGCACACTGCCTCTCTTCCCTACTTCCTCTGGTGTGCTCCTGACCACCTTTGCGCTTCCCAGAGTCTGCCCCTTCTATTCATGGACCTAGGCCCTCCATAAGGTGCAAACAAACATGGCTACAGCTTAGGGGCAGAGGCTTGCTGGGGAAGATGCCGGGGCTGAAGCAAGTGAAGAGAGGGAGTTTCCAAGAAACCTCACCTCCTGCTTGTGATCTTGTTTCTGTCCTACCATCCACTAAAAGAGCCTTTGCTCCAGTCCCTAGTGACTTCCATATCATCAAAACCTACAGACCTTTGTCAGTCTTCACCTCCTCTGGCTGTCTGCAGCCTCCTACACTGCTGACCACTCCCTCCTGTGAACCCCCACCCACCCACACACACACTTCTGTAATGTCTCCCCTGCCTGTCCTCCATCTCTCTGGTCAATACTTCCCAGGTCCCTTTGCGTGCCTCTTTTCATTTTCCAGGGCACTGTCCTCAACTTATTTTCTCTTCCTATACACTCTCACTGAACAGATTTTATAACCACCATCCATATTCTGATGAACTCTAACCCTATACTCCAGCCCAAGGCACTCTCTTGAGCTCCAGACATCTATATCCAACCCCCTGCTAGATGTCTTCCCCAGCACCTCTGCTCACCTCCAAACTCACCTTACCTCTCATTCTGCACTGGGCCCTGGGCTCAGAATGGCCCCCTTGGCATTTAATCCACATCTATGGCTTATGAAATCTCCTTGATTCCATGTGCTACAGCTGCCTCAGACATGTGCTTCTCCTCCATCCCTGGATCATTCACCACCCTCTATGTATCTTAGGTCTTTGCAACAGTCTCTTAACAGGTTCCCCTCCCTCCAGCCTGCCCACTTTGCTGAAACTCCACACTACAACCAGAATTTCCTTCTAAACTCTAAATGACCACATCATTCCGCTGTTTGGAAACCTTCAGTGCCTCCCCATTGCCCTCAGGATTAAATCTCAAAACCTGACACAATATTTTCTCCAATCTCTTTCCTCTTGGTTCCCATTCTCCCCACTTCCCGCCATGTCCCCTGACACCCCCAGGCCCATAATTTTGTACTGCCTCCACATTATGAGTCCCGTCTCTTCCAAAAATACATAGTGAGAAAGTCAGGCTCTCTCCTTACTGTCCTGTGATTCACCCTCAGGCTTCTAGCTTAGAGACCGGGGTATGGACAATGTGACCCTGAGGCCAGCAGTGGGAGGGAATCATGGATTACCCTTACTGAGCCCCAAACTTGTGAAGGCCTGGGGTTCATGACCCTTCCTCAGAGCCCACCCCCCCACTCACCATCATGATATATGTGCTCATGAGCTCGGCCAGGAATTCTCGCACCATCTCCTTCTGCAGTATTGCTTGCACCCTTGTTAACACAGGTGACAGGATCATCTTGGATTTGTGGGGAGACCTGAAGCAGCAGCCCGAGACCATGCGCAGAAGTGAGACTCAAGTGCACTTGCTGCCCATCGGCCCTTAATTCAAAGCTGAGTTAATGGATAACCCACTGGCCTGTCCACACACACCTCCTGTTGCTCAGAGAAGCTGAGACAGCTGGGATCAGAGACACCTGAGTGCCACAGGGAGATGAAGAGGGATGAGGGTAAATAGCCGGGTCATGCCCCTTCTTCCTCCTGGTGAGGACAGACCAGTGAGAGGACACACCAAAGCCACTTTGCAGACGGGGCAGTTGGGGGTCTGATGAATGCCATCTCTGGTGCCAAAGAGCTGGGGGAAGGAGCAAGTGGGAGAGAGCAGGCAGGAAGGTGGAGCTCTGTCTGTCTGTCTGCCTGCCTACCTGCAGGAACCAGATCTCTGAGGACACGGGCAAGACATCAGGTGGGATCAGACAACCACAAGGCACTCTGCAAACAGGGCGGGGCCAAGTCTGCTCCCAGGCTCTGTAAACAGCACTAAGAACTGAAATACACACCAAGTTCTGCCAAAGATGAAGGGGTCTGCAAAGTGAACCAGGCTCTGCAACCAACACAAACAGATGTTTGAGTAAGTGAGTGAATAAGAGGGAGGGAGGGACTGGATCTTACTCCCTGGTATATTCTCAGTGCCTACCACAGGGCCAGACACATAGTAGGTGTTCAATATATATTGTAGGATGAATGGAAACTGGAGAATTCTTCTCTTACTTTCCATAGACCTCCAAAACTTTCTGCAGTGCCTGGGGCTGGATAAATATTTATTTAATAAGCTCATGATTGGATGGATAGAGGAAAAAGTAAGTTACAGTCTCTATCGTTTGTTGGATAGGGTGAGCTAGAGCTTGAGTTGGGAGATGGGGTGTGGAGGTTAAAGAAGAGAAGCAGGGATAGAGATAATTCTAAGTGTGGCCTTTAATGCTTGTTAAGACTGGTGATCCTTCTCCCCCTGTTGATGGCTGAAGCTGACATCAGGCCCTGCTTGGGACAGCAACATCAACCCCCACCTGGCCCCAGGCTTCCTAAATTTCTTAAATGGCCCCACCCTCATAGCAGTAAAGAGTAAGCAGAGGGAGTGAGAAACATAAACCAGGCATAGATAAAACAACTATCACTTTTCTGGCTGAGTCCCCTTGTTCATAGCTCACCCACCCCAGTCCTTGCTCTGTTGATATCCCAGGGAAACAAACCCATGGCTGCGCATAGGGAGGGATGTAGAGTTGCCTGGACGATCCCTCGACTCCCACCTAACTCCAGCTCTCATGCCTCACCAGGTAGGGTCCCCTTGTCCTCATGGCTGATCTCCTCAGCCCCGAAGAAGAGCCAATGAGCAGTCTGAGGACTGACAGGGACCCAAGAACAGTTCTAGGAAGGTGCCACAGAGGCAGAGGGGATGTGAACAGAGCAGGAAGTCAAGGCCACCAAAAGAATCTGGAACCCTGGTCCCTTCCTCCTCACCACACAGCTGGCCAGATACAGTAAGCAACAAAACACCACCAACCAACCACTGAACCAAAAGTTGTTGAATCCCTATTATGCTTACTATGTTTGGCATAACTTCTGCTCTTAGTAAGAAAAACAAATAATTGAGCCATTACTATAAAGTGTGAAAAGTGTTGCCACAGGTGAAGTGTGAGCTCTATGAGATTGCAGGTAAGAAGCAAATGGCCTTGAGGAGGGGATAGGAGGCTTTTCCAGAAGAATAGTGTCGGGAGCCGATCCATTAATGCTGGCTAACTAGGTCACAGCAGGAGAAGATCCACAACTGCTGGTTGACAAAGTCACAGCAAAAGAAGATAGAGTCACCGCAGTAAAGACCAACAGCTGCGGGTTGACAAAGTCACCGCAAAGGAAAGGCACAACGATACTTCCCCCTTTAATCTTTTGAATTAATCTGGCCTTATATTCCCCCCTTTTCTGGGTGTGTGCTATTATTTATGGCACAGGGATAATAGTACCGTGCTTTCCCTGTAGATTTGTAGTAATTTCTTTGGAAATGAGACAGAAGGTGTAAGTTCCACAGAAAAGCCTGTAAGCCCCTTGAACTGGGCTCATAAACATAAGAGGCTGGCCATGATATCCCTCATAAAGGGTTAAGTTTGTAGGAGAATTTCTTCTTATTAATTATGTTAGAAAGAATAAAGTTAGAACTTAACTAGTGTATAAATATAGTAAATGTATAAAGTTTAACTAGACATTAGAATCTTAGGTAAGGTGTAGTGGAGTGGCCTGTTGCGTGGCCTTGGATAGGAGTGCAGCTAGCTAGTAAAGAATGTTTTGTTAAAAGACTTGTTTTGGCCCTGGCCGGTTGGCTCAGCGGTAGAGCGTCGGCCTAGCGTGCGGAGGACCCGGGTTCGATTCCCGGCCAGGGCACACAGGAGAAGCGCCCATTTGCTTCTCCACCCCTCCGCCGCGCTTTCCTCTCTGTCTCTCTCTTCCCCTCCCGCAGCCAAGGCTCCATTGGAGCAGAGATGGCCCGGGCACTGGGGATGGCTCTGTGGCCTCTGCCTCAGGCGCTAGAGTGGCTCTGGTCGCAATATGGCGACGCCTAGGATGGGCAGAGCATCGCCCCCTGGTGGGCAGAGCGTGGCCCCTGGTGGGCGTGCCGGGTGGATCCCGGTCGGGCGCATGCGGGAGTCTGTCTGACTGTCTCTCCCTGTTTCCAGCTTCAGAAAAAAAAAAAAAAAAAAAAAAAAAAAAAAAAAAAAAAGGCTTGTTTTGTCACTGAAGGCAGTTGCTGGGCTTTTCTCAGTAAAACATTCTCATGAGATTTTTGTATTTTCCAAGAATAAGGAGAGGAATGTGGTGGGATTCATAGCAGCAATAGCAATTAATGCCTTCTGATATTATGTTGCTACTAGCTATCTTGCAGGTGCACTCTATGTATCTTTAAGTAAAAGTTACTCTTAATGTTATGTTAGTTTCTTAAATAGCAAGCCTTTTGTAGTCTTATGAAAAAAGAATTAGGACACTACATGAACTCAAGGCTATTTGCCTGAGCAAGCGGTAGTCCTTTGCTAGTCCTTGATGATTTCGTCTGCTATCTCTTTCTGCGCCCTTGACTCACAACAACAGTAAAATAGAGTTATTAATTAGTACTAATCTTTTAGAAGTTTGTACCGATATTGTTATTACTATTCAAGTTATTGTATAACTGTACTTTGAATAACTTACCACCTGACTTGTAGCTTATAGATATGAATTAACTGTTATCTAGAAATATGTAACCATAGTGAAACTAAAACAATGATGTATTCAAAATACCATGTGATTGTAACTTAGTGTGTGTGCATAAAAAGTAATGTTAGACCAGCCATTGGCGGAGATGCCTGGCAGTAAATGCTAACCAGAGAATAAAGAATTCGGCTCTCTCACTCGATTTTCGCCAACGCCGTCTCCTCCTGTGGGACCCCTGGATCCCCCCCCCCCGGGGCTGGACCCCGGCAGAATAGAAATTTAAGTCAAACCTAGAAGTCTGGCCAAGTGAAGGAGCCTCAGAGGAGGTGGGGGAAGTTTTGGACATTGGAGTGGCATGGGCAAATTTTGCAGCTAAGACAGTGTGTGATCTGTTGAGGAATTCTGTAAGGATGGGCTGGCCAGAGAGAGGGGTAAAAGCAGCATCGGATTGGCAGAGAGGAGTGCCGAGCCAGATGGCAGAAGGTCCATGTTAGTCTGAACTCGACCCAGAGGGCCATGGGGCCAGGTGGAGAATTTAAGCAAGAGGACTGCCTTCTCTATGGAGGCTGGATGAGAGAGCAGGCTTGGAGCTGTGGTGAGCATTCAGGGAGCTTCTGTCACAGACAGGCTGAGAGGTGATGGCAGCCTGATTCAAAGTGTTGTAAAAATGGCTTGGAGACAGTCAAACTGATAGACCTTGGTGTTGATTAGAGAGAACAGAGAGCAATGAGTCAGTGATGACCCCGGATCTGGCTAGAGCAGCAGAATGGCAGGTGGGGCACAGGAGAGAGGCTGCAGGCTTAGGCAGGAGGATGAGTGTCCTCTTCTGGGTGTGTAGAGTTTGAGGAGCCCCTTAGACAGATAGGGGGAGATGACCAGTAAAGAAGCAGCTGGCCATGCGGTTTCATTTAGAGATACACAATTTGGACCAAATCATAGATGGTCATTTGATCCATGGGCATAGATGAGATAGCTCACAGAGAGGGTACAGAATGAGAAAATGACATCTAAGAAAACTAGTCTACAAAGAAACTAACAGCCAACCAAATAATTACCTAAGTAATACATGCTAATCAAGGAGCCAAATAGCTAACAACTCACCACCAACCCTTCAGGCAACTTAATCAATTAACTGACTGTCCTATTAACTAGTTCATTTAATTATCTACTCAACCAACCAATAGTTAACTACCCAACTAACCTCAAGCCAACCAGTGAACCTGCTCACCAACATTTATTTATTCAACAAGCATTTATTGAGCATCTACTTATGAGTCGGGCACTAGAGATACAAAGTAAAAACTCATTCTCCACTCAGACTGCTTCATCTAGTGAGCATGGTGGATAATGGCAGTATCAGAGGTGAGCCTGAAGAGAATTTTGAAGTATGAGTATGATTGGATAAAGAAGATGTTGTACCTATATACAATGGAATATGTGTCATAAAAAATGATGAAATACTGCCATTTGTGACAACATGGATGGACCTTAAGAATATTATGCTAAGCAAAGTAAGTCAGACAGAAAAAGTCAATAACCGTATGATTTCACTAATATGCGGGTGGGATATAAAACTATAAAACAACAAATGAAAAAACATAAAAAACAAACAAACAAAAACTCACAGGCACAGGCACAGGCACAGCACTGTGGTTACCAGAGGAGAGGGGCATGGGGAAGTAGGAAAGGGTAAAGGGGTCAAATATGTGGTGATAAAAGAATTGACTTTAGGTGGTGGGTACACAGAGCAATATACAGACCTGTATCATAGAATTGAACACTTGAAACCGATATAATTTTGTTAACCAATGTCACCCCAATAAATTTAATTTTAAAGAATGGTGGCCTGGAAGAATAGGATGGCTAGGAAGAATAGGATGGTGGTAGAAAGAATGGTGAAAGTGCCTGACCAGGCGGTGGCGCAGTGGATAGAGTGTCGGACTGGGATGTGGAGGACCCCGGTTCAAGACCCCGAGGTCGCCAGCTTGAGCACGGGCTCATCTGGTTTGAGCAAAGCTCACCAGCTTGGACCCAAGGTCGCTGGCTTCAGCAAGGAGTTACTCGGTCTGCTGAAGGCCCACGCTCAAGGCACATGTGAGAAAGCAATCAATGAACAACTAAGGTGCTGCAATGAAAAACTGATGAATGATGCTTCTCATCTCTCTTTGTTCCTATCTGTCTGTCCCTATCTATCCCTCTCTCTCTGTCTTTGTAAAAAAAAAAAAAGGAATGGTGAAAGTGAGCACATTCTTCATATTTTAGGAGATTGGTGACAAGATGTGAGGCATGGAAGAGAAAGAAGTGCCAAGGACAAAGTCTTTTTTTTTTTGTATTTTTCTGAAGCTGGAAACGGGGAGAGACACTCAGACAGACTCCCGCATGCGCCCGACCGGGATCCACCCGGCACGCCCACCAGGGGGTGATGCTCTGCCCACCAGGGGGCGATGCTTTGCCCCTCTGGGGCGTCGCTCTGTCGCAACCAGAGTCACTCTAGCGCCTGGGGCAGAGGCCAAGGAGCCATCCCCAGCGCCCGGGCCATCTTTGCTCCAATGGAGCCTTGGCTGCGGGAGGGGAAGAGAGAGACAGAGAGGAAGGAGAAGGGGAGGGGTGGAGAAGCAGATGGGCGCTTCTCCTGTGTGCCCTGGCCGGGAATCGAACCCGGGACTTCTGCACACCAGGCTGACGCTCTACCGCTGAGCCAACCGTCCAGGGCCCAAGGACAAAGTCTTGACTTCTGGCTTGAGCAACAGAGGAGAAGGGGATCCTAAACTGAGCTGAGACCATCAGAAGAGGAGTAGGCTTGGGGGAGCGGAGGAGGCTGTTTTCAACTGTGACTGAGTTGCCTGTGAGACACTAGTGGGTCTTTGGAAACAGAGTCTGAAAGCCCAGGAGAGAGTCTTGGACTAAAGACAGCAATGCCTCAGCACAGAGAGGGAACCATTCATTCTCTCTACCGAAGAGAGTACACACAGACAAATATTCCTGCTCATGTAGAGCTGATAGGCAGAGATGAGAAGTCAAAAGCAAGTATATTTGTGTTCAAAGGCAGTATATCTAGGGGGAAATAGAGCAGAAAAAGGAGGTAGGGTGTGGTTTCAAATAAGTAGAGTAAGGCTCGCTGAGAATGTGGCACTTGAACAAAGACATGAAGGGAGTGAGGGAGTGAGAGAGTGAGCCCTGTGACTAACTGCAGGAAGAGTGTTTCAGGCAGAGGGAACAGTCATTGAAGGACTCTGAGCATGTTTGACGGTTAGGAAGGGAGGTCAGTGTGACTGCCGTGGGAAGAGGAGGGGTGGAGGGAGGTCAGAGAAGAAATGGACTAGGTAATTAGGGCCTCATCCATTGCAAGGACTTTAGCTTTTATTTTACCCCAAAGAAACCTGAGCCTGAGAGGGTGAGAGGTAGTGAATTCAGTTTAATTGAGTATCACCTACATAGGAGCAGTTAGAACCCACTGACCAACCCCTTGACTCTTTTTTTTTTTCTTTTTTTTTTTTCAACCCCTTGACTCTTACCTAGGTCTTTCTGAGCCTTCCCTCACCCCAGGGCCCAGCCTGTGCTTGGCTATGGGTGCAGATGGGAGAGGCTCTTCTTCTGGGCCCCATGAACTACTGAGAGCATCCACTGACATGGGGGAGA
Organism: Saccopteryx bilineata; assembly: GCF_036850765.1. NCBI lineage: Eukaryota > Metazoa > Chordata > Mammalia > Chiroptera > Emballonuridae > Saccopteryx > Saccopteryx bilineata. The sequence goes on along the minus strand of NC_089491.1, from coordinate 40,044,865 downwards.
GACTGAGAGTGGGGCAGAGAGGATACTGGGTGTTCTGGGTGGGAGACAGGAGGCTGGCATAGGGGAATGAGTAGGTACTTACCGCTTCTCCTTGTCTGCATGAGTCATTTTCAGTCAGAGATTTTTAGATGCTGTGAAACCAAAAATAGGTCACTAGGGCTGGGGGGCACAGAACTTGGCCCCACATTCTCATCAGACTCCAGCCTCCAGGGGGAGAAGCCACAGGGCCAGCTGGTGCCAGTTCCACGCCTTAACCCAGCCAACCTGGCAAGGAGTAGGGGTGGGGTTGGATGTGTTTCAGCCAATGGGAAGAGGCCCTGGAGTCCCACCCTCTATACCCCTGCTGGCTTCAGGACCCCTGACCTCTGGACCAGGCCCTTCAGAGCTCCTCTGACCTTCCCATGTCTGCAACCCCACTTTGAACAGCGGAGATGCCCAGACTTCCCTCAGTGGCTCCACCCTCATGTGTGTGACTATTATTGCCTTTAGTCTAACCTCAAGCCCTCTTGCTGCTTACTGACTTAAACTGAGACTTTCCAGGGCTTCTTCCTTACACACACACACACACACACACACACACGCACGATGAGGTCCTAAAAATTCATTTAATTTATACCCCACCTCAGAGCAAAGTTTACCCTTCTCACCATTCTTGGAAATATATCATATTCCCATTTTCCTTGCAAATGGCAGGAAACATAACTCTTGTGTTTCCCCATCCTGTATGTCCTTCTTCTTCTCTAGCCCTATTCCCTCTAGCTGCAGTGTAGTCCACAACCCTAACCCTGATTGCAGAAACCCTTTAGCCCCAGCCCCAGCCTCTCCAGAGGGGCATCCAGGGGTAGAAACCAGTCTAGCAAAGCCAGCAATCAACACATCTCTCTGACCTGCATCCCTTCTGCTTTAGCCTGCCATTGCTGGGCTCTGCTCTCTCTCAAGCCTCACACCTTGCTGACAGCCCAGCACAATGTGTCTCCCAAACTCTGCTCCACTGCTGATCCTCCCAGCATTCCGTTTACGGATGAGGAAACTGAAGCCCACAGAGAGTGCCATGCAGCAACTCCAGACTAAACAAGAACAGACATCCAGGCTTTCACCTCCCAGCTGGGTTTCCTTCTCCAGACAGCCCTATGTCACCCCCTCCCCAGATGGTCCCCAGGGAGTGGCATTTCCAGGCCTGGGCCCCGGTGGAGGTCCTTTGTCCCAGTCCTGCTGAGAGCCAGACTCACTCTGCTAAAGTGCTGTTTCTCAGCATTCACCTGGAGAGCTCCTCAGCTACAGCAGGTCTTGGTCTTGTTTCTCCATGACTGTCCCAGGCTCTGGCTTCTCCCCCAGCAGGGACACTGCTGTCCCTGCATCCCCAGTCGCAGGCCCGCCTCTCAGCCCTCCTTGGGGCGGTTCCCAGTGCTGCTCTACTCTGCTGCTCCAGGGGAGAGGTCAGTGGGACAGGGGTTTGGCCCGGTCCACTTCAGCCAAGATCGGATGAACTGCCCAAAATAGCATCCCTTCTCCCGCCAGTGGCGCCAGGGAAACGGGTTCTGAGACAGCCCTTGTGAGGTCAGAGGTGAATGAAGCTCTAGGTGAGCACTGGGCCCATGGTTCCAGAGGAATGGCCTGGCCTCCCAGCCAAATGTCCAGCCCAGCGCCTGTGGAAACCGTCCCAGTCCCCGGGCCCTGGACCCAGGGGACGCTCCACCGGCTCCTGAGCATCTGGCTGTGGGGAGAGCTCACAGAATGTGGAAAGTTCTGGAGATCAATAGCCAGGGAGGAGACCCTGGGTCGGTCATCAGGAAGCCCCCATTCTGAAGGAGGAAGGGAAGACTCAGGCCCTGGACTTCCCCAGGCTGAGGGGAAGGAGGACACATAAACCATATATTTTTTTTTCTTTATTCTGTTTTCTTTGTTTTTCTTTCTTTTTTTTTTTTTTTAAATAAATTTTTATTAATGGTAATGGGATGACATTAATAAATCAGGGTACATATATTCAAAGAAAACATGTCTAGGTTATTTTGTCATTAAATTATGTTGCGTACCCCTCGCCCAAAGTCAGATTGTCCTCCGCCACCCTCTATCTAGTTCTCTGTGCCCCTCCCCCTCCCCCTAACTCTCTCCCTCCCTCCCTCCCATGTCCTCCCTCCCCCCACCCCTGGTAACCACCACACTCTTGTCCAACACATAAACCATATTTGAAAGGAAACCCCTGCTTAAGAGGGAGGGGAGGTAGAAAGCCAAGTTTGGTCCTCTTGGGGTCCCTAGTCTGGGCTAGGGGGTGGAGAACCCTGGGCCTCATCCTCTGGCAGCCCCCATCTGAGCCAGAGAGGGGAAAATCTAGGCCCTGTCCTTGAAAACGCTTCCCTTGGGAACGGCAAGTGAGGCCCCCCGTGAAGGAACCGAAGCCAGAGTCTGTGGCTCTGACCCAGGACTGCAGGAGCTCGGTGACTGAGGTGGAGTCAGGAGCAAGCCAGGGACCAGCTGCCTTCTGAGAGGACTTCGGGAGCTGGGCATGGCTAAGCCAACATGGAAGAGGCAATGTGGGATTTAAGCAGTGATTCAGTCCCGAAACAAAAGGCAATTGTTCCTCCCCCCTTCTCTCTCTCTCTCTCTTCCTTCTCTATAATGAATAAATAAATTTTTTAAAAAAAAATTAAAAAAAAAAAAAAAAAAAAGATTTTAGCCTGACCTGTGGTGGCGCAGTGGATAAAGCGTCAACCTGGAAACGCTGAGGTTGCTGGTTCAAAACCCTGGGCTTGCCTGGTCAAGGCACATATGGGAGTTGATGCTTTCTGCTCCTCCCCCCTTCTCTCTCTCTCTCTCTCTCTCTCTCTCTCTTCCTTCTCTATAATGAATAAATAAAATCTTAAAAAAAAAAAATTAAAAAAAAAAAAAAAGAAAAGGCAATTGTTGCTGGTCTGCCAACTGGAGTGGTAGATGGTGGGCAGTGAGTCCAGGACGTCCTGAGGCCGGGCAATCCCTCCTGCTGGGCAGGCAGTGTAAGAGTCTGTTGCCCAAAGCCAGCTCTGGTAATAGAACTGTCCTCCAGAGGGTGCCAATAGACCAGGCCAGGTCTGGAACCTGGGTTGCCCAGGTCCCCACCTTAACTTGTCCTGCAGGTCACTCTTCAGGGAAACGCAGGGGTCAGCTGCAGTCTGAGGGCTTCCTAGTTGGAAGTCTGTCTTTAAGGAATGACTCTTCTGCTGCCTCCCCCACCCTCCCACTGAGGCACCACCTCTCACCTCTGATTACGTAAGTGGGCTTAGGATGCTAAGTCCTTCCTTCAGGACAGGAGAATATAACTGAGACATGGGGACACCTGCCTTTATTCCTTTCTTATGTGTCCTGTTGGCATGAGGTTGAGGTAAGGGTCAAAGGTGAAGCTGAGGTCTAGGATGAGGTCAGAGCTCCAGCAAAATTGGATTGGGTTGGGACCAGGTTGGTGAGGGAGGGAATTGAGATCCATGTTGGAGTCAGGGGTTAAGTTCATTTATTAGCCTGGGTGCTGGGGACCAGAGATGGAGAAGACGCAGTCCCATTTGTCCTTTGGGAAAGATAGATTAATGGCAGATGACTCGGGATAGATACACTGTAATAAATTAGAGATAATATGGGCAGCAGCTAAGCCATCTTAGAGGGGGCAAGAATCTTCTACAAGAGATGGCATGGGGCCCTGGCCAGTTGGCTCAGTGATAGAGCATTGGCCTGGCATGTGGATGTCCTGGGTTTGATTCCTGGTCACGGCACACAGGAGAAGCAACCATCTGCTCCTCCACCCCTGCCCTTCCCCTTTTCTCTCTCTCTCTCTCTCTCTCTCTCTCTCTTTCTTCTCCTCTCACAGCCAAGACTCAGTTGGAGCAAGTTGGCCCTGAGCGCTGAGGATGGCTCCATGGCCTCACCTCAGGCACTGAAATAGCTCAGTTGCCAAGCAACATCCCAGATGGGTAGAACATTGGCCCACAGGGAGTTTGCAGGGGCAATCTCGGTCAGGGTGCGTGTGAGACATCTGTCTCTCTGCCTCCCCACTTCTCACTTACAAAAAAATAAATAAAAGCCTGACCAGGAGGTGGATAGAGCGTCAGACTGGGATGTGGAGGACCCAGGTTCAAGACCCCGAGGTCGCCAGTTTGAGCGCGGGCTCATCTGGTTTGAGCAAAGCTCACCAGCTTAGACCCAAGGTCACTGGCTTGAGCAAGGGGTTACTCGGTCTGCTGAAGGCCCATGGTCAAGGCACATACGAGAAAGCAATCAATGAACAACTAAGGTGTTGCAATAAAAAACTGATGATTGATGCTTCTCATCTCTCTCTGTTCCTGTCTGTCTGTCCCTATCTATTCCTCTCTCTGACTCACTCTCTGTCTCTGTAAAAAGAAAAGAAAAAGAGATGATATGGGAGCTGAGTCCATCAAGGGGGACAGTGGGGTTTAGGTGATGATTTGAAGCATTTGAAGCCCAGTGGGATTGTTAGAAGACCTAATGTATTCTGGGAACTATGAGTTGCTTGCAGGGAGAAGACTGGAGAATTGGTCAGGGACAGACCATGAAGGATTTAGTCTGCCAGGACACGAGATCATACTTCATCCCAAGGGCCTGAGGAGCCATCGAAAGGTTCTAAACAAAAAGAATAGCAAAGTAGCCAATGTGGGGTCCTTGAAGCCCTGGAGCATCTAGTAGGCAGAGGCACAATTGGGCCAGAACTTGGGGGAGGGGTCCAGCTGGAGAAAGAAAAGAGAACAGAGGATGTCAGTGCCTGAACATCTACCATGGGAGTCAGCGGGATTGCCAGGAAGCACGAGGGAGTGGAGCAAGGGACAGGGGCAGGATTCTGGGGACAGGAGTGTGACTGAGAAGGCACAGGTGAGGAGAAGATAGAAAAACATCTGCTGGACTGCCAATTATTTGTTTGAACCAACATGCCATTTGATTAAATTATCATGTAAACTGCTTTCAATCAAACTGCTTTAGACGTGGGGTTTTTCAGACTCTTGAGCCCTGGAATCCTTTGTATAACTGAGGTGTCCATAGTATCAATCAGTAAGAAAGGAGCTACTCTGGCTGAAGGGGCAGGAATGGGGATGAGAGCACAGTGCAGGTCCCTCAAAGAGCCCTGGTCTCTCTGAAATCACTTGAAGTCGTGAGATTCTCATTCTGCCCCAAAAAGAAAAGACCCTTGCCTGACCAGACAGTGGCGCAGTGGATAAAGCATCAGCCTGAAGTGCTGAGGACCCAGGTTCAAAATCCCAAGGTTGCCAGCTTGAGCGTAGGCTCACCAACTTGAGCACGAAGTTGCTGGCTTGAGCATGAAATCATAGACATGACCCCATGGTCACTGGCTTGAGCCCAAAGGTTGCTGGCTTAAAGCCCAAGGTTGCTGGCTTGAGTCCAAAGGTCGCTGGCTTAAAGCCCAAGGTCACTGGCTTGAGTCCAAGGTCGTTGGCTTGAGTCCAATGTCGCTGACTTGAGCAAGGGATCACTCGCTCTGCTTATAGCCCCCTGGTCAAGGCACATATGAGAAAGCAATCAATGAACAACTAAGGTGCCACAACTATGATGCTTCTCATCTCTCTCCCAATCTGTCTGTCTGTCTCTCTCTTGCTAAAAATATATATATTATATTATATATATTAAATATTGCCTGACCTGTGGTGGCGCAGTGGATAAAGCGTCAACCTGGAAATGCTGAGGTCGCCGGTTCGAAACCCTGGGCTTGCCTCGTCAAGGCACATATGGGAGTTGATGCTTCCAGCTCCTCCCCCCTTCTCTCTACCTCTCTCTCTCCTCTCTAAAAATGAATAAATAAAAAATAAAAAAATAAAAAAAAATTTAAATTATAAGACCCTTACCTAACCCAGGTAAGCGTCCCCTTTTAAACTCACCTTTCAGGTAAGGAATGAGATTCAGAGCAAAGAAGCAACTTGACCAAGGATAGCCAGGACCAGAACACCCAAATCAGGGCTCTGCATCCTGCCCTAGGGTCATCCCAGAGAAGTAGGGGTTAAGCAGCTAGACTGGGACAGGGTTGAGGGGGACAGCACAAGCAGGACTCAAAATGGTCTTTAAACCTGACACTGCAATAACCAGACCCCTTGTCACCCAGCCCGGGCTCTTAACCTTCCCTCTCAGAGTGATGCTTGGCCCTCCAGGACAGAGTGGACTAAGACTAGAGATTAGAGCACACAGACCCTGGCAGAGTAGCTCTATTAGATAAAGTGTCATCCCAACATGCCAAGGTTGTGGGTTTGATTTCTGGCCAGGACACATACAAGAATCAATCAACGAATGCATAAATAAGTGGAAGAATAAATTGATGTCTCTCTCTCTCCCTCTCTCTAAAAAGTAAGCTTTTTTTTTTTTTGAGACAGACAGACAGGAAGGGAGAGAGATGAGAAGCATCAACTTGTAGTTGCATCACTTTAGTTCAGGGGTCCCCAAACTTTTTACACAGGGGGCCAGTTCATTGTCCCTCAGACTGTTGGAGGGCCGGACATTAAAAAAAACTATGAGCCTGACCAGGCGGTGGCGCAGTGGATAGAGCGTCGGACCGGGATGCAGAGGACCCAGGTTCGAGACCCCGTGGTCACCAGCTTGAGCTCGGGCTCATCTGGTTTGAGCAAAAGCTCACCAGCTTTAACCCAAGGTCGCTGGCTCCAGTAAGGGGTTACTCAGTCTGCTGAAGACCCGCGGTCAAGGCACATATGAGAAAGCAATCAATGAACAACTAAGGTGTTGCAACGCGCAATGAAAAACTAATGATTGATGCTTCTCATCTCTCTCCGTTCATATCTGTCTGTCCCTGTCTATCCCTCTCTCTGACTCACTCTCTGTCTCTGGAAAAAAAAAAAAAAAAACAACTATGAACAAATCCCTATGCACACTGCATATATCTTATTTTAAAGTAAAAAAAACAAAACAGGAACAAATACAATATTTAAAATAAAGAACAAGTAAATTTAAATCAATAAACTGACCAGTATTTCAATGGGAACTATACTCCTCTCACTAACGACCAATGAAAGAGGTGCCCCTTCCGAAAGTGCGGTGGGGGCCAGATAAATGGCCTCAGGGGGCCACATGTGGCCCGCGGGCCGTAGTTTGGGGACCCCTGCTTTAGTTGTTCATTGATTGCTTCTCATACATGCCTTGATCAGGGAGCTTCAGCAGAGTCAGTGACCCCTTGCTCAATCTAGCGACTTTGGCTTCAAGCCAGGAATCTTTGGGCTTAAGCCAGCAACCATGGGATCATGTCTGTGATGCCATGTTCAAAGCAGTAACCATGTGCTCAAACTGGTGAGCCTGCGCTGATGCTGGATGAGTGCCCACTTAAACTGGCAACCTCAGGGTTTCAAACCTGAGACCTCAGCATCCCAGGTTGATGCTCTATTCACTGCACCAACATCAGTCAGATAAAATAAATTTTTTTTAAAAGCTCTGGCCAGGTAGCTCGGTTGGAGCATCAATCTGAAACATAGAGGTTGCCAGTATGATCCCCAATCAGGGCACATACAGGAACAGATCTATGTTCCTGTCTGTGTGTGTGTGTGTGTGTGTGTGTGTGTGTCTCTCTCCCTCTCTCTCTCAAATCAATCAGTAAAAATTTAATTTTTTTCTTTTAATTTTTAAAAGATTTTACTGATTGATTTTACAAAGGAGAGAGAGACAGGAGAGGAATGAGAAGTATCAGCTCATAGCTGCTTCACTTTAGTTGTTCACTGATTGCTTGTCATATGTGCCTAGATTCGGCAAGCCCAGGGTTTCGAACTGGCAACCTCAGCGTTCCAGGCTGATGCTCTATCCACTGTGCCACTACAGGCAGGCAAGATCAATAAATTTTTTTTTAATTTTATTTTTATTTTATTTATTCATTTTTTTTAGAGAGGAGAGAGAGAGACAGAAAGGGAGAGAAAGGAGAGAGAGAAGGGGGGAGGAGCTGGAAGCATCAACTCCCATATGTGCCTTGACCAGGCAAGCCCAGGGTTTCGAACCGGCGACCTCAGCATTTCCAGGTCGACGCTTTATCCACTGCGCCACCACAGGTCAGGCCAAGATCAATAAATTTTTTAAAAATTAAAAAGAAGACCTGGCCTGTGGTGGCGCAGTGGATAAAGCATTGACCTGGAATGCTGAGGTCACTGGTTCAAAACCCTGGGCTTGCCTGGTCAAGGCACATATGGGAGTTGATGCTTCCTGTTCCTCCCCCCTTTCTTTCTTTATCTCTCTCTCTCTCTCTCTCTCTCTCTCTCTCTTTCACACACACACACACACACACTCTCTCTCTCTCTCTCCTCTCTGAAATGAATAAAATAAAAAACAATTAAAAAGGAAAAGACTAGAGCAGTCAGGGTCAGGAGGCACAGCCTCTTGCCAAAGGGCAAACATCCTGTAAAAGTTAAAGAACCAGAATTCATACCCAGACCTGTTTCCACTCTAAACCTCATGCTAGGCTGCCTAATTTGGCATCAGAAACCAGGCAAAGAGCTCAGAACTGTCACTTTCTGGTATGAGCTAGAGCTATCATGGAAGGCTTCCTGGAAAAGGGGGCTTTCATCAACAAAGTTGAGCAATGACTAAAGGAATTTGCATGTTTAAAAACCATTTGTGTCTTTGTATTTGTCTGTGTGTAAACGTGTGTGAATGAGCATGTGTGTGTGCTTATGGGTGCCTCTAGCCGCGCGCGTGCGCACGTGTGTGTCTGTGTGTGTGTGTGTGTGAGAGAGAGAGAGAGAGAGAGAGAGAACACACAGAGTAGTTTTCACGCGCAAGACTAGAGGCACACACATGCACACACAGTCATGCACACATAAATATGAGTCCATTCCACTGGGTTAATATTTTCCTGCCTGCGTCAGCACAGTCCCAGTCAGTGGGCAGCTCACTGCAGGAACGTGCCCTATCTGATCCGGTCAGGTGCTATGGGCCCTGGAACAGGGGGTTTGGGGTGGGCAGACAGCCCAACTCAGCAACCCCAGGGCAAGCTACTCTCTCTCCACTCTCTTGCTCAGCCAGAGAAAGTAGGCATGCCCAGTGGCCTGGCACCCCCAGTGTGATATGACAGCCCTGTCTCCCCACTCACACTGGGGGCTCCCCAAGTGGGGCAGCCTCCTTTCTTCTCACAAATGGACAAAGTCAGTGTCTCTCTGAGGTATCTCCCTCCACCCTTATTTTTTCCCAAATCCCGATGCCTTTCCAGTCGTTCAACTGAGAACAAACAGGAAGTAGAGATCTAGAAGAAATGCTCACAGGGCCTCCCCCTTCAAGCAGGAAAATCATGCCATCCTGTGGGATTTTATTTACAGCATTCTAAGACCATAGTGATTACACCAAGGGCCTGTAGAGAGGTCTGTATGGGCAGGGTCTAGGGCATGGGCACCTACAGGCACTGAGCCTCCGCCAGGAAAGCTTGATGGAACACTGGGACCCTAAGCAGGATATAGCCTTCCTGGTCCTTGAGCCTCTCTCAGTGTCAATGGAGGGTCCTCCCACGTTCACACCCATCCCTGGGGCGCAGGCTGGGCTAGCAGGCAAAGTCTCTTCTGTGCACAGCCCAAGATCCAAGGTGAGTCAAACCCAGATGTCTTGGCTCCTAGCCCAGCTTGAGGATGCCCTAATGCGTCTCTGTATGGGAAAGACAAGGATGGAGACTGGAGGGAGGACCATGTTCCAGTAGAGCCCGAGCTGTACGTGCTCTACGTCTTGGATCAGGCGTCCCTGATTCGATTTCCTTGCACAGTGGGACACTCCTGCTTAACAGCAGGGCTGGCAGCCTCTTCCAGACTACTTACTCTTAAGGTGGCTATGAGGATTCTATTTATCAGTACCAAGACCAATTGCCACCGGAGGACACCCAAGTTAGTTGCAAGAATCACACAGGCAGCCTGACCAGGCGGTGGCTCAGTGGATAGAGCGTCAGACTGGGATGCAGAGGACCCAGGTTTGAGACCTCGAGGTCACCAGCTTGAGCGCAGGCTCATCTGGTTTAAGCAAAGTTCACCAGCTTGGACCCAAGGTCGCTGGCTCGAACAAGGGGTTACTCAGTCTGCTGTAGCCCCCCCCATCAAGGCACATATGAGAAAACAATCAATGAACAACTAAGGTGTCGCAACGAAAAACTAATGATTGATGCTTCTCTTCCCTCTCCGTTTCTGTCTGTCCGTCCCTATCTATTCCTCTCTCTATCTCTGTAAAAAAATAAAATAAAATAAAAAATCACACAGGCAGTTTATTACTCACAGATCCTTTTGGCGTGCCTGGGTACAGCTTAAGGGGTCCCCGTCGGCATGCTCCTCTCCGTTGTCCTTGGTCATAGAGGTATGGACACAGTCCACGTTCAACGTAGGAGTCTGGGAGACTTCTGCCACAGGGTGGGGGCCCTTTGCTTTAGTACCTTTTCTGGCCAACGCCTTCTAACAGGTGTCAATCTACAGGATTATCACATCAAACCACCTTTTTGCGAGTTCCTAGCAGGGGGCCCTTTTTGTGTTAATCTACAGAAATGTCACATCAAGCCACTTTTAAGGTGTTCCTAGGGAAGCTTCTTGTTTATGTTAACCTACAGAGTTATGACATCAAGCCACTTCTTATCTCTATACAACTTCACACACACACTAACGGGGCCCTGCGCGAAAGGCAGAGTCTGCCTATCATATCTGTACACACTAGATTAATTCTTGTCCAGACAGCATAACTTTATTCACTTGCCTTAATGGCTTTTAATATTGTATCTTAACTTATTTTTATATATCATCCACATTTTTCTATATGTTAATGACTATAACATTATATTACTATAACAGACCACGACACCCAGCAGGGTTGTTCCCCAAAGTACAGGCTTAGTGGCTTCCTGCCTCCTTCAGACTCTATCTCTGGGCAGTCTCCTGTCCACCCGAGGGCCACTTCTTTCTTTCCTAGCCCTTGCCACTTTTGTCTTGTGGGCGCCATCCTCCTTGAAAAGATTAAATAAAAATTATATTTTACAATGTTGATAGAAAGACAAATATATTAATTTTATATATTAAAATATTTTTTCAACCTACAAGTCCACTTCTTATTTTAAAGCTAAACATTTTTTATGCAACATAATTGAACGACAAGAAAACCTGGACTTGTTATCTTTGAATATATGTATCCTGATTTATTGATGTCACCCCATTAAAAAAATAAAATTATTATAAAAAAAAAGAAAAAAAAAGAAAAAAAAAAGCTAAACATTTTTTATGAGCCCTTAAATAGAACATCTTTACAATCACTGTGCCTGGAGAAGTCTGCCCTGCATATCCCCGATGTCCTCTCTGACCACACAAATGTCTCCATCTCCCTGGTCCCATCACCAGCCCAGATCTCAGCCCACTGCTCTAGAAGAAGTGACCAAACATTCCTCTCTCATATTCTCTCTCTCTCTCCCTCTCTCTCTCTCTCTCTAACATGTCTGCTTTCACCTGCTCCAATTGAACGTTATCTAAACTTCTCCCAAATATGTCCATTCCCATTCTGGTTTCATCAATCTTTTTGTTATGAAGTATTTTTTTTATTTTTTGTATTTTTCTGAGGCTGGAAATCAAGAGGCAGTCAGACAGACTCCCGCATGAGCCCGACCGGGATCCACCCGGCACGCCCACCAGGGGGCGATGTTCTGCCCGTCCGGGGCGTTGCTCTGTTGCGACCAGAGCCAGTCTAGCGCCAGAGGCAGAGGCCATGGAGCCATCCCCAGCACCCGGGCCATCTTTGCTCCAATGGAGCCTTGGCTGCATGAGGGGAAGAGAGAGACAGAGAGGAAGGAGAGGGGGAGGGGTGGAGAAGCAGATGGGCACTTCTCCTGTGTACCCTGGCCGGGAATTGAACCCGGGACTTCCGCACGCCAGGCTGACACTCTACCACTGAGCCAACCGGCCAGGCCCATTGTTATGAAGTATTTTAAGACAAATTCCAGCCATTATGTCATTTCATTTCTACATTCTTCAATATTCATCTCTAAAATGAACATTTTCTTACATAATCACAATACTGTACCTAACAAAATGAATAATTCCATGGAATTATCAAGTACCCACAGTTGTTTCAAAATGTCTTTTTGCATTAATTTGTTGGTTTGTTTGAGGCAGGATCCAAACAGCACCACACACTCCTTGGGTTAAGTGCTCTCTTAAACATGAGCAGTTCCCCTTTCTCCCTCTTGTTCGTTCGTGTCACTGACTTGTTGAATAAATAGGGTTCTATAGGAAGTTCATTTCTAGATGGCTCTGTTTGCTTCTTTATGGTGTCATTTAACTTTTCCTCCATCTCCTGTATTTCTTAGAATATAGAGGAAGTTAGCTGTGTTGATGTGATTTTATTGAGCCTCAGTTTTGGGGGATGGGAGGAATCCTTTGTGAATAATGCTGTGTGCTTCCTCTTGCTTCCTATTCACAGGCACATAATGTCTAGTGGCCCTGTGCTTAGTGACGCCAGCCAATCAGTGGGTTCAGAGGGTGGCAGCCTGACCCTTCCATTGTCAAGATTCCCCATCAGCCATTTACCTTCCAGTTCCAGCCTTTGATTTTTGCCTTTATCAATTTCAACATTCCTCCACACTAAAGCATTTTGGGGAGGGGGGGGTGGAGAAGCAAATGGGCGCTTCTCCTATGTGCCCTGGCCGGGAATCGAACCCGGGTCCCCCCGCACACCAGGCCAACGCTCTACCGCTGAGCCAACTGGCCAGGGCCCACACTAAAGCATTTTAAAGGAGAAGCCCTGAACAGCAATTTCTTAACCCATAAAAAAGAAAAGTTTAATAACAGTGGGGTCTTTGGTACCCGATTAATCAGAGCAAATAGGGGAGTTGGGACCAGAGAGACTCCACAGAAGATTGAAAGAGCACAGTGGTGCCATAGCCAGTTAGCTGAGCCAGTGAGATTGGCCTAGATCAGGGGTCCCCAAACTACAGCCCGTGGGCCGCATGTGGCCCCCTGAGGCCATTTATCCGGCCCCCACCGCACTTCCCGAAGGGGCACCTCTCTCATTGGTGGTCAGTGAGAGGAACACATTGACCATCTCATTAGCCAAAAGCAGGCCCATAGTTCCCATTGAAATACTGGTCAGTTTGTTGATTTAAATTTACTTGTTCTTTATTTTAAATATTGTATTTGTTCCCATTTTGTTTTTTTACTTTAAAATAAGATATGTGCAGTGTGCATAGGGATTTCTTCATAGTTTTTTTTATAGTCTGGCCCTCCAACGGTCTGAGGGACAGTGAACTGGCCCCCTGTGTAAAAAGTTTGGGGACCCCTGGCCTAGATCAGTGGTCGGCAAACTCATTAGTCAACAGAGCCAAATATCAACAGTACAATGATTGAAATTTCTTTTGAGAGCCAAATTTTTTAAACTTAAACTATTTAGTAGGTACATTGTTATTATCTTAATTAGGGTACTCTTAAGCTGGCCTTTGCTAAAAACGTGGTATTTTGTGGAAGAGCCACACTCGAGGGGCCAAACCGTAAACTGCGGTTTGCCGACCACTGGATAATCCTGGTAGGCCTGATCCAATCAGCAAAAGGCCTTCTGAGCAAAGCCGAAGCTTCCTCAACAAGAAAATTCTGCCTGTGAACAGCAGCTTCAGCTCATGCCTGAGAGTTCCAGTTTGCCCTTCAGATTTGTTCTACAGTCTGCTCTACAGATTTCAGACTTGTTTATCAAGGCCCCATAATCATTTAAGTCAATTCCTTGCAATAAATCTCTTAATATAAAAAAGAAGAAGAAAGAGTGAAGTGGTGGCAGAAGGAGCAATGGGAAACCCAGGGACCTCCTGGCCAGGAGCCTGAGTCTGAAGCTGGTCTGGAGTTTGGCCAGGGTTAGAGATGGGGTGGGAGCGGCACCCTCCCCCATCCAGGTGGTGAGCTGTGGTTCACAGTTCAGGCTTTTTAGCCAGGCAATCTGAGTTTGAATGCAGTTCAGCCTCTTAACTGGCGTCGGGTAACTTTGAGCAAGATATTTAATTGGGTGTCTTCATCTGTAAAATGGAGATACTAATCCTCACCTCTCAGGGCTGTTAAGAGAATAGATTGAGTTGGTAAGGGGTGTGGCAAGTGCCAGGTGGAGAACAAACACTGTGTGGTAGAGAGGATGCCTGTTTGAAAAAGGGCAACTCCTCTTGCCCTGACTGACTCCTGCCTGACACCAAGGCCAAGTAGAAGGGCTGGGGGTGGAGTATTACTATGCTTGTTCCACAGAGAGCAGGACCAAAGCATATGGACTCCCACCTAGATCTCAGCTGCTCTAGCTGGGTGCATCAGTCTCTCAACCCTTCCCATTGCGGTCTGCTCACTCAGCTCACTGGTCTTGCTTCCCTGGTTGCCTCCTCAGTTGTGGGGGCAAACACAACCACCTGCGATCACCAGCTCAGTTAACAAGCTCACCCTCTGGCTGGGGGACTTAGGTGTGATAGAGCCTTGGAAAACCAGCCTCCTGGGGTGACCAGGCCTGTATAGCATATTGTGCATAGCAAATGCACAATAAATGTATGTTGAGATAATAGAGCTCCCCCTACCCTCAGTGGAGAGAGCTAGGTTGTATGGGCAGGTGACTATGTCTGTGGGTGGGATGGAGTGGAGGTTTCACATTTGTGGCTCCAAGACCCTGAGCCCTGTGGTAAACAGCAAGGCGGAGCAAAGAACCTGGTTCCTCATTTCTGCTCCTGCTCCAGCCAGTTTGCTCCCACTCTGACTGCTCCCACCTGCAACCCTGGCCCCCAGTTAGCCTCTCACCTGCTTCCCGCAGCAGCTGAGCTAGAGCTCAGCTAGAACCCAGGCTAGAGCTTCGTGAGGTGGGGTGGGGGCTTGGAAATACTCCGCCTCTCAACCACATTCGTTTGAACAGCATTCATGAGACTGGGCACTAGCACCCCCTGTTGGCAGTCTAACCTGACTCCTTTGGCCAGGAGTCCCTTCCTCCTACTTCCCACAAGAGCCTGGCAGGATCGGCCTTAGCCCCAGGTCCTGCTGGGAGGGGAGACACCAGCCCAGCCCACACACCTTCGTTGTGTCTTCCAAGTTTTTTTTTCACATCACCTGTGCTGTTTCTTTTCTTGTTTTGTTGACTTTGGTGCTGTCTGTTTGCTCTGGCTTAAGCCTACAGCCCGGGGATGAAAACTCTGAACTCAGGGAAGTGTGAGCCTGAGAGAAGCAGCTGGGGTGGGAGGGGGTGGGGAATGAGAGACTGGGAGCCCTGGGAGTCTCTCATCCGGGAGGCACTGTGTTCACCCCCAGCAGGCCGGCAGTGTTGGGAGGGGGCAGGCATGGGTGGACAGACTTTCCCAGCCTCACCTCAGGCAGGTCTTGGCCTGTAATGTTAATTTGTTTTAAAGCTCAACCCCAGAACTCTAAATGCCTCATTTCTTTAAGAGATTTGAACACCCCGTAGGTCAGAGTGTAAGTTCTCTTCAAATGTTATTTATTGATTGATTTTAAGAAGAAAGGAAGGAAAAAAAGAGAGAGAGAGAAACATCAATTTATTGTTCCACTTATGTATATACATTCGTTGGTTGATTCCTGTATGTGCCCTGACTGGGGATCAAACTGCAACCTTGGTGTATCAAGACTATGATCTAACCAAATGGCACCCACCAGGGCACAAGTTCTTTTTAGATTTCTACCTGTTTCCATCCCCTAGTCCTTCAACTGAACAACTCAGGGAACACTGCTACTCCCATATGAAGCCTCCAGGACCAAGCCTTCCTGACTTTCCAAACATCTCCGTGAGAATCTGTCATCCAGCAGACTTGTGAGGTGGGGCTCCATGGGAGTTATTGCCCCTCCACATTTCACAGTGGGAAAGTTGAGCCTCAGGGAGGGTAAAGGAACATCTCCAAAGTCACTAAGTGAAATCTTGGAGTAGAACCCAGGCTTCCTGGCTCCTATCCCAGTCCCTTTGCCACACTTCAAGCATCTCTGAGATCATGGAGCATGATGGGAAGGCGGCCCCAGGCCCCAGGTGCTGTGGCAGGGGTCAGCACACCCAGAGCTGGGTATGCACGCACACCACATGCCAACTCACAGAGTGCACACAAAGCAGGAGCACAGGCCACCCGGGGCTGACAGGCTTTCCTTATATCCCAGCAGACCAGACGCCACCTGGGCCTTTATGTCCTCCTGCAAAGCTCTGACTCGATGCCTACCCATTGCACTCACTGCTCCTGACCTGCCTGTGTGGCCCGTGGGGTGTGCATGCCCTCTCAGGGTTAGAATGAGGGTGCCACCCTGGCCTCCAACCAGAGGCTTAAAGGATAAGCTTAAAGAAACCGCTGCCGTCACCATGGGCTTACAGTGCCCAGCTCTGCCAGCTGGTCCAGCCAAGCCCTCCTTGAGGAGAATACAGGAGCCCTCCTCATCTGCGTCTCACTCAGGTCACCTCTGACAGCTCAGCAGGCTCCAAAGCTGCATTCTTCTTTCAGGGAAACACCTGCACCCATACCCATGTGCTCTGGGAAGGGTTGTGTGTTCACCCACACCCCCTTTGCCTCATACCACACACACCTTCCACACCTATGACCCATCTTTGCACAGCCCACACAACCTGTGTGCACAGGGACTTCCTGGCTTCTATGTACATTTCAAAACATGGGCACGCATCTCAGACTCAAGCATGTAACACAGCATATATCCCGTATAGATGAACACACAGGTGCTCCCTTCCACATATCTGTTGCCCCTTCCCGAAACAGGGCCAGATAAGGGTAAGGGGTGAGTCACCAGCTAACCTGTGGGACCTGCTGAGCTAGCCGGATAGGAAGCCCCAAGCTGACAGATGTGGCCTCAGGGGACCAACGCCCCGAGAGGCCTCACCTCCAGCATCCCCAACCCTCCACTTCCACCCTTATTATCTCCTGCCCATGTCTTCAGCCAGAACTCATGACAGAAAGGCACCTCTGTTCTTTTCAAATTCATATTTACAGTTATATTCATATCTATATATCTGTAGCTGAGCTGTCATCTGTCACTGTACCTTGAGGGTTATCATCAAATTTTACTGTAAATACAGATGCCCTAGGGGAAAAACCAGGATGGCAACAGAAACTGTTCTCTTTCCTCCCCCATCCAAAACCCATGCCTCCTCCATGGAAGCCCTTCCTGTCTATGATAATTCACACCTCCCGCCCCTCTGAGCTTATATACACTTGAGTCAAGAGCCCACTCTGGGCCCAGACACGCTTTGTCCCCTCTTGCCCTCTCCCACCTGTGTATTCCAGGATTTGTCTCCAAGCCTGGGACCTCCCTGAGGACAGAGAGACAGTCTACCAACATAGACAGAGAAACAGGAGGCCAGCGTGGTCGGTGTGTTATCCAGCAGATGAAGGAAGCTGGAAAAGACCGCCTACCCTGGCCCCTCACACCCAATTATCATTGAGTCGAGTCCTGCTGGGTCTGAAGAATGCCCTCAAGCTCCTACTCTATGCCAGACATATCTATCTGTCTTTACATGGTCAACTTTGTACTTGCATTAAAATTAAGAACCATCATCCTGGCCAAGTGACTGGGGGAGGGGGCGTGTAAAGCGTCATCCTGGCATGCTGAGCTTGTAGGTTCGATTCCGAGTCAGGGCACATACAAAAAAGTAACCAATGAGTGCACAACTAAATGGAACAAGTTGATGCTTCTCTCTCTCTCTCTCTCTCTCTCTCTCTCTCTCTCTCTGTCTCCCCCTCTCTCTCTCTCTCTCTTGCTTCCACTCTGTCAAATCAATGGAAAATTAAAGAAATTATGAAATACAAATCTCACAATCTTTCTAGTCTAAAAACAACATATAGTGGATAAGAGTGTGGCTCTGCCTTGGCTGGTAGTTCAGTTGTTTAGAGTATTGTCCCAATACACCAAGTGCTCCCCATCAGAGTCAACCAATGAATGCATAAAGAAGTGGAACAGCAAGTCGGTGTTTTTCTCTCTCTCTCTCTCTCTCTCTTTCCCCACTCTCTAAAAATCAATAAATTATTTTATTTTATTTTACTTTCTTTTTTTTTTGACAGAGACAGAGAGAGAGTCAGAGAGATGAATAGATAGGGACAGACAGAAAGGGAGAGAAATGAAAATCATCAATTTTTTGTTGTGGCACTTTAGTTGTTCATTGAATGCTTTCTCATATATGCCTTGACCATGGAGCTACAGCAGTCTGAGTAACCCCTTGCTAGAGCCAGAGACCTTGGGTCCAAGATGGTGAGCTTTGCTCAAAGCAGATGAGCCCGCGCTCAAGCTGGCGACCTCGGGGTCTTGAACCTGGGTCCTCCGCATCTCCGTCCTACGCTCTATCCACTGCGCCACCGCCTGGTCAGGCTATTTTACTTTCTTTAGAGAGAGAAACAACAACTCGTAGTTGCATCACTTTAGTTCTTCTTTGATTATTTCATACATGGCTTGAAGGGGGGTGGGGGGCTCCAGCCAAGTAGTGACCCTTTGCTCAAGCTAGCGACCTTGGGTTCAAGCTAGTGACTATGGGATCATGTCTATTATCCCACGCTCATGACAGCAACCCTGTGCTCAAGCTGGAGAGCCTGTGCACAAGCCAGATGAACCCACACTCAAGCCAGAAACCTTGGGGTTTCAAACTTGGGACCTCAGCGTCCTAGAGTGACACTCTATCCACCGCGACACCACCAGTCAGTCTCAATAAATAAAAGTTTAAAAAATGTTTTTAATGAAAAGGGTGTGGCCTCTGAAGCCAGACTCTTGGATTCAAATCCAAGCTCTGCTACTTACTCGATATTTAATTTCTTTGTGCCTCAGTTTCCTCATCTGTAAAAAGGAGGTAAGAGTATCTATCCATTGCCTAATGGATAGATAGAAGTTGTGAATATTAAATGAGCTAATAATACATATGGAGGGGTAAGGAGTGGGCCTATTTTATAGTAAGTGCTCTTAAAAGTTTGCTAATAGCCTGACCTGTGGTGGCGCAGTGGATAAAGCGTCGACCTGGAAATGCTGAGGTCGCCGGTTCGAAACCCTGGGCTTGCCTGGTCAAGGCACATATGGGAGTTGATGCTTCCAGCTCCTCCCCCACTTCTCTCTCTATCTCTTCTCTTCTCTCTCTCTCTCTCTCTCTCTCTCTCTGTCTCTCCCTCTCCTCTCTAAAAATGAATAAATAAATTAAAAAAAGTTTGCTAATAAAAATACTTTTTTAGCCTGACCAGGTGGTGGCGCAGTGCATAGAGCATTGGACTGGAACGTGAAGGACCCAGGTTTGAAAGCCCGAGGTTGCCAGCTTGAGCATGGGCTCATCTGGTTGAGCAAGGCTCACCAGCTGGAGCACGGGGTCACTGGCTTGAGCGTGGGATCATAGACATGACCTCATGGTTGCTGGCTTGAGTCCAAAGGTTGCTGGCTTGAAGCCCAAGGTCCCTGGAATGAGCCCAAGGTCATTGGCTTGAGCAAGGTGTCACTCACTGTGCTGTAGCCCCCCGGTCAAGGCACATATGAGAAAGCAATCAATGAACAACTAAGGTGCTGCAACAAAGAATTGATGCTTCTCATCTCTCTCTCTTTCTGTCTGTCTGTCCCTCTCTCTGTCTCTATCTCTGTCACACACACACACACACACACACACACACACAATTTTTTTTTATTAAAATTTTTTGTTCCTGGAAAGTTGGTTCAGTGTTAGAGCAATGGCCCGGCATGTGAATGTCCAGCAGGTTCTATTCCCAATCAGAGCACACAGGAGAAACAACTATCTGCTTCTCCACCCTTCCCCCTCTCCCATTTTTCTCTCTATCTCTCTCTTCCCTTCCCTCAGTGTGGGCTCTGTTGGAGCAAGTTGGTCCTGGGCACTGAGGACGGCTCCATGGCCAAGACTTAGGTGCTAAAAACAACTCAATTGCCGAGCAATGAAGCAATGCCTCAGGTGAGCAGAGCATCGCCCGGTAGGGGGCTTGCTGGATCAGGGCACTTGCAGAATTCTGTCTCTCTGCCTCCCTGCTTCTCAGTTAAGAAAGAAAAAAATTTTTAATTAAAAAAAAGAGTTTACTACTGTTACTCTTCTTCCCTCCACTAATTTTGTATCTTATAATCTATCCCTAACAAACCAATCTTCATACAACTGTCAACGTCATCTTCTAAACACAGATCTGATGGGGTCTCTCCAGTACTCAGAATCCTTCCATGGCTTCTCATGGCCCTCAGGATGGCGTCTGGCTCCCTAGCCCTGCTCACAATGCCCTCACATCTCACTCCAGCCTCAACACATCTCTCTCTATCTTGAACGCCTGGACTCTCCTCAACACTCTCTGCCAAGAACCATCTGTCCCATGATGCGCTGGTGAATGCTTAACAACTAGGTCTCTCAAAAAAGTGTATGTGTCTATATACATATGTAAGTTTATTATAAATTTTACTAATAAAAATCTGTAAAGGCCCTGGCCGGTTGGCTCAGTGGTAGAGCGTCGGCCTGGCGTGCGGAAGTCCCGGGTTCGATTCCCGGCCAGGGCACATAGGAGAAGCGCCCATCTGCTTCTCCACCCCTCCCCCTCTCCTTCCTCTCTGTCTCTCTCTTCCCCTCCCGCAGCCAATGCTCCATTGGAGCAAAAGATGGCCCGGGCACTGGGGATGGCTCCTTGGCCTCTGCCCCAGGCGCTAGAGTGGCTCTGGTCACAACAGAGCGACGCCCCGGGTGAGCCGAGCATCGCCCCGTGGTGGGCGTGCTGGGTGGATCCCAGTCGGGCGCATGCGGGAGTCTGTCTGACTGCCTCCCTGTTTCCAGCTTCAGAAAAATACAAAAAATAAATGTAAAAAAATAAAAAAATAAAATAAAAATCTGTAAAATAGTGGACAACTTACAAATGTTAAATATATATCTACGGCCTGACCTGTGGTGGTGCAGTGGATAAAGCGTCAACCTGGAAATGCTGAGGTTGCCGGTTCAAAACCCTGGGCTTGCCTGGTCAAGGCACATATGGGAGTTGATGCTTCCAGCTCCTCTCCCCTTCTCTCTCTCTGTCTCTCTCTCCTCTCTCCCCCTCTCTGTCTCTCTCTCTCTCCTCTCTAAAAAAAATAAATAAATAAAATAAAATTTTTTAAAAAAATTAAATATATATTTACATACTTAAATATATGCTTAAATATATATTTGTATATATAAATACTAAAATAAACTGTGCTCTTGCCTGACCTGTGGTGGCACAGTGGATAAAGCATTGACCTGGAATGCTGAGGTCACCTGTTTGAAACCCCAGGCTTGCCTGGTCAAGGTACATATGGGAGTTGATGCTTCCTGCTTGTTGCCCCTTCTCTCCCTCTCTCTCTCTCTCTATCTCTCTCTCTCTCTGTGTGTCTCTCCCCTCTCTAAAAATGAATAAATAAAATCTTTAATACACACACACACACACACACACACACACTGTGCTCTTTATTGTAATTCTACAGCATCAATTGCTCTTTAGGATGATTTACTTGATTTTTGCTAATCCTTATACCTGTATATGAGGCTAACCTGTGGAAGCCATGTATCCAGGATTTGACAAAATCAGATCATGAACACGCGTTTGATTACTATCTGATTCCACAGAAATTCATTCATTTCACTGACTAACGAGTATAGTTTCAAAATTTTATTTACATTAAAGAGTAAGCTACAAGTAATAGAACAAACATATGTTTTGAAATTTCACTCATTCGCTAGTGATGTGTGACCCTTTTTGCTGAATTGGCTGATAATATTAAAATATTGGAAGAATGTTTTCTCAAGATTTTGTGCTATTCACATGTAATGGTTACAGACATAACAAACTTTTAGGTTTAACCTGCATTATTAACATATCCTCTATCATTTTCTTAAGTGTAGATCAATAAACTTTTTATAATGGGTCAAAAGCTAGTAAGTACTTTAGGCTTTGCAGGCCATACAGTCTCTGTTGCAACTACTCAGCTCTGCCATTGTGGTGTGAAAGCAGCTTTGGACAATAGTAAATGAAGAGCATGGCTGGGTTCCAATACAACTCTATTTGTGGAACTTAAAATTTAAGTTTTATATAATTTCCACAAGTCATGAAATATTCTTTTTTTTGTCAATTATTAAAAAAACATAAAAACCACCTGACCAGGTGAGGGAGCAGTGGATAGTGCATTGGACTGGGACGGAAGACCCAAGTTCAAAACCCCAAGGTCACTGGCTTGATCACGGGCTCAACGGGCTTGAGCACAGGCTGCTGGCTTGAGTGTGGGATCATAGATAATGACCTCATGGTCGCTGGCTTGAAGCCCAAGGTTACTGGCTTGAAGCCCAAGGTCATTGGCTTGAAGCCCAGGGTCACTGGCTTGAGCAAGGGGTCACTGACTCTGCTGCAGCCTCCCGGTCAAGGCACATAAGAGAAAGCAGTCAATGAACAAGCAATCAATGAACAAGTAAGATGTCGCAAAGAAGAATTGATGCTTCTCATCTCCCTTCCTGTCTGTCTGTCCCTATCTGTCCCTCTCTCTGACTCTCTCTCTGTCTCTGTCAAAAAACAAAACATAAAAAATATTCTCACAGGGTGGATTTGGCCTGTGGGCCATAGTTTGTCAATCCCTACTTAGCCCTGACTTGTAGTGTTGGTCAATTTCGATGACGTAAATACTGCCGCATGACAGATTTCAAACTGCCAACTGATGTCACTGAACAAGGAGATAGGAAAGGATGAGTAGCAGCACACCATTAAATAGTTTCTCCATCTTCAAGATTCAATAGGTGTATTTTTTTTATAGCAAGAAAGAGAAAGAGAGAGACAGAATGAGAGACACAGAAAGACAGGAAGGGAGAAAGATGAGAAGCATCAATTTGTAGTTGCATCACTTTAGTTGCTCATTGATTGCTTCTCATATGTGCTTTGATTGGGGCGGGGTGGGGGCCTCCAGCTGAGCCACTAACCTTTGGACTCAAGCCCTGATCATGGGATCTTGTCAAAAATCCCATGCTCAAACTGGTGACCCTGTGCTCAAGCCAGGCGAGCCCACGCTCAACCCAGCACCAATGGGGCTTTGAAGCTGGGACACTCTATCCACTGCACCACCACCAGTCAGGCAGTTGTAAGTAATATTTGGAGCATAAATAACAGTAAAATATAAAATCAATTAGAAAGTGATGAGTTTTATTATTACCTTTGTTTTAATAACAATTTATGTAATTGTATATTTATATAATTTAATATTTAATAATTACTGTGTTTAACAAGAAATTTACAAAATTTTTGAAAATTTAACAATTAAAAAAAAAGGGCCCTGGCCAGTTAGCTCAGCCAATTAAGAGCATCATCCCAAAACAGGTTGCAGGTTCAATCCTGGCCAGGGCACACACAGGAAGCAGCCAATGAATGCATGATTGAGTGGAACAACAGATGAATGCTTCCCTTCCCCTCCCCTCTCTTTCTCTTCCTCTTTCTGTCTCTCTTTAAAAAAAAAAAAAAAATTAAGCCCCGGCCAGATAGCTCAGTTGGAACGTCTCCCAGAGGACAGAGGTTGCCGGTTTGATTCCCCAGTCAGGGCACATACAGGAGTAGCTCAATGTTCCTGTCTCTCTCTTTCTGCCTTCCTCAAAACAAACAAAAAAAAATCCCAAAACTTAATAATTGGCTTTTGTGAGCCCATTGGGCTGTCTCCAAAATCTTTGCCATCCTCCATGTCTTCCTTGGCCAAGACCAGTTGGCCCTTCCAGACTCAGGGTCCACATAATCTCCACCCTGACCTTCCCAAGGCTAGACATGGGGACTTCTGTGGGTTCCCACAGCCGTTTGGGTTTCTCTCTTTCAGAGCCAGCAAGGGTTAAGCTACTACACTTATTTTTTCACCTGTTTGCCCTCAGGGAGAAAACAAACAACAGGGACCAACAATCTTGTTCACCTCTAAATCCTCCCCAATCCACCATCATCTCCCCCTCCTGTACCCCTTAGCAAATGCCTGGCAAATAGAAGGCACTCCATAAGTATTTGTGGAAGAAAATGGGGAGGGGGTGAAGCCTTGTGGAAGGACCCTAGGGAAAAGAGACAAGATGAGGGAAGTGAGAGTCTGGTGAGTGGGGCTCAACCAGGGGCCCAGAATGTCTGGGAAGGCAGGATCAGAATATTTCTGAGTTGTCATGGGAGCCTTCAGGTAGGGGTGTCTGATCAGCCCACTTGGATCCTAAAGCACCACTCTGTCCAAATAAAACCAGGACCAGTTTCCCTCATCTCCACCCCACTCAGCCCAGTTTCAGCTGTGTTTTCTCTTAATAGGTCCTCAGGACGTCAAGAGGAACTTATAAGGGGAACTCCCTGGTCTTCGGTGACTAGGTCAGGAAACACTTTGTCTTTGGTAGGCAAGGACCAAGAAGATTCTTCCCATTTCACAGAGGAACAACTGAGGTCCTGGGCTTGGAGGTGACTGACTCAGTCTCAAATGTCCCAGGGCTTTCTCCTTAACTGTGAATTCCCTAAACCCTGAGTATAAGGTGCTTTAGGCTGCCTTGTTCTCCAGGTCACCCTATCCATTTCCTTCTCCTTCTAATAAGACTGCTTGCATTGAGGGCTAGGTGGTATGGTTTGTCCTTCCCTCCTGGGAGGCAGCCCAAATGAAGAGTCACATCTTTTTTCCTCATCACCTATCCCTCCTGTAGTCTAACCTGAATCCTTCTTGCTTTTATGATACCGCTTTTCCTTCCCAGAAAGGGATCTTGGCTCCCACCCAAGAAGTGACCTCATCAAGGGGCTGTTCTCCACCCTCCAGCCTCCTCTCAGCTTCACAGCAGAGCTGGGACTTAGCCCAACCCAGTATCTGTCACCAAGCAAGGATAGCCGGCTTGCTGGTGCCATGTCTACCATCCCTGACCTTTGCCTGGGATCCACCCTCACCTACCCCCTCTCCATAACACACATACACACGCCCCACCCTGGGCCCAGACTCCACTGTCCACCTGTCCAGACTCGCCTTCTGACACACCCAAACAGCCAGTCCCCTGTGGTAGAATGCCTCACTCAGGTCAGAGAAAAGAGCTGGAAGAGGAAGCCTGAGGGGGCAACTTTTCATCGTACCCTGGCTGACATCCTTTCCCCAGCTTGGGAAATTCCATGAAGAACCCCAGGCAGGCCTCAAGTCACCAAATACCCCAGCTTAACACGTGGGCAAAAGTGAGATCCCAAGAGACACTTGAGAGTATGAGGCCTGAGAGCTGTCCCAAAGCTGCAGGTCAGTGAGATCCAGGTCGGGTCCTGTGCTCCTGTCCTTGCATGGGATAGCCCCCTCACTGCAGAAACCCACTGGCAAGAAGAGTCAGAGGGTTCCCCTGAGGAAGCCGGGGGTGCCAGAGGAGACATAGGTGGGTTCCAGCTTTGGCAGAGGATAACCTTGCCCTGCAGAAGTTTGAGAGGTTGGACACCTCTGAAATCATGCCCCGCTCAATTCCGAGGAGAGGAAAACAGATCAGCCCATCTAGTAACTAGGGTTCCTTACCAGTGACATAGTAAATGGAGGTGCAGGTGGGAGCTAGTCCTCCCTGGGGACAAGAAATATAGGGTGCATTATTGGCAGAGAACTTAAAAACAAAACTGAGTAAAAGTCAGACTACTTTTTTTTTTAATTCTTATTGATTTCAGTGAAAAAGGAAGGGGGGGAGAGAGAAAGAGACAAGAACATCAAGCTGTTCCTGTATGTGCCCTGACCGGGGATTGAACCAGGAACCTCTGCACTTTGGGACAATGCTCTAACCCAGTAGTCCCCAACCCCTGAGCCATGGACCGGTACCGGTCTGTGGGCCATTTGGTACCGGTCCGCAGAGAAAGAATAAATAACTTACATTATTTCCGTTTTATTTATATTTAAGTCTGAACAGATTCCCTCTGTTACATCCATCTAAGACTCACTCTTGACGCTTGTCTCGGTCACGTGATACATTTATTCATCCAACCCCAAAGGTCAGTCCGTGAAAATATTTTCTGACATTAAACCGGTCCGTGGCCCAAAAAAGGTTGGGGACCACTGCTCTAACCAACTGAGCAATCCAGCCAGGGCATGACTATGTCTTGTTATCACCATTAGCAGCAATCCTAAACAATGTCAATAATAAAATACTTCTCCAGAGGAAGTGGACCGCTCCCACTGACACCCCCCAACACACCACTGTTCCTTACTGCATATTCACCCTCAGATTCTGCCTATTAAATCCACATTATTTCTTAGGTCATAAGACAATTTTATCTCCTATGGAGAACTGATTGATGGATCCTTCTGAATGTCTACTTCTGAGCTCTTAAAAAATATTAATCAGTTTCTACTTGATTTATTTGCTACTCTTTCATGCATTCAACAGCCATGGAAACTCTATCAAGAGATAGGTGTTGACCTGACCAGGTGGTGGCACAGTGGATAGAGCATCGAACTGGGACGCGGAGGACCCAGGTTCAAAACCCTGAGGATGCTAGCTTGAGCGCGGGCTCATCTGGTTTGAGCAAGGCTCACTAGGTTAAGCCCAAGGGCACTGGCTTAAGCAAGGGCTCTCTCTCTTCTGGCTTGTCTGTCCCTATCTGTCCCTCTCTCTGTCTCTCTCTGTCTCTATGTCTCTCTCTCTCTCTCTCTCTCTCTCTCTCTCTCCTTCTCACACACACACACACACACACACACACAGTGATAAGTGTTGGATGTGCAATGAAAAACAAGTCATAGTCCCAGCACTGGAGGGCTTACAAGGCATGTAGGGAAGCTAGTAAGTAAATAAGAAGTTACAGCCTGACCAGGTGGTGGCGCAGTGGATAGAGCGTCGGACTGGGATGCGGAAGACCCAGGTTCGAGACCCCGAGGTCACCAGCTTGAGTGCGTGCTCATCTGGTTTGAGCAAAAGCTCACCAGCTTGGACCCAAGCTCGCTGGCTCCAGCAAGGGGTTACTTGGTCTGCTGAAGGCCAACGGTCAAGGCACCTTTGAGAAAGCAATCAATGAACAACTAAGGTGTCACAATGTACAACGAAAAACTGATGATTGATGCTTCTCATCTCTCTTCGTTCCTGTCTGTCTGTCCCTGTCTATCCCTCTCTCTGACTCTCTGTCTCTGTAAAAAAAATAAATAAAATTAAAAATAAAAAAAAAACCTTTAAAAAAAAATTAGAAGTTACAATGCATATGACCAAAGAAGAGAAATGTAGCCCAAAAAGAGGCCACATACTAAACCTGACAAGTTCAGAAGAGGCTTGCATGGTGGGCCTTACAAATGCAAAGACCTAATGGTTTGAAATTAAAACTCTCTTGGCCCTGGCCTGCTGTATCTAAAATCAATCAAGTAAAAAAATTTCAAAAAAATTAAAAATATTAAAAAATTTTTAAAAATCTGTGGTGGCACAGTAGATAAAGCATCAATAAAGCGTGGACCTGGCCCCTGGCCAGTTGGCTCAGTGGTAGAGCGTTGGCCCCGTGTGTGGAAGTCCCGGGTTCAATTCCTGACTGGGGCACACAAGAGAAGCACCCATCTGCTTCTCCATCCCTGTCCCTCTCCTTTCTCTCTGTCTCTCTCTTCCCCTCCCACAGCCAGGGCTCCATTGGAGCAAAGTTGGCCTGGGCGCTGAGGATGGCTCCATGGCCTCTGCCTCAGGCACTAGAATGGCTCTGGTTGCAACAGAGCAATGCCCTAGATGGGCAGGGCATCGCCCCTAGGGGGCTTTCCAGATGGATCCCAGTCAGGGCGCATGTGGGAGTCTGTCTCACTTCAGAAGAATAAAAAAATAATAAAAATTAAAAAGTGTCACCTGACCAGGCGGTGGCGCAGTGGATAGAATGTCGGACTGGGATGTGGAGAATCCAGGTTCGAGACTCCAAGGTCACCGCTTGAGAGCGGGCTCATCTGGTTTGAGCAAAGCTCACCAGCTTGGACTCAAGGTCGCTGGATCGAGCAAGGGGTTACTCAATCTCCTGAAGGCCCGCGGTCAAGGCACATATGAGAAAGCAATCAATGAACAACTAAGGTGTTGCAATGAAAAACTAATGATTGATGCTTCTCATCTGTCTCCGTTCCTGTCTGTCTGTCCCTATCTATCTCTCTCTCTGTCTCAGGAAAAAAAAAAGTGTCAACCTAGAATGCTGAGGTCCCTGGTTCGAAACCCCGTGCTTGCCTAGTCAAGGCACATACAGAAGCATCTGCGAGTTGATGTTTTCCACTCCTCTTCCTGCCTTTCTCTCTCACTCTAGCCTCTCCCTAAGAAATCAATAAAAATATTTTATAATTTTTTTTAGATCTTATTTATTCATCTTTAGAGAAGAGTAGTGGAGCAGGAAGCATCAACTCCCGTATGTTGTATGAATAGGCAAGCCCAGGGTTTTGAACTGGCGACCTCAGTGTTCCAGGTCAACACTTTACCCACTGCACCATCACAGGTCAGGCCAAAATTTTTTAAATGATAAATAAATTACTAAATTTCTGTCTTACCTGTGTTGCGCAGTGGGTAAAAGCATGGACCCAGAATACTGAGGTCACTGGTTTGAAACCCTGAGCTTGCCTGGCCAGGGCATATGTAATGAGCAACAGATAATCAAGTAGAGTGAAGCAACTACTTCTCGTCCCCCCCACCACCACCATATCCCCTATAAAATCAATAAATAAAATTTTTTAAATAAATAACTAAATTTCTAACTAAAAATGCATCATAGTGAGTAGCCGTGTCCCAGATTGGTCAATCTTTTCCCCCCACCAAAGGTCATTCTTTATTTTTACTGAGCCTGCCTATTGTCTTTTTGTATCTAAGATAACATACCATAGGAATGTCAGAATAATTTCCTTTTTCCAGACACCTCAGGGCACAATCACTGCACCAGAGCACAGACCACAGAAACCCTTATTATGATTGTTCTCTGCTTAATTATTAACTGTTAACTATCCTATACCTACCAAAGTAAAAAAGTACATCTATCCCTGGCCAGATGGCTCAGTTGGTTAGAGCATCCTTCTGAAGTACAAAGGTTGTGGGTTTGATCCTCAGTCAGGGCACATACAGGATTGGTGTTTCTGTCTCACTAAAATCAATACGCAAAATTTAAAAAAAAAAGGAATATTTCTATTTGTTTTATTTTTTATCCAATCTCAGAATTGTACCCCCAATCTCTCTCCTCCACTTTGCTTTCTCCTGCCTACCTAATCTTTTTTTTTTAAAGGAAGTGAGAAAGAGAGAGAGCAACATTGACTTGTCTTTCTACTTATTTATGCACTCAGTGGTTGATTCTTGTGTGTGCTTGTTGGGTAAACAAGTGGTTTTTTTTGTTTGTTTTTTTGGGGGGGTAGATTTTATTTATTCATTTTGGAGAGGAGAGAGAGAGGGAGAAAGAGAGAGGAGGGGGGAGAAGCAGGAAGTATCAATTCCCATATGTGCCTTGACCAGAGAAGCCCAGAGTTTTGAACCGGGGACCTAAGCACTCCAGGTCAATACTTTATCCACTGCGCTACCACAGGTCAGGCTAAACAAGTATTTTTTTAAGGTTTGCTTGGTTGTATTGGGGCAGCACCATGTGTGTATAGTCTATGAAAGGCTGCGGGTGCTTGCCCTCAGGGCACAGATTACAAATTGTGGATCGCCTGCCTCCACCGAAGGAGGATGCTTTGCTTATTGTTTGCCGGAAAAGGGGTATTTTCCCCCAGACTGTTTTGCTGGAGAGTCTAGAAAGAAAGAGCTGAGGGGCTTGGGAGCCCTGAGATTTCGGCCAGGCCTGTTTGGCTGAGGAGTGTTGTTTTGCTTGTGGTGGCCTGGGAACCCAGGCGAGTCTGGAGAGAAAGAGGGAAGCAGTCTTCCCTACCTGTTTGCTCGTCCACCGTTACAAGACTTTAATAAACTGAATGGCCCATTTTTCTGGCTCCACACTTTTTCTACTTCTGCCTGAATCCAATGGAAACCTGCATCTGTATGGCCACGGCAGCAGCTGCTACAGGCGGAGGCCACTACTGGCCCTACAGTTCCCTGACTGGGGATCTAACCCACAACTTTGGTGTATTGGGACCATGCTCTACCCAACTAAGCTACTTGGCCAAGGCCTGCCTTCCTAATCTGTCACCAATGAATTTCAAGTAACCCCCTTATGTCTTCCCTTTTGATTTGGAGTTTAAAATAAGTGGTAAAACTGCCCTTGAGCATTTTCTCAGTCCATTGATATTTTGCTTCCTGGCAATTGTCATCAGTTTGGCTCAAATAAAACTTCTCAGGAGGAGGAGGAAGAGGAAAGTTACAGTGTAAATATTAGCGGTAACAAACACAGGAGCCTGTGGAGTTGAGAGGAAGGGCACCGAACCAAGTTGGTGGTTCGGGGGTGGCAATCAGGAAGCCTTCTTGTTGGAAGGGACATCTACTTTAACAGCTGAGAAATGAAACGGAGTTAGTCAGGCAACCAAATGTGGGGTAGAATGGACAATTTCCCCTGAAAAAAAAGAGACAGTGCATGCAAAAGTCCAGACGGAGCCTGAGAAAGGCCAACATGAAATTCTGTGTGGTTAGAGGAGGGTGAGAACATGGTGATGATAAAGAGGTCAGCCAGGGACAGATCATGAACTGTCTTATACTTGATCCTGAGAGTGATGGAAGCCATTGAAGGGCTGTAAACAGGAGTGGCAGGAGCAGATTAGAGTATTTAGAAAGCTTAGTGTGTTTGTAGCTCAGAAAGCACAAATTTGGGGTGGGAGGAGCAAGAATGGAACAGAGAATCTGATTAGGAGGCAGCTGCAGTAATGAAGGCAAGAGATGGTGGTGGCTGGGCCAAAGGGGGTTAGACGGGAGCCTGGTGCTGGAAAATGATTGGCTGCGGGTATGCGTTAGCAAGAAGCAAAAGGTACCTCTTGGGTGTCTGGCTGGTGTGGTACCCCTTGTTAGGTTCGGGTCCAGGACCCCTTACCAAAAGCCTCAACTAGCCAGGTTGAACTTTAAGTGAGCTGGCACCAGGGCAAGTTCCATAGCTCTCCACCTAAGCAATCCTGATTGACGTCCTACCTCCGCCTGACTCTCGGACATTCTGCCAGCTAGTTATCCCCCTTCACTGATTGAATGTTCTGTTGCTTGGCCATTAATCACCACCCCCTCCTTTGTTTATCCCTTCCATTGTTTAAACTGCCATGGGTAACAGAAGTTTTCCCCCTGCAGGGAGAAATACAATCATACTCAGTCCTATATGGGCTGAGGCTTTTCACCCTCTCACTGCTGACGCCACTAGGATCTCAGCCCATCTGATCTCAGATGCATAAATAAATTTCTTATAAAACCCACCAAGCCTTGTGCTTCCCTCCTTTGGTGACTTAACATTTGATGCCAAAACCCAGGAAGGTCCCACATGGGCAGGATTGGAGTAGCACTTCAGTCCCTGACCATCTCAGGCTTGCAACTTGGAGAGCAGTGGGTAGAAGCAGCTCAAACTGGGCTTACCTCCAAATCGTGCTTGGGGTCATGGGACCGACCTGCATGCTGGGGGTCTTCCCCTGTGACCCTCCTGAGCCAGCCAAAGAGAATGCTGGACAGTGGGAATTTCTCCTCTCCATTGCCGATTTCTCAGTCTACACTGGTCATCAATTTCAGTGAGTGACCCTATGGTTCCTCTCACTGGGTCTTTTAATTTGTTCTCACTCACTTTCACTCACATCTCAAAATCCCTAGTGCTAGGCTGGAAGACTCCTCAGCCTCCTGGCTTGGGGCCCCTTGGACTTGGGGATGCCTGACCTAAGGGACTCTCAGCCTAAGGGACTGCCCTCACTCTTTCAGGGTGGCTCAGCTATTGACGGGGACACCTGTCCTTAGTGGGACACTATTAGGGTTCACAGTCAGCCACTCACCACCCCTCACCCTTATTGCCATTCTCTTTCTACACTATGGGCAATACACACTTCACACCTCCAAAATCCACTCCCTTAAGCTGTTAAATCTTTCAGCCTTGAGGGAGACATCAAGCCAAAATGACTTATTTTCTCTTGCAACACAGTCTGGCCTCAATATAAACTAGATAATGGCTTTCAATGGCTGGAGGATGGTACTTAACGATTTCAAAACCTTACTAGACCTAAACAACTTCTGTCACCACAATGGAAAATGCTCAGAAATTCCAAATTGTTCAGGCCTTCTTCACCCTTAACTCTCTCTTTTTTTTTTTTTTTTTTACAGAGACAGAGACAGAGACAGAGAGTCAGAGAGAAGGACAGATAGAGACAGACAGGAAAGGAGAGAGATGAGAAGCATCAATTGTTCACTGCAGTTCCTTAGTTGTTCAGTGATTGCTTTCTCATATGTGCCTTGACGGAGCGGGGGTGGAGGGCAGAGTAAGTGACCCCTTGCTCAAGCCAGTGACCTTGAGCTCAATCCAACGACCCTGCGCTCAAGCTGGTGAGCCCACGCTCAAGCTGACGACCTTAAAGTTTCAAACCTGGGTCCTCTGTGTCCCAGTCCAACACTCTATCCACTGCGCCACCATCTGGTCAGGCTTGCCCTCAACTCTTGCGAGTCTCTCTCTCTCAGTCTTGCTCTACCTATCAAATTTTTCTCAAAATTAGAAAATACCAGCTTGAACAATTAAACTTCTGATTGTATATTTTCTATAGAGTAGTCTCATTCCAGTATCTAGATACTTTGGATATTATTGCTTTGAAATTGGAATATTTAAGATGTGCTCACTTAAATTGCAATAGAAAGAAATTGTATATCCTGAACTTCTTTCTTTGTTCTGTAAGGTCTTGCCTTGTTAATTGTTACGCTCTGTGTTCGTCCCCTCCTGTGTTAAGGGCCAAATTACAACTCTGCTATTAGGCTTAATCAGGTTTTATTTGTGTCATGCTCATGTCCCTGTATTGTATTTGTCTTATTTGTGTATAAAATTATACTCAGGCCTGTGAAGTAGGAGGAGTCAGTTTTGGTTTCAGAAATCTGTCTCTATCTGTCAGAAATTCTTGCTGTTCTATACACACTAGCAATTCTCTGTCTCCACCGCTTGGGCTTTGTATCATTATTCTAAACCTTGTAAAGCTCATTGGTTAATTTGAAATAAATCTTCAAAACTAGTCTCAGTCCTTCCTTCTGGAAGATTTGTTTTATAAATACCTTTTGGTTGAACTTTGTCTTTATTTTAGATTTTATTTATTATGTTATGCACCCGTTTTCGTGTTGTTATCATTAAAATGCTACTCAAAGAGGCCCTGGCCGGTTGGCTCAGTGGTAGAGCGTCGGCCTGGCGTGCAGAAGTCCCGGGTTCGATTCCCGGCCAGGGCACATAGGAGAAGCGCCCATCTGCTTCTCCACCCCTCCCCCTCTCCTTCCTCTCTGTCTCTCTCTTCCCCTCCCGCAGCCAAGGCTCCACTGGAGCAAAGATGGCCCGGGCGCTGGGGATGGCTCCTCAGCCTCTGCCCCAGGCGCTAGAGTGGCTCTGGTCGCAACAGAGCGACGCCCCAGAGGGGCAGAGCATCGCCCCCTGGTGGGCAGAGCATCGCCCCCTGGTGGGCGTGCCAGGTGGATGCCGGTCGGGCACATGCAGGAGTCTGTCTGTCTCTTCCCCGTTTCCGGTTTCAGAAAAATACAGAAAAAAAAATGCTACTCAAAGAAAATAAATTAATAATTTAAAGTGGGAAAGAATCTCACTCCCCTTTCCAGACAGTAAAACTGAGAAAAAGGAAAAAGAAAAAGTGTTCATATAGCACTTTTAAAATCCAAGAGCCTTAGTAACCTACCCCACTCCTTCTCTCTGAGACAGGAACAAAGGGAAGAGCAGATTTAGTGAATAGTCAGGTCTTATTTTCATGTTTCTAGTAAGAATTTCTCAAATTCATATCACTTCTTAAATATGCCATCATGTGCGTACTTTTTTTGGCTTTGTAAATCAAGGCAGCCACCAGAATACTCTTCCTGTGCAGGGAGAGGTTACTCTGATGAATTACATGAAAAAGTGAGAGATGCAGCAGAAAAGGTACACTTAATTAATTCATCCACACTTAATTGATCTCTCTTTCATTCAGGCCTGGTGGTGGGAGATAAACAAGAGGCCTGGCCTCATAGAATTTATAATCTTTTTTAAAACTTTATTTATTATTGATTTGAGAGAGAGAGAAAGGGGGTGAGGGGCTGACCTGTGGTGGCACAGTGGAAAAAGTGTCAATCTAGAATGCTGAAGTTGCCAGTTCAACCCTGGGCTAGCCTAGGCAAGGCACACACGGAAAGCAACTCTATGAGTTGATGCTTTCTGCTCCTCTGCCCCCTTTTCTCTCTCTCTCTCCTCTCTCTAAAATCAATAAATAAAATCTTTAAAAAAAAGAAAAGAAAAATATCTACCAGAGATAATAAATATTTATTTATTTATTTATTTGGAATATCTTTTTTTTTAATTTTTTTTTAATTTTATTTATTCATTTTAGAGAGGAGACAGAGAGGGACAGAGAGAGACAGAGAGAGACAGAGACAGGGGGGAGGAGCTGGAAGCATCAACTCCCATATGTGCCTTGACCAGACAAGCCCAGGGTTTCGAACCAGCGACCTCAGCATTTCCAGGTCGATGCTTTATCCACTGCGCTACCACAGGTCAGGCGAGATAATAAATATTTAAAATAAAAAAGAAATAGGGGTGGGGTGGGGGCAGAAGCAGGAAGCATCAACTCGTAGTAGTTACTTCTCATATGTGACTTGACCCTGCAAGTCCAGGGTTTTTAACCAGTGACCTCAGCATTCCAGATCGATGCTTTTATCCACTGTGTCACCACAGGTCAGTCTAGAATTTACTTTTTTTTGGCAAGAGAGAGATAGGGACAGACAGGAAGGGAGAGAGATGAGAAGCATCAACTCATAGTTGTGGCACTTTAGTTGTTCATTGATTGCTTTCTCATGCATGTCTTGACTGGGGAGGGGAGTGCTCCAGCCAAGACAGTGACCCCTTGCTCAAGCCAGAGTCCTTTGGGTTCAAGCCAGCAACTATGGGGTCATGTCAATGACCCTAAGCTCAAGCTGGCAACCCGGGCACTCAAGCTGGTGAGCCCACACTCAAGCCGGCAACCTCAGGGTTTCAAACCTGGGTCCTCAGCATCCCAGGCCGATGCTTTATCCACTGTGCCACCACTTGGTCAGGCTAGAATTTACGATCTTGTAAATCAAAAATATAGGATTATAAAATACTGACCCTTTCACATAAAACATTATTTTTACCTCTTTGTTTTTTCTTTTTTTTTACAAATGCATAGCTTTTATTATAAAAGTAATAATGCTCATCAAAGAATATATGACAATTTTAAGAAATAAAAATAAATTACAATTCAAAATAACACAATGCCTATTAATCCTTTCACTCTTTTTCATCTTTGAATCATCATACTTTGTTGACATAATTAAAAATAATTCTTTCTGCACAGACTTGTTTGTATAATGTCCTTTTCACTTAATGCTAGGATTATAGAATAATTATCAACTCTTAAGAACCATGATTTTCAGGCCCTGGCCGGTTGGCTCAGTGGTGGAGCGTCGACCTGGCGTGCAGGAGTCCCGGGTTCGATTCTCGGCCAGGGCACACAGGAGAAGCGCCCATTTGCTTTTCCACCCCTCCCCCTCTCCTTCCTCTCTGTCTCTCTCTTCCCCTCCCGCAGCCAAGGCTCTATTGGAGCAAAAGATGGCCCAGGCGCTGGGGATGGCTCCTTGGCCTCTGCCCCAGGAGCTAGAATGGCTCTGGTTGCAATGGAGCGATGCCCCAGATGGGCAGAGCATCACCCCCTGGTGGGCATGACAGGTGGATCCCGGTCAGGAGCATGCAGGAGTTCTGTCTGACTGCCTCCCCGTTTCCAACTTCAGGAAAATGCAAAAAAATAAAAATAAAAAAACCATGATTTTCATAACTAAGAGATAAGCCATACTTCATTTACTCTTTCCTCTATCACTGAGTATTTAGTTTGTTTCCAAGTGTTTGTGTCAAATCAGCAAAAGTCCTTGAATGTTCAAAAAGTAAATAAAATAAAAATGGACAACAAAAATATGACCAGGAATGAATATGTTAATATGTATATAACACGTAGCACAGTCTCTGGCACCACTAAGTGTTCAATAAACAAGAGCTCAAAAAATAGATTCACTCAACAGACATTCATGAGCCTCTAGTAGAAGCCAAATACTGTGCTCGGGGACCTGGCAATGACTGAGACAGACACAATTACTGCCTTCCCAGAGTGTCCTGTCTGATGGGCAAGACAGCCTTAAGCACAATGAATAAGTAGCTGATCATAAGGTTACATGTCAAGGTACTGGAGGACAAGAGTGTATGGGGGAGGTAATAGTTCAAGGGGACATCAGGGAATTCTAAAAAGGGAAATAATAATTAACTTAATAAATAGAGACTTTAGGTCTAGGCTGCTCTTCAGAGTACAGCCAACAGAGGGTTGAAATGAAGCACCCTTGATAAGAGAAGAGAGCAGGCCCTGGCCGGTTGGCTCAGCGGTAGAGCGTCGGCCTGGCGTGCGGGGGACCCGGGTTCGATTCCCGGCCAGGGCACATAGGAGAGGCGCCCATTTGCTTCTCCACCCCTCCCCTCCTTCCTCTCTGTCTCTCTCTTCTCCTCCTGCAGCCAGGGCTCCATTGGAGCGGGGATGGCCCGGGCGCTGGGGATGGCTCCTTGGCCTCTGCCCCAGGCGCTAGAGTGGCTCTGGTCGCGGCAGAGCGACGCCCCGGAGGGGCAGAGCATTGCCCCCTGGTGGGTAGAGCGTCGCCCCTGGTGGGTGTGCCAGGTGGATCCCGGTCGGGCGCATGCAGGAGTCTGTCTGACTGTCTCTCCCCGTTTCCAGCTGCAGAGAAATACAAAAAAAAAAAAAAGAGAGAGAGAGAGAAGAGAGCAAAGTTAGGGAGCATGGCAATTCCAGGTAAGGAAGCCCAAAGGATGCCAGAGGTTGAAAAGACAGGTGCAAAGGCTCAGACACATTGATGATGTCTACATCAAAGGGGAACACTCATTTCAAGACCTGAGTAGGCCTGACCAGGGGGTGGCGCAGTGGAAAGAGCGTTGGCCTGGGACACTGAGGATCCAGGTTTGAAACCCTGATGTCGCCAGCTTGAGTGTGGGCTCATCAGCTTGAGCTAGCTTGAGGGTGGGATCATAGTCATGACCCCCATGATCACTGGCTTGAGCAAGGGGTCAGTGGCTCTACTGAAGGCCCCAGTCAAGGCACATACAAGGAAGCAATCAATGAACAACTAAGGTGCCACAACGAAGAACTGATGCTTCTCATCTTTTTCCTTCTTATCTTCCTGTCCCTGTCTGTCTGTCTGTCTGTCTCTCTGTCTCTCTCTCTCTCTCTCTCTCTCTCTAAACAATGAAACAAGCAAACAGAAAAGACCTAGGTGAAAAGATAGGATGTTGATGACAGTGAGGAAGCAGAGGTGGGCAGTTCTCGTGAACTAAAGAGGGGATGGAGAGAAAGATAGTGACAGTCCAGAGGACTTAGAAGTAATGGAAACTGGGCCAGGTGGTGATAGTCAAGGTGACAGGGGAATGGGAATGTAACTAGGCAGTGACAGGGTTGGAGTTGAGGCAGTTGATAAAGAAGACTGGATTGGTTCTGATAGCAACAGTCATGGGCATGGAGCTGGGACAGGAATGGCAGCAATACAGGAGAAGGTGATGGAACCGAGTCAAGTGACAGCATGGTTAAGAAAGGGGTAGTGGTTGTGATGCAGAGATGATGGTGAGGGTGACAAATGAGTGACAGGGTCAATGAGTAGTAAACATGAAGGTAACTGTGGGTGACAGGAAGTGTGGGTGGTGATGATATGCTGGTGGCCAACTAGAATCACCCACTCTCTGCCCTCTCCTGAATTTCAACATTAAAACTGTTTCTTAGGCCTCAGGTCCCATGACTCAGATCCAGGTATCTGCCAGGCCCCAGATAAGATCTCTAGGAACAGCCACAGCCAGGAAGGCTGGCTGGGTGCCCATCAAGAAACCCAGGCATGGAGCCTTCGTGTCATCTCTACCTCCTCCTCCTGGGTCTACATCTACCCCATCTGATATCCACCAAAAAGCCCTAAACTCTCCTTGGAGAATACAACTTTTGCCTCAACTGTCCTAGCCAGGACTCTGTCTATTCCATCAGCTTCTTTCACAAACTGACCCCATTAAAAATTTCTGGATTGTCCATCTAATGCTTTGTCAAAACCATTACCTGGAAAAAAAAAAAAAAAAAAAAAAAACCATTACCTGGGAGGAGAAAAAAAAAAAAAGGTGGGCTTCAAGGTGGGGGATGAAGGGGAAGGGGGTCTGAATAATTCCATTCAGTGATCCTACAAACATTTATTGAGCTTCTTGCCACATATGAGGGGCTGATTTGTACAACCAGACCTGTTTCCCTGTCTCCATGAACTCAGACTAGGGGATAGACATAGACAAGGCTGTCACCATTGGGAGAGAGTGCTATTCCCTTGTGATAGAGAGGAGCAAACAGCTTTTTATTTTTTTATTTTATTTTCTTCTTTTCCAAGTGAGAGGAGGTGAGACAAAGAGACAGACTCTCACATGCACCCCAACCATGGCCCACCAGGCAACCCCCATCTGGGGTCGGTGCTCTGCCCATTTGGGGCCAAGCTTGCAACTAAGTTATTTTTGGCACCTGAGCCAATCCTTAGTACCCGGGGCAAAGGCGGAGACAGAGAAGGAGAGAGAAGGGGGAGGGGAGGGGGGGGAATCAGATGGTCGCTTCTCCTGTGTGCCCTTACTGGGAATAAAACCTAGGACATCAACCTGACCTGTGGTGGCGCAGTGGATAAAGCGTCAACCTGGAAATGCTATCTCTCCCCGTTTCCAGCTTCAGAAAAAAAAACAACAAACAAACCAGGACATTCACACACCAGGCCAGCACTCTACCATTGAGCCAACTGGCCAGTGCCCGAACTGCTTTTTTTTTTTTTTTTTTAAAGAATTGGACTTTCTTTTTTTTTTTTTTTTTTTTAATTTTTATTTATTTATTCATTTTAGAGGAGAGAGAGACAGACAGACAGATAGACAGAAGGGGGGGAGGAGCAGGAAGCATCAACTCCCATATGTGCCTTGACCAGGCAAGCCCAGGGTTTTGAACCGGCGACCTCAGCATTTTCAGGTCAACGCTTTATCCACTGCGCCAACACAGGTCAGGCCGAACTGCTTTTTTAAACCTGAAGAGAGTGGGTCCCATTAAAGGAGCTCTCAGAACTTGTGCTAGTGAGTCTTTTGCTTTTTGCTCAGCTGAATAATTTACAAAAAATTTATAGTGAGCAATCAGGATGGAGAGAGTGAGGAAGGGCAATGAGGAGGGAAAGAAAACCAGTGAGATGGCAGAGGCTAGGGTTCTGTGAATGAAAATGGAGTTCTATGGAAAGTAATCTCACAGGGTCATCTGATCATAAATTCCTAACTGGGCAAGTCATGGTGGGTAGTCACGCTCCAGGCCTATAACTTTTTTAAAAATTATTATTGATTGAGAAAAAGAGAGGAAGGGGGAGGGGGAGAGAAAGAGAAACATCAATTCGGTGTTCCACTTATTTATGCATTCACTGGTTGATTCTTGCATGTGCTCTGACTGGGGATTGAACCCGCAGTCTTGGCACATTGAAGGTTTTTTTTAATAATTAAGAATTTATTAATTAAAACTGAATGTTTATAACTTTTTAAAATTGATTTTAGAGAGAAAGAAGGAGAAAGAAAGAGAGAATTGTTGCTCCACTTATGTATACATGCATTAGTAATTCTTGTATGTGCCCTGACCCGGGATAAAACCCATTAAGTATCAGGACAACACTCTAACCAACTGAGCAAGTCAGTCAGGGCTATAACTTTTTTTTAAAAAAAAAAAATGATTTTAAACAGAGAGAAAGGTAAACATTGATTTGTTGTCCCATTTATTTATGCATTCACTGGTTGATTCTTTATTGATTTTTTTTTTTTTTTTTTTTAGATAGAGGGCAGAAAGAGAGAGAGAAAGAGGAGGAGAAACAGGAAGCATCAACTCATAGTAGTTGCTTCCCATATGTGCCTTGACCGAGCAAGCCCAGGGTTTCGAACCAGTGACCTCAGCATTCCAGGTCAAGGCTTTATCCACTGCACCACCACAGGTCAGGCCACTGGTTGTTTCTATATGTTCCCTAACTGGGTATCAAAGTCACATGGTCGTGTATCGGGATTATGCTGTAACCAACCAAACTACCTGACCAGGGCAGGGTTATAACTTCTTTAGTGAAAGGTTTATCTTCACCTTAAACAAGTTCTGTCATTGTTTCTGTGCATCTATGTTAACACATCTTTGAAATACCTCCTTTCTGACTCCTTCTTCTAAAGCATCACCACCCTGAAGAGAGTGCATAATTTTAACTATTCTATAATCTGATCTCACCTGCTTTCTTCCACCTTCATGTAATCTTTTTTTTTTTTTTTTTTTTTTTTGTATTTTTCTGAAGCTGGAAACGGGGAGAGACAGTCAGACAGACTCCCGCATGCACCCGACTGGGATCCACCTGGCACGCCCACCAGGGGCGAGGCTCTGCCCACCAGGGGGCGATGCTCTGCCACGACCAGAGCCACTCTAGCGCCTGGGGCAGAGGCCAAGGAGCCATCCCCAGCGCACGGGCCATCTTTGCTCCAATGGAGCCTTGGCTGCAGGAGGGGAAGAGAGAGACAGAGAGGAAGGAGGGGGGTGGGGTGGAGAAGCAAATGGGCGCTTCTCCTATGTGCCCTGGCCGGGAATCGAACCCGGGTCCCCTGCACGCCAGGCCGACGCTCTACCGCTGAGCCAACCAGCCAGGGCCATGTAATCTTCCTTACTACTCTCCTTAATCACAAAGGCATAAAACAAACTACAAACTGTTATTTTTAGAAGTACTTATCTCAGTCTGTGAAGATCAATTTTTTTAACCACTGATAGTCAATTTATTAAAAAGGCCAATTTAAGCATCTACAATGGTGATGTCAACCTCAACTCCTGGCTCAATACTGATGGAAGTAATCTGTTTAACAATCTCAGAAAGACTGTGCAAGTCAATGAATCGCTTGTGGATCCTCATCTGAAACCAAGCACAAGTCTTAGAACTCTCCCCACGGGAAGTTTTTCTTGTAGTGATTCTCTGCGCCTTGGTAGGCATCCAAACTGGTCCTTTCACTTTGAGATACCTATCCTTTGCACCTCTGATCAAGTCAGCACACACCTTCTTCAAAGACTTATTCTTGCAACTGATTAGCATAATTCTAATTCAGTGAATCGCCATCTCTGGTTCCATGGGTGTCTTTCCGGGATTTTTAAAAGCCATGGCAGTGGCGTGGCTTCCTGAGCAACTCAGTCCTGGGTGAGAACAGTCAGCAATGAGTCAGGAGCAGGAGTCGGCGGGATGCAGCTCTGCTGCCCCTGCAGCCACCTCTTCCTCAAAGAGCTCTGTCTGTTGAGATCCAGCTTGCAGGCGTATCCTCTGTTTGACTGAAATAAATTTTAATAAAAATTCTTTACAAGTTTGGGCATTCTTATAACAGTGCTAAATAAAGAAAATGTGCCGGTGAGAAATTGCTTGTGGAGGAGCCAAAATGATTTCCAAAACCAAGGATGTCTAATATTCAACTTGAGCATATGGAGATTAGGCAAAGTAAACTTCCTACATCTCCTCAAACCTTCAGCAGAGTTTGTTACTAACATAAAGACCTGCTATGAAAAAGGGATTTCTCTTCCTTCTTTTCTTCTCTCGCCTTCCTTCCTTCCTTCCTTCCTTCCTTCCTTCCTTCCTTCCTTCCTTCCTTCCTTCCTTCTTTCTATTATCTGAAGTTAAGACTGTTAGGAACCCCAGAAGAAAATCACAGAATGCTAGAGCTGGAGAGGAAGGTAAGGGTTAGATCTTTTCACACAGCACCCCTGTGATCCTGAGGGAGAAACTGAGGCAGAGTGGTGATGAAACTTGCTCTGGGTCTCAGAGCGGGAAGCATCAACTCATAGTTACGTCTCATATGTGCCTTGACCCAGCAAACCTGAGGTTTTGAACTGGCGACCTCAGCATTCCAGGCCTACACTTCATCCACTATGCCACCACAGGGCAGGTGAGAATTCTTGACATC
This sequence comes from Saccopteryx bilineata, assembly GCF_036850765.1. NCBI lineage: Eukaryota > Metazoa > Chordata > Mammalia > Chiroptera > Emballonuridae > Saccopteryx > Saccopteryx bilineata. The sequence continues at coordinate 40,002,906 of NC_089491.1, read as the reverse complement.
CAGGTTTCTCACCACACTTCTCTGACCTGTTCACTGTGCATTTGGTCTCTGTCCAAGGTGGGGTCTGGCCCATAGCTGGCTCCTCCCTGTCTCCTAGTGATGGATGGGCTCACCGAGGCCACCAAGCAAGAGCCCTAGGAGGCTTTTGTTTCTTAGATGCTCCTTGACAGGATTCTGCCTGACATGAGCCCCATCCACCTTTCCAGTCTCATCTGGAACTCTAAGCTCCAGCTTTCCCAGGGCACCTATCTCCTGCCAACAGGCCTTTGCACAAGCTGTCCCCACTACCTGGGGCACCCCACCTGGCTAATTCCTTATCATCCTCCAGGTCTCAATATAGAGATGCAAGGAGGGCTTTATGGGCAGGCAGCCAAGACCTTAAAAAGGCCCTGCACTTGATTTAATACTGTTGCTGTCTTGAAATTCTAAATAATTTTTTTTCAATTTATTGAGTTTTAGAGAGAAAGGAAGAGAAAAAGAGAGAGAAACACTGATTTGTTGTTCCACTTATTTATGCATTCATTGGTTGCTTCCTGTATGTGCCCTGACCGGGGATCAAATCTGCCATTTTGGCATATCAAGAGAACACTCAACCAAGGTATCTGTCCAGGGCTCTAGATAATTTTTTTTTAATTTTATTTTTGACTTTAGAGAGAGAGGAAAAAAGAGAGAGTGAGAGACAGAAACATTAATCTGTTCTTATCTGTGCTCTGACCAGGGATTGAACTCACAACCTTTGTGTATCTGGATGATGCTCTAACCCAGTGGTAGTCAACCTGGTCCCTACCACCCACCAGTGGGCATTCTAGCTTTCATGGTGGGCGGTAGTAGAGCAACCAAAGTATAAATAAAAAGATAGATTAACTATAGTAAGTTGGTTTATAAAGATTTATTCTGCCAAACTTAGTGAAAATCGGACATAAAGTACTTGGTAAATAATTATTATTATATGCTTTAACTTGCTGTAACTCTGCTTTATAAATTTTATAAAGTAAAGTTACTTCCCTACTTTATAAATCAACATTACTGTGGAACCGGTGGGCGGTTAGAAAATTTTACTACTAACAGAGATACAAAAGTGGGCGGTAGGTGTAAAAAGGTTGACTACCCCTGCTCTAACAAACCAAGCTCACTGGCCAGGGCTCTAAATAATTTTTTTCTTCTTGCTTGACCAGGCAGTGCACAGTGGATAGAGTGTTGAACTGGGACGTGGAGGACCCAGGTTTGAAACACTGAGGTCGCCCTGGCCGGTTGGCTCAGTGGTAGAGTGTCGGCCTGGCGTGCAGAAGTCCTGGGTTCGATTCCCAGCCAGGGCACACAGGAGAAGCGCCCATCTGCTTCTCCACCCCTCCTCCTCTCCTTCCTCTCTGTCTCTCTCTTCCCCTCCCGCAGCCGAGGCTCCACTGGAGCAAAGATGGCCCGGGCGCTGGGGATGGCTCCTTGGCCTCTGCCCCAGGCGCTAGAGTGGCTCTGGTCGCAACAGAGCGACGCCCTGGAGGGGCAGAGCATCGCCCCCTGGTGGGCAGAGCGTCGCCCCCTGGTGGGCGTGCCCGGTGGATCCCGGTCGGGCGCATGCGGGAGTCTGTCTGTCTCTCCCCGTTTCTAGCTTCAGAAAAATACAAAAAAAAAAAAAGAAAGAAAAGAAACCCTGAGGTCACCAGTTTGAACATGGACTCATCCTGCTTGAGTGGGAGCTCACCAGCTTGAGCATGGGGTTGGCTGGCTTGAGCATGGAATTATAGACATGACTCCATGGTCACTGGCTTGAAACCAAAGGTTGCTGGCTTGAGCAAGGGGTTACTTGGTCTGCTGTAGTGCCCCGGTCAAGGCACATATGAGAAAGCAATCAATGAACAACTAAGGAGCCACAACTATGAGTTGATGCTTCTCATCTCTCTCCCTTCCTGTCTGTCTGTTCCTATCTGTCCCTCTCTCTCTGACTCTCTCTGTCTCTGTCAAAAAAATAAATAAAGTAATAATGATTATTATTATTTTCTTATTTTATTTTTTAGTAAGAGAGAGAGAGAGATAGGCTCACTGGGCTGATGCTCTAACACAGAGCCAACCATCCAGGGCCTAAATAATTTTTTAGTAATGGGCTTTGCCTTTTTAGTTTTCACTAGGCCCTACAAATTATGTAGCCAGTTTAATAGAGATGTTTTGTTCTGGTAAAATGTCCCAGTTCCCAGTTTCCTTTGATTGACTGTATTTGTAGTCTCCTCCACTAATTAGGCTTTAAGTTTTATAGCAACAGTAACCATTTGGTAGGCTCTGGTTTTCCCTTTCCTAAGAGTTTGCAGTTTCCATTTGAGAATCCATTTTGATCAGATGGAACTAATATCTCTCTTGGGACTAGAGATGCAATAGGTCAGACTCATTCAGAGCTGGGCATATGACCAAGCTGGTGCACAGCCAGTGTGCACCTCTGGCTGTTTGCTGCACAAAGATTCTCCCTTTCCCTTCACAGACATTAAAGAGAAGCAGGGAGCCTGGAGCTACTGAATCTTTCTCAATCTCTCAATCTCCTACTTCTTAGAAACACAAAAGGATCCAGGCTTAGGATGACGCTGACACCTCATGCTAACATGGAAGAAAGAGGAGAAACCGAAAGAACATCAGTTCTGGATCAAGCCTCACCTGAAGTTTTCCTTTGATTTTTCAGTTATATGAGCCAATGAATTACCATTGTTGCCCAAGCCACTGTGGGTGGATTTCCTTTTTTTGCATCCAAATGCTTCCTACCTGATATTGTATATATTTTGCTCATTATAGTATTCCTGGTATCTACCACAACCTGGTGTAAAATAGACCTTCAATAAATATTTGATGAAATAATAAACAAATAAGTGAATTAAACCCAAGCCCTTTAAAAAAATAAAATTATTAAAAAAAAAAAACCCGAGCCCTCTGGCAAAAAGACCAGAGGTACTACTTTGCACATAAGACCTTTCCAGGAGCTCTTCTACAAAGTTTCTGCTGCTCTCATTGATCCTACATATCTCAAAGGATCCCTGCAGGTTCCTCTCTTTCCTGGCTAGGCCCAAATCCTAGAATAGCCCAGAGCTTGCTCATTTTCTGCTCATCCCTTGGCAGCCGGGCCCCCTGTGGCTTCTCTCTGACTAGGTATCCCTGGGCTTAGCAGCTGCACCCTGAGACGAGGGACCCCAGCTGGGACTGACCACTGCCTTACCCAGTAGCTTCATACACATCACCTGTATTTAAGACTCAGCCTCCTGCTCTCTGGAATGTCTAGAGAGGACATGGACTTTCAGAGGGTAATGTGGCCCTGAATCTCTAGTTGCCTAGGATTTTAAACTTCTGTGAGACAGACAATGCTACTACTTGTAAATAGGGAGATTTAATCAATTTTGCGGTTTCCTCATTCAGCAAGTATTTGTAAACAGCTGCCATGTGCCCTTCTCACACATTGAGACTCTCAGTCACTCTCAGTTACATTCTTTTCTTTTGTTTGTTTGTTTGTTTGTTTGTTTGTTTGTTTGGGTTTTTTGTGTGTAACAGAGACAGAAAGAGTCAGAGAGAAGGACAGACAGACAGGAAAGGAGAGAGATGAGAAGCATCAATTCTTTGTTGTGACACCTTAGTTGTTCATTGATTGCTCTCTCATATGTGCCTTGACCAGAGGGCTACAGCAGACTCAATGACCTCTTGCTCAAGCCAGCGACCTTGTGCTCAAGCTGGCGACCTCAGGGTCTCGAGCCTGGGTCCTCCGCATCCCAGTCTGACGCTCTATTCATTGCACCACCACCTGGTCAGGCTCAGTCACATTTTTTAAACCCCCTGCTTCCTGACCACTTATTCTGAAATCTGGGTTGTGACTTCAAAACCTAAAAGCTTCCCAACCCCACATCCTGACCCCCATGACTCCTACTTCTTTATCCCCTGATCTCTGCACTCACCTCCCACGCATACTTCCAGCCTGTCAGACTTATTGCATAGATGTGTGGCTTCTGGCAACCTGTGAGTAGGAGTGTATTCAAGTGTGAGTGCTGGATAAATATGTGTATTCAGTATGAGTGCACTGAGAGTGTTGATATGTACTTACATGTGCATGACTGTAAGAGTGTGTGTTGCGTGACCTGTGGTGGCACAGTGAATATAGCATTGACCTGGAATGTTGAGGTCGCTGGTTTCAAACCCCAGGCTTGCCCGGTCAAGGCACATATGAGTTGATGCTTCCTGTTCCTCCACCCCTGTCTCCCTCTCCCTCTCACTTTCTCAGAATCAATAAATAAAACATTAAAAAAAAAGAGTGTGTGTCTCTGTAAGGACAGGGAGTGCAGGTGTGTGTCAGAGAGAGTGAAATGTGTAATGCACGAGTGTATCTAACAGTGTTTGAGCGTTGGAGTGTGTGAGTGAGTGTGAGATGATGTCAGAGTATGAGTATGCATGAATGTGTAGTGAGTGTGTATGGGTGTGTCAGTGAGTATGTAAATGTGTTTGTGAAAATGCACACATCCTTCAATCACAGCAGACACACCCTCACGTGTATGTGGGCACACACACACCTCTAAGGGCCAAAGGTGACTCAAGCTGTCTGATAAAAGGAAAACTTTGTCCACAGGTGTGGGGATCACTCTCCATTCTCTACCCCTGACACAGAATCAGGATCCCCCAGCTAAAGGCTACCTCTGACAGGAAAGAGCTCCCTCAGACTGAGCCTGCAGCTTGCCTCTCTCCTTAGGCCAGGCCACCTTTTCCCCTCCTTTAAACTATTTCCAGCCAGGCGCTGTCAGTGACCCTGAGCAGAGAGGGAAAGAATGAAGGCGGTAGGCAGGACATTCCAGGTGCCTCCTCAGCTATGGGGGGGTGTCTCTATGGAGACGAGCAGCAGACCATGTTCTGATGATTATCGGGGCTCCCAGAGTCCTCTACCCCCTTGCCCAGCCTCTCCCAGCCAGGCCTCCTTGGCTCTGAGCACAGTGAGGAAGCCTTGTAAAAGCTTGCCACTCCTGCCTGGCCAGGCAGTGGTGCAGTGGATAGAGCATTGAACTGAGATATGGAGGACCCAGGTTCGAGACCCCAAGGTTGCCAGCTTGAGCGCAGGCACACCAGCTTGAGCGCCGGGTTGCTGGCTTGGGCATGGGATCATAGACATGACCCCGTGGTTGTTGGCTTGAGCCCAAAGGTCACTGGCTTGAAGCCCACGGTTGCTGGCTTGAGCCCAAGGTCACTGGCTTGAGCAAGGGGTCACTCACTCTGCTCTAGCTCCCAGTCAAGGCACATATGAGAAAGCAATCATTGAACAACATAGGTTCTGCAATGAAGAAATGATGCTTCTCATCTCCCTCCCTTCCTGTCTGTCTGTCCCTAGCTGTCTCTCTCTGACTTTCTCTGTCAAAAAAAAAAGACACATGACAGTTGATTATTTCTGCTCTTCCCCCCCTTCTCTCTCTCTAAAAAAAGAAAAAAAAAAGGAAAATAAAACGCCCACCACTCCTCATAGGGGCTTTGGAGAAGCCGGTCGAGGTGACTGAATCTGGGGTAAAGCTTTATTCCCAGAGAGCTCTGGAGACGGGGAAAGGTAGTACCCGACCCTTCTCCACACCACGTCATATCTCAGTCTGACCTGAAAGTATGGCCAAGACAGTCAAAGGAGGGAGCCCGGGTCAGGTTAGTAAGTTTTCAGCCCACTCATAACCTCATCCCACTGGCAATCTTCACAGTCCCATAAGACCCCCCAATTAGTGCTTCCCCCACCTGGGCCTCCTGTTTTGGCCATATGCAGGGATGAGACAGGGACCTACTCCCAAGGCTGTTGCAACTCCCAGTGTGTTGGTGAGTCAGAAAAGGCCTCTAGAGTCATCATAACTATCTTGGTTTCTGCCCCATTCTTGAGCTGCAGAGGAATGGCAGTGACACCTGCAGAAGGAAGGTCTTCCTGATAAGGCTGTGAAACAAGATTAGCAAACACAGATTAGGACTCTGCTCCTGCCTTTACCTTCCCAGGCAATGACTCTATCCTGACTCCATATACACTACCCTCGAAATCCCTATTTGATTATTATGACCACTCTCAACCTACACAGGGAGCTCACAAGGAAACATAATAATATTATTATTCTATATTCTATAGCATTTACTACTACATCTGGCATTATTCTGTACATGTGTTATCTCATTTAATCCTCACCTCGTGCAACTTAATGAGATGAGTAGTGTACTAGTACTACCCCCATTTTACTAAGGAAGAAACTGAAGAGCAGAGAGATGAACTCCATCAGATCCAGCATTAACAGTGCATCCTGGGAGGGCTTCACTGAAAAGAGCTTATGAAGGGACTATCAACAGAGGCCAAGGCAGGGTCACAGGGACCAACAAGGGATAGCCTGGGGACTAACAGCAGGTAGCTTCCCCTTCTGCCAGAAGAGGCAAGAGGAGAGAGCAGTGTTACTAGAACACAGTGGAGACCCTGGGAAAGGCATAAATACCCTGACCTTCTAGAAGCACCCTTTCCCCAAACACTCCCACCCTCCCTGCCCTCTAATTTCCTGTCTGTGCTTCCCACTTGCCAAACCCAACTAGAAGCCAGAGACCCAGGTGATGCAACCCATAGATATGAGTCTCCTGGGGCACAGGCTGGAGATTGGATCTGGGGGAAATGGAGACTCCACATGCCTAAGGTCCCATGGCTGCGAAGGGCTGGGTGATCTGGACCCAAAGGCCTGCTCCCTGTTGCAAAGTGCTGTCTGGGAAAGGGGTTGAAAGGAGGCAGGAGACGAAAGACTAGATTCTAATCCACACTCTGCTGCACTGCTCTTTGACCCTGAATGAGACTCTGGGTCTCAGTATCCCCTTTATACAAAGAGGAGGTGGGTGCCACTCTGGGACACCCCAGGCACCTAGACTAGATAGAGCCTGTGTTCTCACTGCTATCCTCTCCCTTCCCTCAAATGAACTTGGCACCAAAAGCCGAGGTCCCAACGTGGAGACTCAGAGTCCTTGAGAAGGCCATCCCAGATGCTGGACAGACACACCCACTCCTCAGCCCCCTTAGGAGTCAGCGGTGTTCTAGGTGAACCCCTTCAGTCTCCCTAAAGGCCCCAATGCCCCAGTCACTCCTCCCTTGGCACTGCCAGCATTCCCTGGCCCACAGCTCAGATCCCCACCCCAGGATAGGCTCCCACTTCCCAGTGTGGGGGTGCAGGGCCCTATGTAGGCTGCACCTCCACAGACCTTTCTTGGGGGATCAAGGGCATCTCTGACCACTGAGATTTTGGTTTTGGTGGAGTATTCTCTCCTTTCCCCTTCCCACCCCACCCAACTACTCCACCCATGCTTCCCCAAGCCTAGGGGGAGCCCCACCCAGGTTTTCAGACAAACAGAATCAAGGGGAAAGAGTTAGCAAGGAGGGAGCTCATTACCAGAATTAAGGAGGAGGCATGCCCTGGAGTAAGATGAGCGGGACTGGGCTGGCAGGAGAGTCACTCTTAGGTACGCACAGAAATGAACTCCAAGGTACACAAGATGTTCACTTATAAACACACAATGAAATATGCAGACACAAAGAGTCAGGTAGTGACAGAGACAGAGACAGAGACATGGTGGGCCGGAGGCACAGACCCACAGAGACATAAGCAGACATACTGAGAGAGAGACAAGCATACTCAGAAACACCGAGAAGTGCACAACTGTATGTGTGCATATACAGAAGCAGGCACGTAAGGAAATGGGAATGAAGCTCAGGTTTTGGGGAGACCAATTTCAATCCAAACAAGTCAGAACTTTAAGGAAACCTGGGCTCCTCCAAAGCGGGATGTGGAAAGGACTCAGGAAGAAAGGACAGAGATGAAGCGTGGGATGTCTACTCTCCCACAGGGTGAGTCTCCTTCAAAGTCCACCTTGAAAAATGTATTAAGAGGTCCTGGTGAGTTGGCTCAGCAGTAGAGTGTTAGCCCGGGCTGGCATGTGGAAGTCCAGCATTCGATTCCCAGTCAGGACACAGAGAAGAAGTGCCCATCTGCTTCTCCACCCTTCCTCCCCTCTTTTCTCTCTATCTCTCTATTCCCCTCCCACAGTCAAGGCTCCATTGGAGCAAAGTTGGCCTGGGCGCTGAGGATGGCTTCATGGCCTCCGCCTCAGGTGCTAGAATGGCTCCAGCCGTAACAGAGCAATGCCCCAGATGGGCAGAGCATTGCCCCGTGGTGGGCATGTCAGGTGGATCCGGGTCGTAAGCATGCGGGAGTCTGTCTGACTGCCTCCCCGCTTCTAACTTCGTAAATATACCAAAGAAAAATATTAAGACACTTTTCCTAAAGTAGATGAAGAGATTTCTTTCTAGAACTTACCATCAGCCAGAATAATAAGAGGCCTAAGCGGGAAGAGGGTGGGAAAGTGGGAAGTTTTCCTCCTGCCCTGGTACATGCTGCCACTTGGCTCAGGTCCCTACCAGCCCTTGCCCTGCCTTGCTGCTCCGGGCAGGCCTTATGGTTTCTCACATCAACTGACCCTCCCTCCAACGAGCTCCCTTGGCTGTGTACTCCTCTGCCCTCCACACCTGTGTGTGTGGCCCCCTCTTATGTGTCCCTTCAATCTTCTTCCAAAAGCCACCTCTATTCAGCGCTCAGCCAGCCGTCACCCACTTTTCTCCCCCTTCCGCCCAACACACTGGCCCCAGGAAATTCAGAATCCGTGAAAGGAATCTGATGAGGAAGAGGATATTGAATTTAATGACCTTTAAAAACAGCTTTTAGCATCTCTTTTCCACCACCACCACCCTGCCCCAACTCTGCAGGAAAAATTATGAGGTGAGTTGACTATATACCATCCGCTGGTCGCTGTACTAAATCCTTTTCATGGATTCTATTTCATTACTTCCTCTTCTATTTTCCAATTCACAGATGAGGAAACTGAGGTTCAGGGAAAGAAAGTGACCACCTCCTAGTCACACAGCTGAGCCTGGAATCCAGATTTGACTACGTTCCTTAACCACTGCACTAGAAGGCTTCCCACCACCCCCTGGATGACTGGTCAAGGTGATCTGCAGGATTTGAGAGGAAAGGATGACAAGAGGACACTGGGTATGCCCGAAAGACAGCAGGTTGGGACACTAAAGGTGGGATCAATGTGGCTGGAATGAAACTGAAGCCACATTTCCCTCCCAAGGTTTACCCTTCCTCCCCCACGGCCTGGAAGGGACACTCCCTCTGGCATGCTTCCCTCCAACATTCCATACATTTCTCTTGGCAGCGAGGGACAAAGAGAGGGTGGAGATCTGAGATGAAACTGCCTTCTTCCCCACCTTTACCCCAGAGTTCTAGCTGTGTGACCCTGCATTTGCCACCCACCCTCTCTGGGCTGTGGTCTCCTCCTCTGTGAAATGGCTGGGAAGCAAGAGCTGATTTAGCCTCTAAAACTCACAGTTCTTTTGCCAGACCCAAGGATCTTCTGGCTCCCATGGGGTTAACTCTGCAGGAGGGCTGGTTGGGGCCACCTTCCCTTTTATTCACAGTGAAACTTGAGGAGGATTGGGTAAGGAAGGAGAAGGTTTTCGAGAAGGGGCATGTGATCACCTGACAGAGCTTACTGGTCTCAGGTGTGCCAAGCCCCTTGTCTCCCTGGGTGCCAGAGTCAGTCAGTCCAACCCCAGCCTTACAGGACTCAGATGTGCCTCAGACGGAAGAGCTGAAACAGGGGGAGACAGAGATGAATGCAGCTATGGTCTCTGGCTTCAGACAACTGACTATAGATGGTGATGGAAGAGTGAGGAAGAGCACGGGTGGATTCCTGGAGGAGGCATTAGAGCAGACCAGGAGGGCTTTAGTGAGTGGACTCTCTGGAGCACAGGTCCGAGGGGAGGAAGGCACGGGAACACAGAGCAGTCTGGGGTGGACGGAGCATTGTGAGGGATGGGTACGGACAGTGGTCAGGTCCTGGAGGACCTGAATGCAGAATGGGGGGTTGTAAATTATCCCTGGGCAGTGGGAGAAGCCGTGGAAAGAGGTCCACTTTCAGCAGGGGTTTCCGAAAGATCCCTCTGGTAGCTGTATAGACTGACTGGGGCAGTCCTGGAAGTAGGCAGGCTGCTAAGGCGCTGTGGCCAAACTCCGGGTGGAGTTCAAGGAGCCTAAACAGCTGCAAGCTGTAGAAGACATACAGGTTCCCAGTCTGTTGGTCTCCCCTAGCAACAGGGATCTCACTATTTCTTGGATAACAGTCCTCCCCGTGGGGCAGCTCTGCCTGTGAGAGTTTTTCCCTAGGCCAAGTTCAAGCCTCTCTTCTTGGGGTGATGGGAAAGTGCAGGGGTCACAAAGGAGGTGCCATGCACTGCGCCAGGGCTCCCAGGAAGAAGGAAGCTGGGGAAAATGGGACTGCTGAGTTCAAGCTGAGATGAAGAGGCTCTCTGACCTGTCTGTGATGGCCCCCTGCCCGCAGGGTGCCCCGGTCAGGTTAAACACCTAGCTGGGCACCCTGGGAATTTGTGGCCAGATACACTAAAGCTCCTTAATTGGCCCCAAGAAAACAACAAAACAAGCAGAGAAATGTTTACACAACTGGCAGTTTTAGGCATATATTTTATTATTTTATTGTTTTTTTTATAAAAGGCAAGAGTATACATGTGGATTAAAAGAGTGAAGACCCTATTTAAAATCATCTCCAACCCTTATCTCTAAAACTATAACATCTGCTATATCAAAAAAAAAAAAAAAAAAAAAAAAGCAAACATGAAACTTATGACCTGGACTTCACCTCACCCCTCGATGCCTACAATATGACAGAAACTCATCATTCGGCTCCTACTTATATACACCCAGAGGTCCACACCTGGGCTGCGGCCCCTTCTCCCAGCCCTACCGACAGCCCCATCATATCTTCCCCAAAGCCTCCCCTAAGCCCCTGCTTGGAAAACAGGGCAGACACACACACACTCTGAAACACATATATCTGGACCCTTCTCCACCTGGAGCCCCTGAAACAAGGGGCCCTGGTACTTTCCTCACTGACAGAGGGGCACATCCTCCTCCTCCTTCCTTTAGACTCCCCAACAACTAAAATGCTTTCCACTCGGTCCCTTGCCCTGAATATCTGGGAAACACACACACTTACCCATGTGCACACACAGTCACACACCTGCTGCCCATTCCCTCCCTTTGGGAGACAAAGGGCTATGTTGGCCCTACTTCCTGTCCCATCACAATTTAAGGGCAGTGGCCTAAAGTCCTATTTGAACAGGGTCCAGTGGGAAATCCTAGAGGGGGCTGCGCAGTGGGGTGGGGGCAGGCAAGGAGCTTCTTAGCCTGGGAGGGAGATTATATACGGGCTTTAGGAAGCAGCCCCTGCACAGTCAGTGGATGATCCAGGGCCAGGGGCATGGGGGATGGCCCCTGCCCACTCAGAGCTGTTCCTTGTGCTTCACATGGGCCAGTTTCACATTCTCCTGCTCAGTGGAGGGCGGAGGCTGCTCTAGGTGGCAGCCAATCATGAGCTGGTACACCAAGACTCCGGCAATGGAGCCCAGGAGCGGGGAGATGATGGGCACCCACCACCAGTGGCGGCCAGTCCTGAGGGACAGAATATGTAGTTAGGGGTGCGTGGGGCAAGCAGAGGGAAGACAAGCTGGGGCTGGCTGGCTGCGTGGGGGCAGGACTCACGTGAACACTTCTGAGCCCCAGCCGGCGATGGCAGTGAAGAGGCGAGGGCCGAAGTCCCGGGCAGGGTTGACAGCATAGCCGGAGTTGAAGCCCATAGAGGTGCCAATGACCAGAACCACCAGGCCCACAGTGAAGGCCTCCAGGCCACGGGGGACAGGGTTGTTGTAGGGGTCCACAATGGCCAGCACACACACGATGAGGGAGGCTGTGCCAATAAACTGGCAAACAGGAAGAACAGGGTGAGGAGTAACCCCCACCCCGCCCTCTGGTCCCTCCTTTTAGGCTCTGGCTTCCCTCCTGCATTCTGCTCTTTAGGACAGTGGAGCTAAAATTTTCTGGGGGATAAGGATCTCCTGAGGAGCTGGTTGAATATAAGTACCCGCCATTCTAATTCTGAAGCAGGTGTCCCCACAAGGAGTCTTATCCCCCAGTGCCCATCAGCAACCCAGGGCAGCCTGGCTCCTCTCTCTGTGTTTCCCTCACATGTCCCCAGTCCATACCTGGTCGAAGAAGCCATTGACCATGTCCAAGTGTCCAGAGGGATAGGTGGCAAAGATGCCCGCCGTGCCATTGGGGCCTGAGACTACCAACGCATTGTTGGCAAAGGCCCAGATTGCATCTGGTGACAAAGTAAACCCCGAGTGGGTGAACGCAGAGGCCTGAGCCCTGTTTTTCCTCTCAGGCTGGGCCCACCCTCCCGGGGTCATGGGTAAGTAGAATCACTGCTGTTTACTCAGGAGTTAGAAGTGGTAGAGTGGGTGGGGTGAGGACCTGAGATGTTATTGTTGCCCAACTCGTTTATTTTCCCTGTGCCCCTCACCTTGGTCCTGTGCGTGAATGAGTGAGTCATGAGCCTAGGGCCTGGGCAGGCCCCAAGCTGTCTGTCATCGAAAGGCCTGGTGCCAGCAGGTCCCAGTAGAGGGAAGGTGTAGAGGAGGAGGTTAACGCTTACCATAGTACAGCCCAAAAACAATTCCAGCGCCCAGGAAGGCTCCCAGTGTCTGAGCCAGGGTGTAGATGGGCAGCTTGATCCAGGGCTCTCTTGCCAGGAAGCACATGGCAAAGGTCACAGCAGGGTTCAGGTGGGCCCCTGTGCAGATAGGAGATGAGACCTATTAGCCTTGGCTAATAGTGGGGAGGCCAGGATTCCCCACGGCTTTTCTGTTCCCCATCTCTGGTCCGAGGGAGCAGGGGTGCAGAGAAAGTTTCTTTTGCCAGATGGTGGGTTGCACTATATAATAGGCCAACTCTGCTAATCTCTAAGTCCAAGGTGAGAGTCAAAGTTTCTAAGTATCAAGTTTCTTTTCTCCACTTTCCTCTTCTAAAGGCTCAGAGCTCATTCTGTGGCTATGCCGTATTCTTGGGAATGTCCCTCCACCCTGATCCCCAGTGGGAGTCCTTGTGAGAATGCTGTTGTGGGGTGATGACTGAGAGTAGAGTAAGGCCTTACCGGAGACCTGGCCAGCGATGAGTATGCCCAAGGTGACAGCAAAGCCAAAGGCCAGGTTGATGGTAAGGAAACCACCATGGGTACCCCGGCTAAGCACGACCTGGGCCACGGAGCCACAACCAAACATCTGTGTCAGGAAACAGAACAAGGCAGGGAAAGTGAGGCCCAGGGGAGACCCAGCAACTCTCACTGCGGGTGAAGCCAGCAGAAGTCAACCTTTGCCTGCCCCCATCAGGAGGACGGAAGGCCTGTCTTGCAATTCATCTGAAACCCCTTCTGCTGTAACTGCACCCTGAGAAGAAGAAGACATGCATTTCCACACCCAATATCCCAACTCTAACATAACAGGTTCCCAGGGAAGCAGAGTCTGCAGCCGGGAGCCCAAAAGATGACTGAACCATCTTCATTGATTTTTCCTGAATTTCAATAGGAGTGGGTGGAGAGGAATAGTTTTCACCCTAGCAGTTTCTCCTCTAGCCTTTCAGGTCTGACCTGAAGAGATAGGAAGGCTCTCACCCATCTTCCACTTGCAGTTGCCTCCCTTTTTGCCCCAAAGAAGACCTAGGGCCTGACCAGGTGGTGGTGCAGTGGATAGAGCTGGGATAGACTGGGATGCAGAAGACCCAGGTTTGAGACCCAAGGTCGCTGGCTCGAGCAAGAGGTTACTCGGTCTACTGAAGGCCCACAGTCATGGCACATATGAGAAAGCAATCAGTGAACAACTAAGGTGTCGCAGCAAAAAACTAATGATTGATGCTTCTCATATCTCTCTGTTCCTGTCTGTCTCTCCTTGTCTAACCCTCTCTCTGACTCTCTGTCTCTGTAAAAAAAAAAAAAAGAAGAAGATTTAGGTGGTAGTGGTGGTGGTGATGGGGGTAAGGAGCACAAAGAAATAGAGAGGAAGCCAGAAGAAGTAAGGTTGAATCAAATTCTCCTAATCTAGGATGTCAGAACCCCTGCCCATGCCCTGGCTCTCCTCAGAGCCCCTCTCTTGACCTGTTCCTGTTCCAGTGCCTCTTCTCTCCACTGGCCCTGACATCTCTGTCCTCAGGGGTCCAGGGCCCTCACTCAGGTTTAGAGGTCCTGAAGACAATGAGAGGCTCCCTCACTAGCCCGTCTGGGCCACAGGGCAATGGAAGTGGGAAGATTAGTTCTAAGATTTCTGCCAGGTACGAGGGGATTCAAGAGAATGAAGGGCCCTGATGTTCTACAAGGACACAATGTACTCCATGTCTATTCCCCTTGTCCAAATGTAAAAATGCTTTTGTATCAGCTATAAAGAGCTGTTGCCCTGAGCCCGTGGAATGACCCCAAAGCTGCTCCAGCCCCTGCCCGGTTCCCCTCTTCTACCCTCCCATGACTAAAGGTTTTGATATCTACTAAGCAGGCAGTTTCCAAAACCCATGTTAAGGGCCCTTGTTCATTCTGATGGGTCAGTGTCCTGTTGTAGTGGGTTGTTAGGCATTTTTATTATCATCCCTGGAAAGACCAAGAGATAGTAGAGAAGCAAGTAGCAGTGATACATGCAGGGCAAAGGTATACAGGCAGGTGAGAGCAAAGATCAGAGATTGTGAGTATGTGGGGGGTGAGGGGTGGGATAGGCACGTGTGTGTCTGGGGAACTCTGCTGAGCTTGGCAGGCCCTGGTTTTAGTTCCTTGCCTGCCTGAGACCCAAATCTGGCTCCAACCCAGGAGGCCTTGGAGTGAAAAGCTGTCAGAGCCAGTTCCACCACCTTGGGGCTAATCTTCCTCTTCCTTACCCCTCCTTCTCCTCCCGTGCCCCTCTCTTACTAGGTACCGCAGAGCAAAGGACTTCCCTTCACCCAAAGCCAGCCCCAATTCTACCACTGTAGGCACTAGGTCTTCAACCCACAGAAATGGGTAGGCAAACCCTCACCCACCACTCAAGCTCCCTCAGGCCTGCCCCTTCCTCTTCAGGCTGCCCTTGAGATTCTGCTTTCACTGACACCCAATGCCTCATACTAACTAACCTGAGCCTGAAACCCTCCTTACTAGAGCTCAGCACTAGGCCTGACTGCTCCTTCATGGGGAGGTGATCTGAGACTTGAAAGGGGACAAGGAAACCCCTCTGTGAATGTGGAAGACAACTTCTCCTGTCCTGGCTGCTCTCAAACAGGGGGCTGGATCATGAATCAGATAGAGAGTGGGGGATACAAGGCTCTGGGCCAGGAGGATAATAAGTACCTGCTCCACTCCCTTCTTGGCACAGGGGAGTAAAGAGATGGGAATGACTGATAGGGCCACTAGTCTTGTGAGTGGCTGTGGATAAAGTGCCCCCCTGGTCTCCTTCCTCCTGTTTCCAGAGGTAAGACTCAGTCTCTCTTCCCATGGTGCCTGTTCTACCACCTCCACTCATTTAGGGTGGGCCACCCCAACCCTACTTGCCTCTTTTTTTTTTTTTTTTTTTTTTTTTTTTGTATTTTTCTGAAGCTGGAAACGGGGAGAGACAGTCAGATAGACTCCCACATGTGGCCCACCGGGATCCACCCGGTATGCCCACCAGGGGGCGATGCTCTGCCCCTCCGGGGCGTCACTCTGTTACGACCAGAGCCACTCTAGCACCTGGGGTAGAGGCCAAGGAGCCATCCCCAGCGCCTGGGCCATCTCTGCTCCAATGGAGCCTAGGCTGCGGGAGGGGAAGAGAGAGACAGAGAGGAAGGAGAGGGGGAGGGGTGGAGAAGCAGATGGGCGCTTCTCCTGTGTGCCCTGGCCGGGAATCGAACCTGGGACTTCTGCACGCCAGGCCGATGCTCTACCACTGAGCCAACCGGCCAGGGCCCTACTTGCCTCTTTTTAAGCTTCCAAGTCCACAGGAGGCTGGCAGGTCTGCATTAGCTAGGTTTGGGGTTGGGGCAGGAATGGAGTAACCTACCCACTTCAATGCAGCAACTAAACCCAGAAGTAACTGAGGAGGCAAACAGGTATAACCACATGAGTGGCTGAAAATCAGAGAGCAACTGCGACAGGAAATAGAGACTACAACTGGTGTGTCTGCCAGACCCAAGAAGTGCAAACAAGAGTCACCCAGAAACAACCCAGGGGTAAAACTGGTGTAACCGGGGAGTGAGTGGGGCTGGGGCAGGGGAGTGTCCCCCTTGGAAAACCCATAGAGTAACTCAGAGAGCTTCCGCACAGAAGCTGATAGCATCTTTCTGGGTAACTGACAGGGACTGGGAGTAGCTCAGGGAGGGAAGCAACTCCAATGACCACTTCCTTTGTGCCTGCCACCCAGCAGCCTTCCACAGCCTCCTATCTTCAGGATCCTCCTTTCCTCTCCCTCTGCTGTTTGCACCCTGTACAGTCTCCACCCTCTGCAAACTGTCCTCATGTCACGGGAACTTTTGGACTTTCTGAGGCTTAATTATTCATTAGGGGCCAGACATCACAAGCCAAATAACTGAATAGGGGCCCATTTGCCTCTGCCCCCACTGCCTCCCAGGGTGGGACTCCGAGAACATGGGGAGCCATGGGAGCCTTGAGAGGGGACCACAAGTCCCA
The DNA here is from genome assembly GCF_036850765.1 of Saccopteryx bilineata. Taxonomy (NCBI): domain Eukaryota; kingdom Metazoa; phylum Chordata; class Mammalia; order Chiroptera; family Emballonuridae; genus Saccopteryx; species Saccopteryx bilineata. The sequence goes on along the minus strand of NC_089491.1, from coordinate 39,986,328 downwards.
GACTGCAGGGGTGACTGCTGCCCCCAGCCTGTGGGCTGGGTCACTAGTAGGAGGTTAGAGAATCAAAGCTGTTACTAGAAAGTAACAGCTGTCATAGATGGGGTAAAGCTATGGGGGAAGCGCACTCTGTAAGGATCAAGGTGGGGATCAGAGCTGAGAGAGGGGTCAGGGCTGTCTTGAAAAGCACAGCCCTCAGAGAACAGAGGGATTGGGAATGCAGGGGCTGGAGACATAAGGACTTCTCTGGGTCCCCCCCACTCACCACGAGGATGAGGGTTCCCAGGCACTCAGCCAGCGCCTGGCGAAGCAGCCGGTAGCGGATGTGGAGCATCTCCCCGCAGCGGGACATCAGCTCTTTCTGTCGACCCATGTCGTGGGGCAGGTAGCGGCCGGTCAGGCAGGCAGGACGGCGGAGCGCGGAGGGCGTGCGGCAGGCGCAGTGCCCCGGAGCGCCGGCTAGCGCCCTTTATAGGAGCTGCGCGGGCACAGGTCCCGCCCGTCCGGCTGCCCCGCCCGATCAGCTCCGCTTCACGACCGCTTAGCCCTGGGCTGGGAGCAGGCGGGGGCGGCCATCCCCACAGCTTGCCTGGGGAAGTTGGTGGGGACGCTGGGTTGGGGAGTAATGAGGAAGATGGGGGAGCATAGGGTGTGAGGTGCGTTAGGAGTGGGACCGGCCCCCTACTCGCAGAGGCGGATTTAACGGCGGGCGCACCGGGCGTGCAACCTGAGCCCCCACTTCTGAAGGACCCCACAAAACCCCAACTTGGAACTTTTCTCTAATGATATCAAGTTTGGTTTCATATATGCAATTTAAACATTAATAGTACATAATATTTTTTATTTATTTTAAAATATGGTTAACATGTACTTTTATTTTCCCTGTCTCTTTTTTTTAAGGGGCCCAGTATTTTCTTCTGAGGGGGGGAGGGGGGCCTCAACAGACCTTAATCTGCCTCTGCCGGGTAGAGCACCTAGGAGTGGATGTGTCTTGGAAGCTGGCAGCCAATGGTGGGGTACAGGCATTTGCAGGACATGGCTGGGCAGAATGGAGCTGCCAAGAGAGATCTCCTTGGCCCAGGACTGTGAACTTTGCAGTAATTCCCACCACGGTGGCGGTGGTGGCGGTGGTGGCGGTGGTGGCAGTGGTGGTGGGAGGGGGGGAGTGAGAGAAGATATGTCAGAAAGGAAAGAATCTGGCCCCAGATCTACAGGATGGCTAGACCCAGCATGTCCTCAGTCAGGGGGCTGGAAGAAGGAGACGATGGGCTCCAAGGGAGAAAAGACCCTCTCAAAGACCAGATGGGGCCCTGGCCGGTTGGCTCAGTGGTAGAGCGTCGGCCTGGCGTGCAGGAGTCCCGGGTTCGATTCCCGGCCAGGGCACACAGGAGAAGTGCCCATCTGCTTCTCCACCCCTCCCCCTCTCCTTCCTCTCTGTCTCTCTCTTCCCCTCCTGCAGCCAAGGCTCCATTGGAGCAAAGTTGACCCGGATGCTCAGGATGGCTCCATGGCCTCTGCCTCAGGCGCTAGAATGGCCATGGTTGCAACAGAGCAATGCCCCAGATGGGCAGAGCATCGCCCCCTGGTGGACATGCCAGGTCGATCCCAGTCAGGCGCATGCAGGAGTCTGTCTGACTGCCTCCCCGTTTCCAACTTCAGAAAAAATACAAAAAAAAAAAAAAACCAGACGGGATGGACGCACAGAGCACATGCTGAATTCCAACCAGGGTTCATGGACCCTAGCTCCTTGTGCTTTGAGTATGTCATGTGTTGCATATCCTGACCAACTCTGTCCACAACAGTGTCCACACATGACATCTGGTGTGCCTTGCCTCATTCATCACACTTGCTGAGCATTTCTCATAGCTGTGCACATCCTTTCAGATATGGCTGGGTTAACTGAGATTGTCACATGTGTACCTGAGTGCACTAAAAAATTTTTTTTAAGGTTTTATTTATGCATTTTAGAGAGAGGAGTGAGAAGAGAGGGGGAGCAGGAAGCATCAACTTGTAGTTGCTTCTTGCATGTGCTTTGACTGGGTAAGGGTGGGATTTCAAACTGGCGACCTCAGTGCTCCAGATAGAGGCCTTATTCACTGCGCTACCACAGGTCAAGCTAAAAAAAATTTTAAAAAAATTTATTGACTTGAGCGAGAGAGAGAGAAACATCAATCCACTGCTCCATCCATTCACTCACCCATTGATTGAATACTCTTGCTTGTGCCCTGACTGGGCATTGAACCTGCAACCTTCGTGTATAAGGATGATGCTCTAATCAACTGAGCTACCCAGCCAGGCTACCTGATTGCATTTTGCACATGGCTCCAGAGACTCAACTAAAGTTGTCCTGATATGTCCTTACATGCTTGCCAGCAAAGTCCCAGCTGTTTTAACCACCTCTTCTCCCACTCTGGCTGATCCCTGGCCGAGAGAGTCTGTCCTTTTAAGAGGTTAAACTGGCTAACTGTTTAACCTCTTAAAGGTGTCAGCCCCATGTGAGGGGCATCATAGGGCAACCCTGCTCCTTATGCTGCATTCAATAATCGGAAATCTGAGGTTTGGTGGCCTACGTCCAACTTTCACAAGACTAGGCGCAAATATGCCCTCACCCAGTCCCAATTGTAGCATTGCCAGGGGAGGTAAAAAATATATATATATTTTTCAGACAGACTTAATCCAGGTGGGCTAAGGACCCTGGGGACTTGTCATTTGAGGATTGGCTGTCAGAGATAAAGGCTCCAAAGGTGACTCAAGCTCAAAGAGATGAGGTTTATCAATACATATCAGGTAGATTCACACATGTATACCCACTCATGCGCACGCACACACATGCACACACACACCCTGAGGCTAACAGCCACACCACACAGATTCTGAGCTCTGCTCACATGCTCATGGGTCCCATTCACATGAGAGCCTGCTCACAGAATCACACATCAATATGGAACCCACATAAAACATATCTCATGACCCTTGGCCCAGAGAGATGCACCCCACACTCTGGGCCCGCATGGGCTGGGAGGCCTCACAGTGCATCAGAAAGCCATCACTGAATGCCTTCCCACAGCCTCACTGCCAGCATGTGACTCAGGGCAGAACCCTAGACTCCTGATGCCAGAGGCCAGACTGGGAATGAAGGAGCATGCTACCTACCCTTTCTGCTCCTTGACCCATGGCGTACTTCTCAGCCCCTCACTGCTGCAAAGGCAGCATAGGGTGGGAATAGGCGAGGGACTCCTCAACACTGAAAGAAAGTAGGGAACACTAGCCCACAGCACCCCATCCTGGGTCAGTTAGCCTGGCCTGGGACCCAGAGCAGGGGAGAAAAACGGGCAGCTCGCCCCAACAGGCACACGCAAGGCTCTGGTATGCGATTTGTGCTCAACTCACATAGGTGTTTACATGTGCTGCACTGGGGAGAGCAGGTCACACACACAACCGTGGACTCGTGTATCTTGTTCACATTAAGCAACATTTATTAGCAGACATATACCTACATGTACCATATATGTACATGTATGTATGTGCTTACCTATAATCTGGGGCTGCAGCTCACCACAGAGCATTTTTGCAACCCCCTCTAATGGATGCAGCTCCATGCCAAGGCACATGGTTTGGCAAGTGGAACAACAGCTGGCTCTCAATGCTCTATAGCCCCAGACCAGGGTCCTGATCTTCAGGACTGTGACCTCATACACTCCAACCAAACTCATTCCTATCTGTAACTAGTGGTTACACACATGTTCATATATGTGCATATACACGCACATTGGGATGCATTAGGGTTGAACCTGAGAAGGTACAGGTAGGACTTCGTGCTTTTAATGAGCTTGAGAGGGCCCTGCCTAGAAGAGGGGCAAGGGGGGGGATGCAATGCAATGGTTCCCTCTTACTGTCAGCTCTCCTTAGGTCACTTGGGACTAGGAGGGGTCAGGGCCTGAGGATTCCTGTCCAGAAACACCAGGCTGGCCTGAGTTGGGGGTGGGGAAGAAGCAGGACTTCATTCAGAACTGGATGCTGGGGGCATCATTCTCGTGGTAATCAATGTGAATGGTGCCCCCTGGCAGGAAAAGCAGGAAAGGAAGCATGGCTTCATAGAGAAGAGAGTGAGTTTGGTGAGGCCCTGACTCTGAGTCACACAGCTTACCTAGAGCCCTCTGGGCTCCCTCTTGTGCTTCGGGAAGGAACGCCAAGGCCAGTGTAGGCTGGAACCCGGCCCATCTGGGAGGTCCAGGAGGAGGCTCCATCTCCTCCCAGGGCATCTTGAGCAAGGACTGTGTCTCACCTGGGTGGGAGTACTGAACTCAAGAAAGGGCCTTGACAGCCCATCCACCCGTGGGAGGCCATGACTCCTCGAGGTCAGAGCTGGGGGAGTGGGTTCCCAGTCAAGGGAAGGGCTGAAGATGCAAGTCCCAGCCTGCTGAGCCAGAAGGGTTGGCTGGAGCCCTGTAAGGGGCGGGGGTGGCACACCCTTTATTTCCTGCCCCCCAAACTCTTTTTGCCTAAATGGGAGCAGTCTGCAACAGCAGAGGAGACATGGACTTTGCTGTCAGCAAGTGAGGTGAAGGAGAGTATAGACAGAAAATGAATAATGTTACAATCCCCCCAGCCTCTCCGAACTCCCTAACCTCTTCTAGAGCATTGAAGCAGGGTAGGGGAGGAGCAAATCAAACAGACAGGGACATTTTCAATTTTAGAGTGTGCTTTCTCCCGTATGCAACACAATACCCAGAAGTGGTTATATTTTTCCTGTCACAAATGACAAAACTAAAGTTTGGACAGAAATCACCTGCTAAGGTCTCACTCAGCCACTGAGTGTTGAGCTGGGATGGAGACCCCATAGGGATGAAGAGAAGAAGTGAAAAGGGTAGAGAGGCGAGGGAGCCACAGGCCTGGCTGAAGGCCTGGGGCACGGGACCCACGGAGTCCCTCCAAGCTTGAACTCCCTCTCTAGAGTGTGCTCCACTCCTAGGTTACTACTGAACACTATTCCTGCTTCTGGGCCTTGAGAGTTGGGGGTGGCTCTCGACTGGCATGGGGAGTGGAGAACAGAGATGAATCACCCTATTATGAGCGTCCCCAGACAGGAGGGTGGGCACGCACCTCCTCCTACTGTACCAACAGTCAGTCCCTGTCTCCAGACACAGACAAGAAGGCAGGGAAACTGTGAGCATGAACTGCCCCCTCGGGCACCTCCAGAAAGATGAGCAGCTGGGCCTGGAGAAAATCTACCTTTTGACCCATGTCCTGGGGACTCTGGGCTCACCTTCTGGTTGGTGTCCCTGAGCTGCCCTTAGCACTGTTTGAGGGCAGCAGAAGGTCATAGAGAGGAGGCAGAGAAATTGAACGGAGGCCTAGACCCCTTGCTGAGGAAGAGTCCAGGTCATAGGGGCAGGTTGATGGGGACAGAGCCCTCTTGCAGACCCAGAATCTCAGTTCCAAGTCTGGTTTGGCCACTGACCAGTCAGGTGACCTGGGTGGCTCTCTTTCCTCACCCCTGAGAGTTTCAGTGTCTTCATCAGCCACCTGGAGGTTTCTGGTGGGGTTGTCCCACAATTCCCTACCCAGGATGTCTATAAGATCAAACAAGATTGTGGATATTTCAGGCTTTGAAAATTGTATTGCACAGTCAACACAGAAGGAAAGTTTCATTCCAGAAGCTCCTTAATCAGTCACTTTTCCTCGTGTGAGTAGCTATGTGCATTCTTGGCTGTGTGTATACATATACCCAAGGAAGTCTGTGTATACATGTGGGCAGCCATGGGGTCCGTGGCTGTGTGTATACATATACCCAAGGAAGTCTGTGTATACATGTGGGCAGCCATGGGGTCCACACGTCTATGTATATATCCATGAGAGCCTGTGTGTGCATGTGTGTGTCCAAGATCTGAGCCTGATTATGGATCTGTGTGCAGTATTTATAAAAGCTAGAGATAGGAGATGGGAGTCTGTTAAGGAGTCTGAAGACATACTGGCTGGACGTTTGGGCATGTTTCATGCCAGCCTGGGAGGAGGAAGCTGACACACACCAGGCTATCACTGTGAACAGGCGTGGGGTATCTAGAGGGTTCTGGTTCACACCTCAGTCCCAGATTCCTGGAGCCCCTGGGTTTTCTGATTTCCATATCCTAGCAGGAAAGCTCCTGGAACCAGGATGGGGTTGCTTCAGAGGATAAGGAGTCAGGACCAGAGGTGGAGGAAGAAGAAAAGCTCACAGGCTTCCTGTGGGGCCTGAAACAAGGCCCAGCATTTGCCTGTCCCTGAAGCCAGGAAAAGAGCATGGAACTTCCTTTGGGTTAAGGCAGTCAGATGGTTTTCTGGAAGAGGAAATGTTTGGTTGGGGATTTTGTGGGGAGTCTTTCAACTGAGAGACTGCTGGCTAGAACTCCAGGACCTGAATAGGATGGGTGTTGGCCTGGTACACGATGAGAGCAGCCACAGTAGAGCCAGGGGGAGACACAGGTAGCACAGGAAGGGCCGTGGGTTCTATACTAAGAGCCTGGACCTTACTAGTGAACGAGGATGGAGGGTAGACATATTTAAGCTGTGTTTCTTTAAGCCCCAAGGACTCTGAGGAAACTCTCACAGGGATTGCTTCAACCAGAGGTCAGGAGAAGGAAACCAAGGATGAAGAGCCTTGGCCCTACCTCCTGCCTCAACCACAGCATTTTAGACATTTTACATCAAGGTTCTGAAAAGATTTTTAAAAAAATTTTTAAGTAAGAAGACGGAAGACAGTGAAAAAGACTCCTATATGTGCCCTGACCAGGATCTACCCAGCCACCCCCGGCTTGGGCCGATGCTTGAATCAACTGAGATATTTTTAGCACCTGAGGCTAACACACTCAGACCAACTGAGCCATCCTCAGCACGCAGGGCCAACATTTGAACCAACTGAGCCACTGGCTATGGAAGGGGAAAGGGAGAGAGAGGGTTGAGAAGCAGATGGTCACTTCTCTTGTGTACCCTGACTGGGAATCAAACCTAAGACATTCATACACTGGGATGACAGTCTATCTACTGAGCAACTGACAGAGCCTACATTTTTTAAAAAGGTTTTATTTATTCATTTTAGAGAGGGGAGAGAAAAAGAAGAGGAGGGGGAAGGAGCAGGAAGCATCAACTCCCATATGTACCTAGACCAGGCAAGCCCAGGGTTTTGAACCAGCAACCTCAGCATTCCACATTGATGCTCTATCCACTGCGCCACCACAGGCCAGGCAGAGCCTACATTTTTAAAAAAATTTATTAATTTTTAGAGAGAGAGAAGGAGAGAGAGTGCACACAAAAGACAAACATCGATTTGTCATTCCACTTATTTATGGGTTCATTGGTTGATTCTTGTATATGCCCTGATTGGGGATCAAACCCGCAGCCTTGGCATATTGGGACAACATTCATCCAGGACAAGATTACAATTGACAAATGTAATCACCACTAAGAACAGTGGCTTATAGGAGACCTGAGGGTTTTAAGCAAGGGGCTGATATGGTCTCCATTTGCCATTTAGAAGAATCCTTCCAGCTGCTGAGTGGAGGATGGGTTAGAAGGAGACTGGCCTGACCTGTGGTGGCGCAGTGGATAAAGTATCGACCTGGAACACTGAGGTCAGCTGTTTGAAACCCTGGGCTTGCCTGGTCAAGGCACATATGGGAGTTAATGCTTCCTGCTTCTCCCCCCTTCTCTCTCTCTCTCTCTCTTTCTCTCTCTGTCTCCTTTCTATAAATAAATAAAATCTAAAAAAAAAAGAAGGGGAGAGACTGAGGCCAGCAAGCCTAGAAGGAGGCCCATGAAGGATACGAAGAGGCCAGATGCAGGTCAATGGCTGTAGGGACAGAGAAAGGTTTGGATTTGGGATTTAGGAGGCAGAGCTGGCATGGCAGGTGAGCAAGAAGCTGAAATTGAAGGTGGGCAGAATTGGGTAGACAAAACGTAAAGTTGAAGTAGGGCCCAGGAAAACTGCTTTCTGAAAGGCCCATGGTCTGAATGGGTTGGGGGTGAGGAAAGAGGTGGGGAAAGGAGACTCAGCATCTGGCGTTCCAGGAAGGTGATGGGTGTGTGTGAGCCCCAGTATACTCTCCCCTCATCCCAGCCCAGTCTGGGTGCTAATTACAGGGCAGCCGCTAGCTGCCTGCCCCAGGGGAGAGGACTCACAGGGAAGGATCCAGGGGATGGGACAAGCTGCAACAGGAGATTCTGCAGTCAGACTTCAGGAGCGACTTCTGCAGGGCCTCCAGACCTACGGTCAGTGGGAACTGGGCTCCAACAAGACCCCAGTGGTGGCCTGACCTGTGGTGGCGCAGTGGATAAAACATCGACCTGGAAATGCTGAGGTTGCTGGTTCAAAACCCTGGGCTTGCCTGGTCAAGGCACATATGGGAGTTGATGCTTCTAGCTCCTCCCCCTTTCTCCCTCTCTGTCTCTCTCTCTTCTCTAAAAATGAATAAATAAAATAAGAATAAAATTTAAAAAATTCTGACTTCTTAAAAAAAACAAAAAAAAAAAAACAAAAAACAAAACAAAACAAAAAAAAAAAGACCCCAGTGGTTAGGAGATAAAGATGAGGTTGTGGTGGAGGGAGAATGGGCAAGGCCAAGATGCCACATCCATCCTCTTCATCCAAACTGTTCATCATCAAGCAGAACAAGGGCTGGATCTCCATGCTCTTTTACTCCCTTAATCAGGGTCTGGTCTTGGCATCATCGGCTTTTAAGAGATCTCATCCCCACCCCATGAAGGTTTCCAATCTGGGGGAATAGAGGAGAGTTGGACCCTGCTTATGAGGAGCTCCCAGCCTGGGGAACAGAGGAGAGCCAGGCTTAAGCTCACTAGAGTGCTCATGTTTCCACCCCCTACCGATACCCTTGACCCCACTTCTCTGGGTCTTTCTGAGAGCAGCTTCATCAACTGCCTTGGCCAGAGGCAGTGGGGCACAGCTGGCAGGCAGCCCCTAACAGGGAAGGAGGCCAGGCTTTTCACTCCTCCCCACACCATTGTTCAGGCCTCCTCTAGTCCTTTATTCCTCCTCATTCCACTGCTTGGCCTCAGGAAAGCCCAGGCTCAGCAGCAAGTCCGGGAGCCAGGACACCTAGATTCTCTGGAGCTCCACTCTCTGCTCCCTGAGTGACCCTGGACATGTTCATACATCTCTTTGGGCCCCATGTACATCAGAAAATTACCTTCCTCATCCCCCTTCCAGAAACTGAAGTGGGAGAGGGAAGTGTCTCCCTCTGGGTTTGGAACATGCTGGTCCCCCTTAGTTCCCTGGGGCAGTCTAAGGTGCTCCTCCTCCCTCTCTCTCTCTCTCTCTCTACAGTGGGGGGACAGGCAGGCTGGCCTTTTCTGAGAAGGGTAGGGGTGACTCACATGCCCCAGGCTTCCACTCCCCTTTATCACTCACTGGGATTAATTTCTGACTCACAAAGTAACCTGATTTTGAAAGGGTTACAAGTACATTTATGCGGGAAAGGTGCAGAGGGTGGCTGGGAGTAGCTCAAATCTGCCAATAGGTCCTGAACCAAGCAGCCCTTAGGATTTTGTTGAATGTCACCTGCTTCAAGGACCTCTAGAATTTGGGTATTGCCTTTTTTTCTCCAAAGTAAGGAGTTCGGCAGAGAAAATAAAGTCTTTAGCTAAAAGGATTCTGACTTAAAGAAGGTTATTGGATATCAGAGCCAGAAGGAAGGACCCTTTGAGAATTCACTAAATACAACTACATAGAGAGGCATAGTTCTGACAGAACTGGCAAAGCCAAAGCCTCAAGAAGGAGAAGGCTCTACTGAAAGCCATTTAAAGTCCTGGCCAAGCCTGACCTGTAGTGGCGCAGTGGATAAAGCGTCGACCTGGAAATGCTGAGGTCGCTGGTTCGAAACCCTGGGCTTGCCTGGTCAAGGCACATATGGGAGTTGATGCTTCCAGCTCCTCCCCCCTGTCTCTCTCTCTCTCCTCTCTAAAATGAATAAATAAAATTAAAAAAATTAATAAAAAAAAAAGTCCTGGCCAAATAGCTTGGTTGGTTAGAGCATCATCCTGATATACAAAGGTTGAAAGTTTGATCCTCATACAGGAACAGGTAAATGTTTCTCTCTCTCTCTCTCTCTCTCTCTCTCTCTCTCTCAAAAAAAGAAAATCAATAAACAAAATTTTAAAAATTGCCTGACCTGTGGTGGCGCAGTGGATAAAGCGTCGACCTGGAATGCTGAGGTCGCCGGTTCGAAACCCTGGGCTTGCCTGGTCAAGGCACATATGGGAGTTGATGCTTCTAGCTCCTCCCCCCTTCTCTCTCTCTGTCTCTCCCTCTCCTCTCTAAAATGAATAAATAAAAAATTTTTTAAAAAATTTTTTAATTGCCTGGCCTGTGGTGGCACAGTGGATAAAGCATCAACCTGGAATGCTGAGGTCACTAGTTCGAAACCCTGGGCTTGCCCAGTCAAGGCACATACAACAAGCAACCAATAAGTAACTAAAGTGAAGCAACTATGAATTGATACCTCCCTCTGCAAAATCAATAAATTAAAAAAAAATGTTTTAACTTTAAAAAAAACTAGCTTGCCTGACCAGGTGGTGGCGCAGTGGATAGAGCATCAGGCTGGGATGCGGAGGACCCAGGTTCGAGACCCCGAGGTCGCCAGTTTGAGCGCGGGCTCATTTGGCTTAAGCAAAAAGCTCACAAGCTTAGACCCAAGGTCGCTGGCTCGAGCAAGGGGTTACTCGGTCTGCTGAAGGCCCGCGGTCAAGGCACATATGAGAAAGCAATCAATGAACAACTAAGGTGTCGCAATGCACAACAAAAAACTAATGATTGATGCTTCTCATCTCTTTCTGTTCCTGTCTGTCTGTCCCTATCTATCCCTCTCTCTGTCCCTGTAAACAAACAAACAAACAAACAAAACTAGCTTAATAAAAAGCCATTTAAAGCCTCAGGAAGGAATCCAGAGCTCCTGCCTTCTACCTGAGAGCTTTTCTTCCTGATTTGCCCTTCAAAAACAGCAAATTTCTCCTTTTACAGCAACCCAGAGCTGGTGGTAAAAACCTGCACACACAGACTAGTGCTTACAAATGTGTGTGTCCCTCAGTACACACATGGCACGGCAGACAAATCATGCCATACATTACATACAGACACCGAGACCATCCATGTCCACCTGCAAAGCAAAGGTAAACACAGAGGCCCAGAAGTAGGCTCATGGCGATGTGTAATCTACATCACTCTGCACAACCTTGCTCATGCCAAAGCTCCTTCTAGATTCCTCTCCTCCCCCCCCCCCCGCCCCCAGGTTCCAGCTCCTCATGCTCCTCATCCCTCTCCCACAAAGTAATTTCTGCCCATATCAGCCTCATCTACTTCCCAGAGAAAATCTGAAGGAAACAGTTCAGAGCATAGTGTGAGGGACTGAAATTAGAGCCTGGGCTTTTTGCTCCCCCCAGCCCCCACCCACCTCCCTAAACCAGAGCAGAGAATACAGCAAGGATGGTGCAGCTCCTTGGGTTTCTGAGTTCTCCGCCTTCATGGGGCACTGACAGAACCTTTATCATGCCTATTTTAAAGATGGGGAGGCTGAGCCCAGCTAAGGGAAGTGACTTGCCCAGGACCACTTGGGGAGGCAGCAGGACCAGGGCTTACTTCCAGAGTGAGATTGGTGTCTGCATCTCTTGAAGCCAACTGCTACAGTCTTACCTGGGGGTAGATTCTGCCCCCTGCTTTCACTGGGAGAGTAACAAGGTTTCTGAAATGACTGGAAGCTATGGGCCTGAAGCTGACTTGCACAGAAAATAAAGCCTGGCTGCTGCTATCTGGAGTTCATGAATGAAGAGCACAGGGAGAGAAGTAGATTCCAGTTTATAAAGCTAATCAATGCATTCATTATGCTAATTTCAACCACAGGCCTAGCTATCCCATGTCAATGACAAGGAGGGACTGGCATAGGTTCACAAAGGCTAACGAACATGGGAACCAGAGTTCCCATATGTGGCTTATCATCCTTTTTTTTAAAAATATAGTTATTGATTTCAGAGAAGAAGTTAAGAAAGAAACATCGATTTATTGTTCTGCTTATTTATATTTTCATTGGTTGAGTCTTGTAAGTGCTCTGACTGGGGATTGAACCCACAACCTTGGTGTATTGAGACAATGCTCTAACCAACTGAGTTAACTGGTGAGTATGTGGCTTATAATCTTGAGAATGAAGACTCATAGCCAGGCATCAAAGTCCATCCGCCTGCTGCTGAACCTGTTCCCTTATTCAGAAAATTAGGATAATTAAAAGTATGTCCTTCATCGATTCCCGGCCAGGGCACACAGGAGAGGCGCTCATCTGCTTCTCCACCCCTCCCCCTCTCCTTCCTCTCTTTCTCTTCCCCTCCCACGGCTGAGGCTCCATTGGAGCAAAGATGGCCCGGGTGCTGGGGATGGCTCCATGGCCTCTGCCTCAGGTGGTAGAATGGCTCTGGTTGCAACAGAGCGACGCCTCGGATGGGTAGATCGCCCCTGGTGGGCGTGCCGGGTAGATCCCGGTCGGGCGCATGCGGGAATCTGTCTGGCTGCCTCCCTGTTTTCAACTTCAGAAAAATACAAAAAAAAAAAAAAAAAAAAAAAAAGTATGTCCTTCAGCCCTTGCTGGGTAGTTGGTAAGAGCATCATCCCAACATGCCAAGGTTGTGGGTTCGATCCCTAGTAGGGGCACATACAAGAATCAACCAGGCAGACCTGACCAGAGGTGGTGCAGTGGATAAGAGCGTTAACCTAGGAGGCTGAAGTCCTAGGTTTAAAAACTGGAGGTCTCGCCCTGGCCGGTTGGCTCAGTGGTAGAGTGTCGGCCTAGCGTGCGGAGGACCCGGGTTCGATTCCCGGCCAGGGCACACAGGAGAAGCGCCCATTTGCTTCTCCACCCCTCCGCCGCGCCTTCCTCTCTGTCTCTCTCTTCCCCTCCCGCAGCCAAGGCTCCACTGGAGCAAAGATGGCCCGGGCGCTGGAGATGGCTCTGTGGCCTCTGCCTCAGGTGCTAGAGTGGCTCTGGTCGCAACATGGCGACGCCCAGGATGGGCAGAGCATCACCCCCTGGTGGGCAGAGCGTTGCCCCATGGTGGGCGTGCCGGGTGGATCCCGGTCGGGCGCATGCAGGAGTCTGTCTGACTGTCTCTCCATGTTTCCAGCTTCAGAGAAATGCAAAAAAACAAACAAACAACAAACAAACAAACAAAAACACTGGAGGTCTCTGGCTTGTGTGCAGGCTCCTCAGCTTAAGACTGTAAGTGTCTGGCTTGAACCCAAGGTCACTGGCTTGAGCAAGGGGTCACTAGCTTGGCTTGAGCCCCCCAGTCAAGGCACGTATGAGAAGCAATCAATGAACAGCTAAAGTGAAGCAACTATGAGTTGATACTTCTCACTCCCTCTCTTTCCTCTCAAAATCAATAAAATTAAGTAAAAAAAAAAAAAAAAAAAAAAGAATTAACCAGATGCTCTCCTTCCAGGCAGCATATCGGCACCTTTCCCTTCCCCCACAGGTGTGTATTTCCTAAACTCTAAGGGTCCTCACTAGGCTTTAACCAGGGGAGCAGTGGGAAGCAGCAGCTGGTCCCAGGCAAACCCCTCCTCTTGTCTTCAAGGCCCCCTTCTCCGACTTCCCAGTGAGCCAGAGCAGCACCGAGGCTCTCCTGTTGTTTCCTCTATTCTAGGTCCTTCCCACGCCCTTCCTTCTTTCACTGCCCCCAGATTTATTAAACTTCCTCCAAAAAAAATGAGTGCAATGAGTGCATAAGTGAAATAAATCTATTTTTTAAAAAGAATTTACATTTATTTTAGAGGAGAGAGAGAGAGAGAAGGGGGGACGAACAGGAAGCATCAACTCCCATATGTAACTTGGCCGGGTAAGCCTTTGCTTGAACAACTAAGCAAAACAGGGAACATTTGAGATCCTGCTTCCAAGCCATTATCAGGTTGGCTCAAATAAACATTTATAAAAATTAAAAAATAAAACAAGCAGCAAGTTGATGCTTTTCTTTCCCCTTTCTACCCCCTTCTCTCCTTTCCTCTCTTATTCTTTCAAATCAATGGAAGACAATTTAAATATAAATAAAAATAAAAATCAATAAATTAAAATTAAGTTTAAAAAAATTAAAATTAAGTTATGTCTGCCTGGCTGGATAGCTTGGTTAGTTAGAGAATCGTTCCAAAGCACAAAGGTTGCCAGTTTGATCCCTGGTCAGGGCACATTCAGGAACATATTGATGTTTCTCTCTCTCCCTCCTTTCTTTCTCTAAAACCAATAAAATAAACATTAAAAAATATAAGCATGACCTTCATAGAGCTGGTATGTTTGTACGATCAAATTCCCATAAATAAGATATGCAAAGTAACAATAGGGCTAGCGGTTATTATGCACTCAATAAACCTGAACTTTTCATTATCGCTCAGGCTTTGTTTTTCACCATTACCACCCCACACATTCTGGGCAGAGATCACAAACTAATTCTTTCCTTGAAGGCTTCTGGTGGCCTTCCAGCCCTCCATCTGTCTGGGCGAGGTGCCCCTCTGCACACACTTGCACCCTACTTGACTATCACACACTGTACTGGGTGCCATGAAACCTATGTTCAAACATGTTCCCTGCCCCCAAAGGGCTTACACATAGGAACAAGGTTAAAATCCTGTGAAAAAGGAAAACAAGACAAGAACATGAAGAAATAATGTGATTTAATTATAAACCAGAATTTAAAACAGTAGAGTACATCACACTGTACGTGACTGCAAAGTTAACTGAACAGACAGCAACTGCTCTAATATTTCAAAGGAATGGGCAGAGGGATGGAGGTGGAGGGAGTCACACAGCGAGAGGCCAGATCAGCACTCTGTGCTTCCACATCTCTCCTGACTGGGGGACCACCGGTCCTCCTATCCCTTCACCCGTCTAGCCTCCTCCTGTCCTCTGTGCTTTCTGTGTCCCTACCCTGGAAAGCAACAGAACCAGCACAGGAGAGCACCCTACCCCCTCAACGTGACCCACCAGTCCTCTCCCACTGCTCAGTGCAGGTACTGTGACCATCAGGAAGTGCCACATCTTCTGTGGGTCCCATTTCAAAGCCACAAACGCAATGAGAGGCATGCTGAGGTCTAGGCACACATCCCGGCAACGGGCGGGGGGAAGCCCAGCACCGGGCACATGCCCTCATTTCCAGGCTTCTGGGAGCAGCTCAGGAAGAAAAAACATCCCAGGCCAGGGCTGACAGGTAGATGGGTTCATTCAGTTCCCTCTGAGCCGGCTCCCACACTCACCTCCTGGAAGTTCAGTCAGGTCCAGGGGACTTCATTGAACATCATGGTTCCTGTCCCAATGCTGGGACATTAGACAGAAATTGGGGCAGAACTTTTTTTTCTATAAAGATTTTATTTATTGATTTTGTAGGGGGCAGGGAGAGTGAGAACTATCAACTCATAGTTGTTCCTCATTTGTCATACATGCCTTAACTGAGCAAGCCCAGGGTTTCAAACTGGCGACCTCAGCATTCCAGGTTGATGCTCTAACCACTGCACCACCATAGTCCAGGCAGGACAGGACTTTTGTGGGGGACAATTCAATGTGTTCAGGCCAGCAGGCTCTCCACAGAGGGTCCATATGCAACAAGGGTGGAGGTCCCACCACTGACACCTAGCACCAGAAGTCTAAAATCCTACTGTCCATCTACTGCTGGTTCCTGAGACTGAAGATCACACAGTCCACCTCTCACTGCGGGCTTCCACAGCCCGGACCAGGCCTTCGCCCAGGATGGCAAAGTCCTCCAGGATTGCTTCTACATTGGGCACCATCACCAGCTCCCCACCTTGAGACACCACCATGCACCCCTTCGCGTTGGAGGCCTGAGGGAATCGGAGAAATGGAATGTCACAAGGTACACCCAGAGACACCTAGACAAATACACTTCACACCTGACACAGGTGCACTCATGGAGCAGGCCACACATAGACACGCATGCCCCCAGAGAACCATATGTACACACTCAGGAACAGATGGTGGTCACCAGCCAGCATACCTTGAAGGGGTGGGGCTGGAAGCTGGTGGGCTTCCAGAGCACACCAATCACCTCTCCACCATGCTGGTCATAAAAGAAAAGGGCCAGGTCCCCAAAGGCCTCCTAAAAAAGGACAGGACAGAGATAAGAAAACAGGACAGAGCCACTTCCCCGGCTGCAGGTTCCCTCCTCAGGATCAGTCAGCCCTTCAGGACTTACCCTGAGCTGTGCCAGATAGAGCTGAGGAGGGTCATAGCCCAGCACCGGCATCAAGGAGGAGGGCCCCGGCTTACTAAGCAGGCCCCGGCAGAAGGAGGCAGCGGGCGAGTCCACGGCCTGGCGGTGCCGGGGTATGTGGCGGGAATTCAGGCGGATCAGCACATCGTACATGTCCAAGGGTGGCCGGAACACTGTCTGAGGAAAGACAGGGATGGCTGACAGTGCCCACTTACAGCTGGGAGCTGACCACAAGACCTACATGCCCACCTTGATTCCTCCCTTGCCCTTTGTATGACCACCCATTATAGGTCTGAATGCTCATTTGAAGGCAGAAACACCAAGACCAGAGGGTGCTAGCTTGGGTCCAGCACGAGGAGCACAGGCTGAAAGCATGGATCTGGGACCCTGGTTTTCCTCCAGGCTCCATCACTGCCAGTCACCCTGGGCAGCTTCAATGCCTTTCTCTGGATTCAGTCTCACTAAACAAGAGGACTGGGCATCCTCTGAGGGCTCCTAGAGACCCAGACTTCCATGGTTCAAAGGCAGAATCCCTAGAGCCCCTGGAGTCAGTCTTGGTCAGGGACTTACCCTGATATCTCCAGGCCCCTGGGGATCCATTAACTGCTTCTCTAGGATACATAAGGCCTCAGCTGCCAGGACCACAAGCCGCTGTAGGATCTGGAGGTACACATATATCAAATAAGTCTGACCTGACCACAGGTCTCTCTTAACTCAGGTGGGGCCTGCCTTTTCCTTGGGGGAAAAAAAATCACACATTTGGGGACAGAGATGGGATTGAACCTGGGGTGAGGGTCCATCCTGTGTCCATATAGAGCTTTTGCGATCCTGAGGGGTAATGATGACCATGACAGGGAGTTGTGTCCGAGTTGCCAAGAAGTCACTGCGGATCTCCACCTGCTCCTCCACTGTGGACAAGAGGGAATCCTGGCTTACCTGCCCCTCTCCCCCATATACCCTCTGTGGCCTCTGATCCTCCTTCAATACACAGAGCAGCTATCTATCAAAGGATTTTCCAGTGCCCCTCCACAGGTGGCAAAAGCAATGAAAGGAACACCGAATTTGCCTCAACTGGTCATTAAACTCCCAGCCTCAGCCCAGAGGCAGAATTTTCCACTTCCTGGCACCCGTCTGGGCCAGTACAAGCTGAGGCCTGCCCCCTCACCCCCTCCCACCCTAAGCTGCCACACACCTGGGGAATTAGAAAGCTGACACCCTTCCTCTCCATTGGGACCAGGAGCTCCTCATATTACAACCAGAAATCATCACACCCACCCCTCCCCCACCCCTGCCTAAAAGGTCTGGGTATCTATTCAAATATGGACCCTTCTCCACTCCCTACTACAAGATTTCTCACCAGGTGTTCAAAGTCCCCCTTCCACTCTCCTCTCCCCTTCACAGGCTACCTGGAGGGTAGCCTGTTTAACACCCCCCCACCCCTCACCCCTGGTCCATTCTGTTTCTGGTCATCATGGTGGGCAAACCACATCTCCACAGTCTCAGAGTTCTCTAAAGGCTTGATCTGGGCCTCTTCTTCCTACCAATTTCCCACCTCAAGACAGTCAGGGTCAGGTGTAGATATCTGGGATGGGGGTGAAGCACAGAGAAAATCTAACAGATTGACAGGGAAAACTGCTGCCTGCCACAGTGCAATTCACAAAGTCCTACTTACCAGTGAGCTCACTGTTGAGATTCACTATAAGGGGATTATTCTTCCAATCAAAGGTTGACACCAGGAAAAGGAACCGAAGGAAGCCCACCTGGGGGGAGCTGAGGGGGAGGAGTGAGCAAAGTGGGGTCCAGCCACATAGCCCTTAGCTTCCTGCATCGGGAAGCCTAGATCCCTTGGTGTTGATTGAGGGTGTCTCAGAACCTCTTCTCTCACTAGCTTCAGCCACCCCCTCCCATTTAAACTGAAGGTACAGCATGAGGGATGAAAGCTGGCCCCAAGGGGAACTTCCCGGCTAGGGAAAAGTTTGAGGGAATCACCTGGGAGGGGTGAAGGGCTCAGGGTGCAGGAAGAGGGCAGCAGCCACTAGGTCCAGGCTCTCATCAGTGAATCCCTCACCCAAGAGCTGGGCACGCACCCACCGTTTGGCCAGCCGAGCCACCCCTGAGAAGGCTGGGTGCTGCTGCTGAAGTCTGTGAGGGGAAGAGGGAGTGGACATGAGCCCTGGGCACTCACAGTCTGAGAACAGTGTTTCAGCCCTAGCACCACTATTCACTCGACCTTTATCCAACGCTGGCCTCTGTGCTAACGCATTCCATGCATAACCTCACATCTTCCTAACTAATGACCTAAGAGGTTGGTCTAACATTATTCCTACTTTGCAGATGAGAAAAGTTTAAGGTCCAAGGAAAATCCTACCCAAAGGGTTTTAGCCAAAGAAATGGCAAGGCCAGGACTCTAGAATTTGCCTGACACCAGAACTCATATCCCTAACTATACACCACCTGACCTCCCAAAGACACACGTAGTCATACCCATGCAAGGCACTGGTAAGCAGGGGCAATTGTTTTGTGTCCTTCTCAAGGCGGAGAGAGGTGGGTGTGTCCCTCAATGAAATCATCCCCTCGGGGCTCCGCATCTCCTTTAGGATCTGGGGCTCCCGTTGGTAGGCCACACGAATCCGGAACACAAACCCATCCTGTTGGGAGAGGGTATGGAGTGGGAGGTATATGTCGGCCTGGGGCACCCTGACACCCATCTCCCTCACCCCCTGGGGGTATCCCTGCCCTACATCAGCCTAACCTTGAGGACATCTGTATGTGTGGCCATGGCCCGGCACTGCAGCCCATGCTGTTGTGTCAGCAGCTCTGCCAGGCGCAGCTGGAAGGCAGCTCGAACGCGCTGTATGGCCTCAGCATCCTGAGGCCACTGACCACTGCCCTCCAGGTGACATACCACTGGGGAGAAGAGTGAGAGGTTTCAGGCTGCAGCTTGGGGTGAAAACAGTCTCCCTAATCCCCTCCCAAGAGCCCCCTCACCAGTCATGGGCTCCACATAGGCTGGGGAGGGCTTGTCTGGTCGGGGCAACAGCGAGGCCCGCTCTCGAAAGGGCTCATGGAAGGAGTAGGCTGGCCAGACTGGAGTGGGTGGGAATACCTATGGAATGAGGAAGGCTGAAAAAGGGGGCTCTGGAGGCACTGGCCAAGTGGCTCAGTGGATAAAGCAATGACCTGGCACATTAGCAATCTTCTTAACTACCACACAATCAATGAGTACACAACTAACTGGAACTAATGTTTCTCTTTCTCTCCCTTCCCCTCTTTCTCTCCCTTCCTCTCTCTCTCTCTCTCTCAGTGGGAAAATTAAAATAAGAGAAAAGTCTGACCAGGCGGTGGCGCAGTGGATGGAGCGTCGGACTGGGCTACAGAGGACCCAGGTTCGAGACCCCGAGGTCGCCAGCTTGAGCGCGGGCTCATCTGGTTTGAGCAAAAGCTCACCAGCTTCAACCCAAGGTCGTTGGCTCCAGCAAGGGGTTACTCGGTCTGCTGAAGGCCCGCAGTCAAGGCACATATGAGAAAGCAATCAATGAACAACTAAGGTGTTGCAACGCGCAACGAAAAACTGATGATTAATGCTTCTCATCTCTCCATTCCTGTCTGTCTGTCCCTGTCTGACTCTCTCTCTATCTCTAAAAAATAAATAAATAAATAAATAAATAAATAAATAAATAAATAAATAAGAGAAAAGAAGAAAAAGGATCCTAGAAGTGGGAAGGGTGGTACCCAACATCAGGAGTTGGGAGGGAGAATACTGGGAAGGTGAAGCAGAGGTGGGATCACCAAGCAGAAAGGGCTCCCTGCCCTCCTGAGCCTCACCTCAGTGTAGCGCAGCACTGGGTGAGCTCCTTGCACAGCAGACACAGTCAACGGGAGACCTTCCAGCCCCCACAGCAGGCGGCTGAGTTCATCGTAGCAACGCACCACAGCTGCCAGGGCCTCCTCACCTGTGCTGGCGGTCTTTGAGGGAGAAAACAGTCAGGGGTCAGGGGGCTAGGACGCTGTAGAACTCCACCATCACCAGGAAAACTGCCATGGCTCAGGCTGTTGCAGAGCCAGTGCTCCCTCTGCTGGACATTCCGGGAAGAGCAGCCTGGCTGAGGTGGTAAGGTTTCTCTAACCCCCCACCAATCCAGCCACACAGGCTCCTCTACAATTCTTAACCTTGACTGAAGCCTTGAACCAGGGCTCTTACCTCTTTCAAGCCTTGGATCAGTGCATCCAGGAGGCCCCCCATATAGTGGACACAGTTATTTGGGATGTCAGCATGGCTAAAGGAGAGGCACAGA
Organism: Saccopteryx bilineata; assembly: GCF_036850765.1. NCBI lineage: Eukaryota > Metazoa > Chordata > Mammalia > Chiroptera > Emballonuridae > Saccopteryx > Saccopteryx bilineata. The sequence goes on along the minus strand of NC_089491.1, from coordinate 39,965,794 downwards.
CACAGTATACATATTGGGGGCTAGGAGTCAGCTGCTGGATGTGAACTGCTTGACCCAAAAGCTTGGGCCAGACCCTCCTAAAAGGCTCCCCAGCCCCCGGGTGCCTCCAGGCATTCAGATGCTAACACTCACAGTGACAAGAGATGGGCGACCACCTGATGGGGAATAAGGCGCTTCTGGGACATTGAGACTGCCTCCCAGACCACAGCTTCTCGAATGGCTCCATCCTGGAAACGCCGAAGCTCTGAGCGAGGTCCCCAGAACTGGCGGAAGTCAGCAGCCTGAGGAGTGGAAAGGGGTGATTGGAGAGATTAACAAAAAGGGCTCTGCTGACCAGGTGGTGGTACAGTAGATAGAGTCCAGACTGGGACGCAGAGGACCCAGGTTCAAAACCCTGAGGTCGCCAGCTTGAGCGCGGGATCATCTAGCTTGAGCAAGGCTCACCAGTTTGAGCCCAAGGTAGCTGGCCTGAGCGAGGGGTCACTTGGTCTGCTGTAGCCCCTCGGTCAAGGCACATATGAGAAAGCAATCAATGAGAAACTAAAGTACTGCTACAAAGAATTGATGCTTCTCATCTCTCTCCCTTCCTGTCTGTCTGTCCCTCTCTGTCTCTATCACAAAAAAAAAAAAAAAAAAAAAAAAGAAGGGCTCTGTCAGAAATCTCCCCGATGGGCCTCAATTCAGGTGGCATGAGAACAATCCACCCCACTCCTTCCAATGCGCATGCTGGGTTTCCCAAGATATGGCCGAATCAGTCCTCTGACCCCAGGGCTCCTCACCTCAGGCTGGTCAGCCTCTGGACCCAGTTCAAGGACACTGTTCAGCCCCTCAGGCCGGAGGAGGAATCCCAGTGTCAAGGTCCCAGAGTCTCTGTGCTTTGGTGGATCCTGGCTGATGTCCCACTGCAGAGTGCAGAAAGGCTGAGCGTAACCTAAGAGTCCTCCAGTTTAATCTGGAAAACCACTAATTAGGTGGATGGTGTGCCTTTTGTATCTCCTGAGACCCTGAATCCAACCCTCTTTTAATCCACAAACTCTCTGACCCATATCACCTCACCTCTGAGACTGGGGGCCGAGAGTGGGCCAGCAGGTGCAGCCGGGACCCCAGACCCTTCTCCAGGAGGGTGGTTAGTGGCCCCAAAGCAGCTAAGACATAGTCCCCACCATTGTCCTGCAGCTCTGGCCATAGCTTCAGCCGGTGACATGCTGCCTGCAGACGACTCAGTGGACAGAGACTAGGGGTGGGGCATAAAGAGGGAGAATTAGGTACAGCTGACCTCAAGTTATCACCTCTAGCTCCTCACAACCAGGAAAATCTGAGCACCTGCCTGAGGACCTCTGCCCCTCACTGTAGCCCCCGGGAAACAGGACTCACTGATATACCCTATTACCCTTTAAACTTACTGTAGGACGTGGTCAAAAGCCCGGATCATGGGTTTGGGAGTCATCAATAGCAGCTGGAATCCATCATCTGCTTTGCTGTCCAACAATACCATTGACAGCTGAGCCTCATGCTGCACCTGGGGCCACAGAAACTTAGAGGTGAGACTTCTACCACTGTACCCCTCCCCTATTGACCTGAGGGTTCAGACCAAGAGACATGCCGGATCTAAGCTCCTTGGAGAGAAGTTTCTGGGGTTCTGGTGCTGGCAGAAGAGACAGAGACTGGACTGGGACATATGGGGAACCTAGGAGTGGGGAACCACTCATACCTGGCGATACGTGCAGGCAGTGACATCAGCACAAAGGTTGAGACAGCCTGAGGAGTCCAGGAAGACAACAGGGAAGGCCTGGTGGAAGTCAGCCAGGGCCGGCTTGGAGGGGTAGAGAGAAGCCAGTCAGGAGTGGGGGCTTACCTTCAGGTCTCCTTGCCCAGATCCAGCCCTGCCCCACTCACCAAGCCGGGATCTGAGCTGAAACATAAACTGATCCCGTTGACTGTCAGATCTGTGGTAGCTGAGGTGAACCAGAGGTGGGTGTCAGAAAGTATTCCCCGCCCTGGGGACCCAGACCAAATGACACCCTCCCCCCGGTTATGTAGCGGCAACTGCCTCTGGGACTCAGTTTGCTCATCTGTCTGATGGCAAGAAACTGAATTTTCCCTGACAAGATGAGAGGATTTCCAGGGTAAGTAAAACCCTTGGCCTTTCCGAGTCTAGCCGCCTCACCCAGAAACTGCAGGACACTTCTCAGGACCTGGTAGCCACTCATGGTGGTGTGGATCTTGCGTGTGGACACAAGGAAGGCAACCAGCATGGAGACAAGGAACCCACTAAATCCTCCCAGGCCCTGAAAGAAAGATGAAGAGAGAGGCCTAAACTCAGAGCCAGACCACCACTCAGCAAGGCAGGGAAGCTGGTCCATTCCCAACTCACCTTATCCAGTTCTCGCTGCCGTAGCCAGATCTTCAGAAGCGCCACCCCATCCTTCAGCCCCAAGGCTGAGCCCAGCACAGTTGATAACAACTTCACATGGGACTCCAGGGCTATGTCCTGCAGGACCCATGTGTTATAGTGGGGGGTGGGGGGCTCTGGACTACCTGTGGATGGAAAGGAAAACCATGAGAAAAGTTCTCATAATACCCTTCCCTCCAGCTCCACCCTGACACCAGTGCCTGCTCACCATCCCCTGGAGGATTTTGCCCTCGGTACCAGGCAGAACGCACATTGTTCTTAGAGGGCAGCAGACGGCAGAGGCGGAAGAAGTCAGGTGGAGGGCACAGATGGAGACGTACAGTGACCAGGTGCTCATCCTTCCCTGGGAGGGGACAAAGGGTGCCGAGACCCTGAAGCCCCTGGAGCCAGAGGAGCCCCTGCACCACCGCTCACCTACTTAAGGGCCCCATGCACTCCCACCTCAGAATTTGAGGTCCCTATAGCTTCTTCAAAACTGAGGTCCAAGCCTCTCCCCTTGGACTTAAGGACCTTATGTTTCCCCCACTGGATCTGTCACCCCATACTGTCCCACAGCCCAGTGTGTGCTTCCTACCACGAGGCCGCAGCAGCAGCAAGGGTTTCAGGTGGCAGCCATTGGTGTAGGAGAAGCGAACACTGCCAAAGAGGGGATCTTGGGCCAGGTGGTGAGCCAAGTGGGCTAGGTAGAGGGCACGCTTGCGGAAGTAGCGCTGGTTTAACCCATCCTTGTCCTGTAGGATCTCCTGGAGAGGGTCCGGAAGAGACAGATAGCCAGGCACTAAGTACTTGCTACTGGAGAACTTAGGGGCCTAGATGACACCAAGGTGAAAGTTATAGCTTAGTGACTCCAGGGATTCTCCGCTGGCCAACTTCCTAAGTCAGGGCTAGCAGCACCATACTCAGTTCACAAAGGTTAAAGGGGGCAGCAACTGGCCCAAGGGCTCATCTAAGTGGCCCTCTAAAGATGACACAGTGGTTTATCCTTTTGATTTAGAATTCAGATTTCAATCTACTGGCAAGTAGCAGGTGGGAAAAAAGAGAGACTCGAGGATTTGTGGGTGGTACAATGGCAGGCCTCCCCATCCCCTGAACTCTGAACCTCACCCTGGGCATGGTCAGTGCCACATCCACATTGATGTCCGGCCGGATGCAGGTGCCCAGAAGGTAGCTGCCCACAACAGTGACCTGGGCTGGGGGCAGGAAGTGGAAACAACCCTTCACAGTATAGGGTACTTGGTGGAGAGGGACTCGAACCCCAGCTGGGAGCCATGCCTGGTCAGTCAGCTGTGGAAACAGATAATGATACACATTGACTTGATTGCCTTCTGGACATGTTCCCTGAATGTCTAGTACAACTCTCAAATACAAAATGTCAACATGTTTGAAATCAAACTCCTGATCTTGTAAACACATTTTCCCCATTAAAGCAACTCCAGCCCTGGCCAGTTTGCTCAGTGGCAGAGCGTCAGCCTAGCGTGCAGGAGTCTCGGGTTCGATTCCCAGCCAGGGCACACAGGAGAAGCACCCATCTGCTTCTCCACCCCTCCCCCTCTCCTTCCTCTGTCTCTCTCTTCCCCTCCCGCAGCCGAGGCTCCATTGGAGCAAGGTTGGCCCTGGCACTGAGGATGGCTCCATGGCCTCTGCCTCAGGCGCTAGAATGGCTCTGGTTGCAACAGAGTGACGCCCCAGATGGGCAGAGCATCGCCCCCTGGTGGGCATGTCAGGTGGATCCTGGTCGGGCGCATGAGGGAGTCTGTCTGACTGCCTCCCCGTTTCCAACTTCAGAAAAATACAAAAATAAATAAATAAATAAATAAAGCAACTCCATACTAGATGCTCAAACCAAAAACATTTAAATCACCATTTGTTAAAAACACCCATTTCACTTTCCAAAGGGATCCAGACATGACCACCTCTTTATTTCTCTACTCTAGTCTGAACCACCACCATTTTTCAGTGGATCACTGTATAAGAGGTTCCTAATTTCTGTTATTTTATCTTTTCCCCACTCTGTTCTACTTTCACCATAACAACCTAAGTGAACTTTTAGATCACATCAATGCTCTACAAAAACAGACAGAAATCCCTGCGGTAGCCCCGCTTCACCTAGAGCAACAGCTTTAGTCTTGTTTTGGTGCACAAGACCCTGCATGAAATGCCCCGTCCTCCGTTATTTTTCTGAACTCATCTCCTTCTATTCCTCTCATTCATTCCAAGGAACGTACCAGACCTACCCCTACCTTTGAGCCTTTACATTGGCTATTTCTCTTTTCTAGAATGCTCTTCTTCCCTTAGATATATATCTATATGGCTAACTCACTCCCTGAAAATCTTCACATAAATGTCACTCACAAACACACAATACAGTGTACAGAAGATGTGTTGTAGAATTGTGTAGAATTGTGCACATGAGCCTGACCTGGAATGGCACAGCGGATAAACTGTCGACCTGGAATGCTGAGCTCACCAGTTCAAAACTCTGGGCATGCCCAGCCAAGGCACAAACAAGAAGCAATCATGAGTTGAGGCTCCCTGCTCCTCTCTCCCCACCCCTTTCTTTCTCTCTCTCTCTCTCTCCCCCCTCTCTCTAACCAGCCCTGGCCAGATGACTCGGTTGATTACAGGAGTGGGCCCCAACCCCCGGGCCATGTACTGGTACCGGTCCGTGGGCCATTTGGTACTGGTCCACAGAGAAAGAATAAATAACTTACATTATTTCTGTTTTATTTATATTTAAGTCTGAACGATGTTTTAGTTTTAAAAAATGACCAGATTCCTTCTGTTACATCCATCTAAGACTCACTCTTGACACTTGTCTTGGTCACGTGATACATTTATCCATCCCACCCTAAAGGCCGGTCCGTGAAATTATTTTCTGACATTAAACCGGTCCGTGGTCCAAAAAAAGTTGGGGACCACTGGGTTAGAGCATCGTCCCGAGGTGCAGAGGTTGCCAGTTCAATCTCCAGTCAGGAGACATACAGGAAAAGATTGATGTTCCTGTCTCTCTCTCCCTTCCCCTCTTACTAAAAATCAATAAATTAAATAAATAAATAAAATTTAAATTTGTTAACCAGTGATACCCTAATAAATTTAACTTAAAAAACAAAAATATAAAATTGCAAACCACTTCATGTGATATTCCCATAACCCCCTGACCTTGTCCTACTTTTTCCTTTTTTCATAGTGCTTACCACCTCCTAACACTGCCTTACAGTTTACTTGTCATGCTTATTACCCATTTTATTTTTCTTAAGAGTGAAAAAGAGACAGGCAGGGAGAGAGATGAGAAGCATCAACTTGTAGTTGTGTCATTTTATTTTTGTGACAGAAACCGAGTCAGAGAGAGGGACAGATAGGGACAGACAGGAAGGGAGATGAGACACAACAATTCTTCGTTGTGGCACCTTAGTTGTTCATTGATTGCTTTCTCATACGTGCCTTGACCAGGGGGCTACAACAGACTGAGTGACCTCTTGCTTGAGCCAGCGACCCTGGGCTCAAGCTGGTGACCTTGGGGTCTCAAACCTGGGTCCTCCACGTCCCAGTCCGACGCTCTATCCATTGCACCACTGCCTGGACAGGCATAGTTGTGTCACTTTAGTTGTTCATTGATAGCTTCTCAAACATGCCTTAATGGGGGCTCAACCTGAGCCAGTGACCCCTTGCTCATGCCAGTGTCCTAGGGATCATGTCTATGATCCTACGCTCAAACCTGAGACCCTGTGCTCAAGCCAGGTGAGCCTGTGCTCAAGGCTGCAACCTCAGGATGTCAAACCTGGGACCTCAATGCTCTATGCACTGTACCACCACCAGTCAGGCTCATTATCTACTGTCCACAACTCCAAAACTAGAATACAGGCTGCTTTATTCACTAATGTAACCTAAGAACACAACTACTACAAGGCACATAAGTGTTTGCTAAATGAATGAACATGTGACTGACTGCAACCCCAGGTGAGCCTCCTGGCTGTGAGAATGAGCTCCCCAGAACCCTAACCCCTCCAGAAAATTGCAAGGCTCCTATTTCAGATGCTCCCACTAAGGACCTCTTCTGGGTTTTCTGGTTCCCTATACCACCAGTCTTACCTCTGTCTCAGGGGTTGAGGGCACCTTCATGATTCGCCGGTTAACATCCTGTAGGAAAGCATCAATCCGTTCCTTCTTCTTCTCTGACAGACTCACTTCCTTCAGTACCTCCTCTACCTGTAAAGGGTGGCAGAGAGTCCTTCAGCCTCAGGATCTCAGGCCTGCCCCTCTAACCTAAGCCTCAGCCACAGAACTGTACCTGTAAACGAAGCAAGCTCGAGTGGAACAGGCTCTCAGTCTCCCGAAGGCGATTCAGCTCCTCACTGGTAGGTTCCTTGTACAGTTCTGCCCGGCTAAGCTTCACTGGCTGCAGGAGACCCTCCACTGGAGACCCAGCTACTATATGCTTCTTTGAGAATTTCTTCTTCCTTTCCTTAACTTTGCCTTCCAGAGCTGGCTCCATCATCTGTGGCCAGTAAGAGAGTAGCCAGTGTGAGATCATAGATGTTTAGTGTCCACTACCTGCACCATGACAGGATGTGGAAAAAACTCTATCTGCTTCTGGTCTCTTTTTTAAAAGGCGAATTAGATTGTGTAAAACTCCTGATAATCATTACTTAGAACTAATGATTAGTTCTAATGAACTTTAGACTGAAAACTCCTTGAGTTGAGGGCTCCCTGTCTACCTGACAGCACAAGCATGGAGCACTGCTTGGAGTTGGTAGCAGTACTAGCTGACTGAGCCCTACCCTAACCAATGCCTGAGCTCCCTGTATTTCCAGGTACCGTACATCAGGGTGCTTCTTCTTCTGCTGGCTTAGTCCTGGGACTTTGCATATGCCATCTCCATTCTTGTTCTGTTCAAATTCTGCCAGGTTCCACTTCCACTAGCAAAACCTGACTACTGTATACATTACTACTCAATTAGTGCTGGAAAGAGCTAAGTCACCCAATCCTCACAATAATCCTGAAAGCAAACAGACACTTGAAGGAAGTCCCATGAGCTCAAGATTGCACACTTGGTATGCCTACACTGTGAGCTGATTTCAAACTCTGGTCTGCGGGTTCCCAAACCTTCTCAATTACAGCCCTGGACGCCGCCCCCATCGACACACAGGAAAGCCTTACTGGAGCGCCACCATGTGCCCCACGCTGGAAGGATCGGGCGAATAGAGCTCCTCTACAGGGGACCGCTCTAGTATTCTTTGCTGGCGAGCGGTTAGGCTTTGACACTTCCAACACGCTAAGCATCCCTTCCTCCCAGGTGTCTCACCCACCTCCGGATCCCCAGCAGCTCCGCGAAGCTCTGCTCCCGCAGGCGCTGGTCCCATCCCTCCAGGTCGTCTCGCTCCCACAATCCGGGTTTAAAGCCAGCTGCACAACTTCTTCCTACCGTGACAGAACTGCCGAAACCCCTCCGCACAACCTGAAAGCCCTCAGTAGATATGCAAACCCCAAGAGATCTGCTGGGATACTCCAAGATTTCCAGTTAGGGCAGTCCCAGAGCACGCCTTCAAACCTCGTGCCACAGAACCCCTCCCCGCTTCAAAGCAATTGGGCGAGTGCCCCCACGACTTGCTCGCCATTGGTTTCTGTCGCTCTCCAGGACCTCCCATTATGGGGGTGGAGCCAAGTAGGGTTTGATTTACGTCTCTTTGCGACATCAGACCGGAGGACTTCCCGTAGATTGGTGGTTGCTTCCTTTTTCTCACTTCCTCTCCGTGGGTTTAAAAGGCAAGGGTGGAGCTAATTTGAAATCTCTGGGCTGAGTTTATTTATAACGCTGATTTGTCTAGTTTTCTTTGTGTGTGTGTGTGTGTGTGTGTGTGTGTGTGTGTGTGTGTGTGTGTGTGTGTGTGAGAGAGAGAAAGACAGAGAGACAGAGAGACAGAGAGACAGAGAGAGGGACAAATCAGGACAGATAGATAGGAAGAGAGAGATGAGAAGCATCAGTTCTTCGTGGTGGCACCTTAGTAGTTCATTGACTGCTTTCTCATATGTGCCTTGAGAGGGAGGTCGCTACAGCAGAGTGAGTGGCCCCTTGCTCAAGCCAGCGACCTTGGGGTCATGTCTATAATTCCATGCTCAAGCCAGCGACCCCGTGCTCAAGCCTGATGAGCCTGTGCTCAAGCTGGATGATCCTGCACTTAAGCAGGTGACCTTGGGGTTTTGAACCGGGGTACCCTACATCCCAGGCCGATGCTCTATCCACTACACTACAGCCTGATCAGGCAACATTTTATTTGATGCAAGATCATGCATGAATTTAGTCATATTTCATTTCTCTCTTGCTCAATCTGTAACATTTCCTAACCTCTCCCTTTTTTTTTTATCTATTGTGATGGGGTTTTTTTAAATTCATTTTTAGAGAGGAGAGAGAGAGACAGAGAGAGAGAAGGGGGAGGAACTGGAAGCATGAACTCCCATATGTGCCTTGACCAGGCAAGCCCAGGGTTTCGAACCGGCGACCTCAGTATTTCCAGGTCGACGCTTTATCCACTGCACCACCATAGGTCAGGCCTGTGACAACGTTTTTATTTTTCTGAAGCTAGAAATGGGGAGGCAGTCAGACAGACTCCGGCATGTGCCCGACCGGGATCCACCCGGCATGTCCACCAGGGGGCGATGCTCTGCCCATCTGGGGCGTTGCTCTGTTGCAACCAGAGCTATTCTAGCGCCTGAGGCAGAGGCCACGGAGCCATCCTCAGTGCCCGGGCCATCTTTGCTCCAATGGAGCCTCGGCTGTGGGAGGGGAAGAGAGAGACAGAGGAAGGAGAGGGAGAGGAGTGGAGAAGCAGATGGGCGCTTCTCCTGTGTGCCCTGGCTGGGAATCGAACCTGGGACTCCTGCACGCCAGGCCTACGCTCTACCACTGAGCCAACCGGCCAGGGCCTGTGACAACGTTTTTAAAAATTGATTTTAGACTGCCTGACCTGTGGTGGCGCAGTGGGATAAAGCGTCGACCTGGAACACTGAGGTTGCCGGTTCGAAACCTTGGGCTTGCCCGGTCAAGGCACATATGGGAGTTGATGCTTCCTGCTCCTCCCTCCCCTTCTCTCTCTCTCTCTCCTCTCTCTCTAAAAAAAATAAATAAAATATAAAAAAAAATTTTTAAAAAAAATTGATTTTAGAAGGAGGGAGAGGCCTGACCTGTGGTGGCGCAGTGGATAAAGCGTCGACCTGGAAATGCTGAGGTCGCCGGTTCGAAACCCTGGGCTTGCCTGGTCAAGGCACATATGGGAGTTGATGCTTCCAGCTCCTCCCCCCTGTCTCTCTCTTCTCTCTCTCTCTCTCCTCTCTAAAAAAAAAAAAAAAAAAAAAGAAGGAGGGAGAGAGCAAGAGAGAAAAACAATGATCTCTTCTCTATGTGCCCTGACTAGGGATCAAACCCATAGTCTTTTTTTGTCTTGTCTTCTTTTCCAAGTGAGAAGAGGGGAGATAGAGAGACAGACTCCTATATACACCCTGACCAGTATCCACCCAGCAACCCCCCATCTGGCGTGGATGCGCTGTCTGGGGCCATGCTTGCAACTGATCTACTTTTAGCACCTGAGGTAGGGGCTCCATGGAGCCATCCTCAGTGCTCAGGGACAATTAGCTGGAACCAGTCGAACCATGGCTGTGGGAGGGGGAGAAAGAGAAAAGGGGAAAGGGCAGGGGTGGAGAAGGAGATGGTTGCTTTTCCTGTGTGCCGTGACCAGGAATCAAACCCAGGACATCCACATGCCAGACCAACGCTCTACCATTGAGCCAACCTGTTAGGGCCAAACCCACAATCTTTGCATTTTGGGATGACGGGTTAACCAACCACGCTATCCAGCCAGGGCTTATGACAACATTTTTGAAGAATATAAGAATTTCTTTTAATAGCTTTTTATTTTATTCTTTTAATTATTTTTTTTATTGATTTGAGAGAGACATTGACTTGTTCCACTTATTTATGCGTTCATTGATTGATTCTTTTATGTGCCCTGACTGAGGATTAAACCTGCAACCTTGGTATATGGGGATGACAGTCTAACCCAGGGGTAGTCAACCTTTTTATACCTACCGTCCACTTTTGTATCTCTGTTAGTAGTAAAATTTTCTTGCCAGACCTGTGGTGGCGCAGTGGATAAAGCGTCGACCTGGAAATGCTGAGGTTGCTGGTTCGAAACTCTGGGCTTGCCTGGTCAAGGCACATATGGGAGTTGATGCTTCCAGCTCCTCCCCCCCTTCTCTCTCTCTGTCTCTCCTCTCTCTTTCTCTCTGTCTCTCTCTCTCCTCTCTAAAAATGAATAAATTAAAAAAATTAAAAAAAAAAAATTTTCTAACCGCCCATCAGTTCCACAGTAATGGTGATTTATAAAGTAGGGAAGTAACTTTAACTTTATAAAATTTATAAAGCAGAGTTACAGCAAGTTAAAGCATATAATGATAATTACTTACCAAATACTTTATGTCAGATTTTCACTAAGTTTGGCAGAATAAATCTTTATAAAACAACTTACTATAGTTAAATCTATCTTTTTATTTATACTTTGGTTGCTCTGCTACCACCCACCATGAAAGCTGGAACGCCCACTAGTGGGCAGTAGGGACCAGATTGACTACCACTGCTCTAACCAACTGATCTACCCAGCCATGGCTAATAGCTTTTTCTTTTAAAAAATGTTTGTTTGTTTGTTTAGAGAAAGAGAGAAAGGAAGGGCGAGAGAGAGATGAGGAGGCACAGGAAGTGTCAACTCTCAGATGTGCCTTGACCAGGCAAGCCCAGGGTTTTGAACCGGCAACTTCAGCATTCTAGGTTAATGTTTTATCCATTGAACTACCACAGGTCAGGCTCATAACTTTTTATTGTATTGATTTTAGAGAGAGAGAGAAAGGGAGAGAGGGAGAGAGGGAAAGAGAGACAGGAACAGCAATCTGTTCCTTGTATGTGCCCTGACCACAGATCAAACTGGCAACCTTGGGATATCAGGACAATGCTCTAACCAACTGAGTTACCTGGACAGGGCTTGACGTAATTATTTGCTGTTTCCAAATAAACCCATTTTTGCTGGTAAAATAACTGACTTTTATTTTTAAAATCAACACTCCCAATTGTTCATAGAATGAAATAAATATTTCTAGAAGGCCATGATCAATATGGTCCCTCACTTGCTATCTCATCCTTTTTTTTTTTTATATATAACTCTACCCCTTGCTTGCTTAGCTGTACCAACATCAGCCTTCTTTCAATTCCTTGATTATATTAAGTTCTTTCCCACAGCAGAGATTTGAGCCAAGCTGTTTGGTCGGCCTGGAATGCTTTTCTTGATTTTTTTTCTCCTTATCCTTCAGCTCTCAGAATATATGTCATCTCTTTAGTTAGGTCTTTACTGAATCTAAAATATGTTTTGGCCCTGGCTGGTTGGCTCAGTGGTAGAGTGTCGGCCCAGCATGTCGATGTCCCAGGTTCAATTTCTGGTCAGGACACACAGGAGAAGCAACTATCTCTTCCACCCCTTCCCTTCTCCTTTTTCTCTCTCTCTTTCTCTCTCTCTCTCTCTCTCCCCTTCCCGCAGTCATGGCTCAATTGGTTTGAGCACATTGGCCCAACACTGAGGATGGCTCTGTGGAGCCTCCACCTGAGGCACTAAAAATAGATTGGTTGCAAGCATGGCCCTAGTTGGGCAGAGCATCAGCCCCAGATTGGGTTTGCCAGGTGGATCCTGGTTGAGGTGTATGCAGGAGTCTGTCTAACTCCCCACCTCTCCCTTAGAAAAGAATGAAAAAATGTTTTTCCTTATCTCTCCATTTATGTTATTTTTAGAACTTAAAAATATTTTTTGATTGTTTATCAGTTATCTATCTTTTTGTACTTCACTTTGAATCCATAAAAACAAGGACTGGGTCTACATGCCGTGTCTAAAACACTGTAAATATTCAATAAATGTCTACTGAATGAATGAATTTGACCACTGTAAACCTTCTAGCCTTGTCTCTTACCATTGCCTCCATCAAATTTTATGGCCAGCCACATTGAACTACTTGGAGTTTCCCTACGCTATCTTGCACTCATGTCCTGCATCTTTGAACTTGCTGCCTACTTTGCTCAGAATTTTTTTTTTTTAACAGAGACAGAGAGAATCAGAGAAAGGGATAGGCAGGGACAGACAGACAGGAACAAAGAGATGAGAAGCATCAATCATTAGTTTTTCGTTGTGCATTGCGACACCTTAATTGTTCATTGATTGCTTTCTCATAGGTGCCTTGACCATGGGCCTTCAGCAGACCGAGTAACCCCTTGCTCGAGCCAGCGACCTTGGGCTCAAGCTGGTGAGCTTTTGCTCAAACCAGATGAGCCCGCGCTCAAGGTGGTAACCTCGGGGTCTTGAACCTGGGTCTTCTGCATCCCAGACCGACGCTCTATCCACTGCGCCACTGCCCGGTCAGGCCAGATTTTTTTTTTAATGTTTGTTTGAACCAAACTGACAACATATTTTGAAGAACAAGATCTTAAATACTCCTCAGAATGTTTTGATTGTCTTTGCCCCCAGCTTTATTGAGATATGATTGACAGATATCATTGTTTAAGTTTAAGGTATACAATGTGATGATTTGTTACATGTAGTTAACATATTTAACACAGCCTTCACCTCACATAACAACCATTTGTTGTGGTGGTGGTGATGGTGATGGTGAAAACATTTAAGAGCTACTCTCTTAACAAGTTTCAAGTATACAATATAGTATATATATTTTTTAAATATATATTTTTTTTAAATAATTTTTTTTACAGAGACAGAGTCAGAGAGAGGGACAGACAGGAAGGGAGAGACATGAGAAGCATCAATTCTTCATTGCAGCTACTTAGTTGTTTAGTGATTTTCTCATATGTGCCTTGACTGGGGGGCTACAGCAGAGCAAGTGACCACTTGCTCATGCCTGCGTCCTTGGGCTTCAAGCCAGCAACACTTGGGCTCAAGCCAGCAACCATGGGGTCATGTCTATGATCCCACACTCAAGCCAGTGATCCCTCACTCAAGCTGGTGAGCCCGTGATCAAGCCAGATGAGCCTACACTCAAGCCAGTGACCTTGGGGTTTCGAACCTGGATCATCCACGTCCCAGTCTGATGCTCTATCCACTGTGCCACCGCCTACCTGGTCAGGCTACAATACAGTATATTAACTGTTGTCATCATTACACCCCAAGGATTTATTCTTGTAACTAGCAGTTTGTGTCCTTTAGCTAACATCATCTCATTTCCCCCTCTCCCCAGCCCCTGGCAACCACCAGTCTACCCTGTGTTTCCATGAGTGTTGCTTTTTGAGATTCTACATATATGAGATCATACAGTATTTGTCTTTCTCTGAATTGTTTCACTTAGCATAATGCCTTTAATGTTCATCCATGTTGTCACATATGGCAGGTTTTCTTTCTTTACAGCTGAAGAGCACTTTGATTGTTAAGGAAGGTTTCCTAGAGATGATGCTTGTGCTAATACTTGAAGTATGATTTGAGTTTGAATTGACTGAGAGGAGAAAGCAGAACTGTTCAAGTCTGAGGAACACCAACGAGCTGAGAGATTAGTTGACTACTCATCCCACATTGATGACTCTTAAGAAATGTCAAGTCCTGTGCTCAAGTGTCAAGGATAAATAAGACATACGAGCACCAGCCAGAAATTTAGAATAATACTCTTGCCTTCACAAATCTTAGGCTGATTCCTCAATTCATTTAAATGTAACCTCATAAAGGTTTCTTCTGTCCCTGCCCTGCCTCCATTTAAAATTGCATCCACCCCAATATTTTCAGTTTTGTCCCCTTAATTACCTTTATTAGTATTCACCAAAATTCACAATGATATTGTCTACTAATTCTTGTTTTTGTCTGTCTCACCCATTAGGATGTAAGCTCCATGATGGCAGGACCCAATCATTTCTGTCTCATTCACTACTGTATCCTTGGAATTTAGCACAGGGCCTGTCACATAGCACACACTCAATAAATATTTGTTGAGTGAATTGGTTATTTCTCAAGAGCATCTCAGAGCTTGGGAGAAATGTAAATAAATAATTGCAATATAGTATTGGAGTAATGATCTGCACCAATTGCTATGGGCATATTAGACCAGAAGAATTATAGTATGGTGGTAAGGAACAGTTACATTAAAGTGGGATGGCAAAGGTTCAACTCCAGGTTCTCCCATTTATTTACTGTGTGACAGTGGGTGACTTTCTTAACATCTCCAAGACTTATTATACACAGTTAAATAGATATGTAGTAATGACCATGTTGTGGACTTTTGTGAAGAATAGGACACTACTGCTTATAAAGAGGCTGTCACAGGCCTGACCTGTGGTGGCGCAGTGGATAAAGCATTGACCTGGAAATGCTGAGGTCGCTGGTTCGAAACCCTGGGCTTGCCTAGTCAAGGCACATATGGGAGTTGATGCTTCCAGCTCCTCCCCCCTTCTCTCTCTCTCTGTCTCTCTCTCTTCTCTCTCTCTGTCTCTCTCTCTCACCTCTCTAAAAATGAATAAATAAAATAAAAATATTTAAAAAAAAAGAGGCTGTCACACACTGCTGTACAACAAATGTTAGTTGTTATTAAAGGAAAATTGTGGCTCCTTAAAAGCACTATTCAAGATTTACATGCATTGCCCTGGCCAGATAGCTCAGTTAGTTAGAGCTTTGTCCCAAAGTGCAGAGTTTGCCAGTTTGATCCCCAGACAGGGCACATATAGGAACAGACCTATGTTTCTGTCTCTCTCTCTCTCTAAAATCAATCAATTAAAAAAAAGGACAAATGAAAAAATTTTACATGTGTTACGAAAAAGATGTTATATATGCTGATTGACGGTAAGATCAGAATTAATTTTTCTTTTTTAAAAATTTTATTTATTCATTTTAGAGAAGGGAGAGAGAGAGAGTGAGAGAAAGAAGGGGGGAGGAACAGGAAGCGTCAACTCCTATATGTGCCATGACCAGGCAAGCCTGGGGTTTTGAATCTGCAACCTCAGTGTTTCAGATCAAAGCTTTATCTACTGAACCACCACAGGTCAGGCCTCTTTTTTCTTTACCATTTTTAAAGGAAGACTATTGATTTTTAGAGAGAGGAGAGAAACTCTGGGAGAGAAAAAGGAGTGGGGAGGAGCAGGAAGCATCAACTCATAATAGTTGCTTCTTGTATGTGCCTTGACTAGGCAAGCCTGGGGATTTGAACCAGTGACCTCAGTATTCCAAGTCAAATGCTTTACCCACTACACCACAACAGGTCAGGCAAAATTAACTTTTCTAAAGCAAATATTCCTCCCTTTTATTTATCTTACCAAGATTTCCATATCTTTTCTCTTTGCTAGAAAGGTAATTGATTCTTCATAAGAGCTCTGTAGAGTACCAGGTGATGCCACAGAGACTGAGTAAATATCCTGTTTTCTTTACCACCAGAGGGCACCAATCAGTCAAGATAATCTCTACTTATTATGAAACAACATGAGAAAGTTCTAGGAAATTGTTTCTGCAATTCATTTAAAAAATAAAATATTTTACTTACTGATTTTTTATTATTTTTTTACTTTTATTTTATTTATTTATTTATTTTTGTATTTTTCTGAAGCTGGAAACCGGTAGGCAGTCAGACAGACTCCCATATGCGCCCGACAGGGATCCACCTGGCATGCCCACCAGGGGGCGATGTTCTGGCCATCGGGGCGTCGCTCTGTTGCAACCAGAGCCACTCTAGCGCCTGGGGCAGAAGCCAAGGAGCCATCCCCAGCGCCCGGGCCATCTTTGCTCCAATGGAGCCTCGGCTGTGGGAGGGGAAGAGAGAGAGAGGAAGGAGAGGGGGAGGGGTGGAGAAGCAGATGGGCGCCTTTCCTGTGTGCCCTGGTCAGAATCGAACCCGGGACTTCCGCACGCCAGGCCGACGCTCTACCACTGAGTCAACCGGCCAGGGCCTACTTACTGATTTTTTAGAGAGAGAGAAGAGAGGGAGGAAGTGGGGTGGAGTAGGAAGCATCAACTTGTAGTAGTTGCTTCTTGTATGTACCCTGACTGGGGTTTAAAAGGGGCAACCTCAGCATTCCAAGTTGACACTTTATTCACTGTTACCACAGGTCAGGTTAGGCACCATTCTTTTTTTTTTTTTTGACTAATCTTTTGAGTACCTATTATTTGTTAAGTATTGTAGGCACTTGTATATGGTTATGAACAAGACCTGTAGTCATGAAATTTATAATCTTGAGCATGTGCTAGGTGTCTGAGAGATCCTATTAGACATGGAGATAGAGGGTGGGGGTTCCATTTGTAATTTGTTATTGTTAATGGTTGTCTTCCTGTCCTTGGTTGTGAGCCCATGAGAAAAATTATTGAGTGTCCACTTTGTGTCAGACAGTGTGCTGGTTGCTGACTATCCAGGCATGAATAGGACACAGTTGCAACCTACCAATAAACAATGTCTTACCTGCTAGGATTAAAGACATTAAGCAAGTTCTGCGGAATTTTAGTTCCTCTGATCTGAGAATGTAGAACCTTAAGTATACAACTTATTAACACCCTGGGCCATAAGCCTCTGAGACAGGTGTATGTTTATTAGCCTTCCAGCTTACAGCCATGGCCACTGTGGATACTTAGTATGAGTTTGTGAGTTAATCAGTGCCCAGGGAGCAGCTTCTGGTTGGGGTGCCAGGTGTGTGTTCCAGTGAATTACTAAGGATCTACCATCTTCTGGGTCAGGGTGGGGCTGTGATGAGTTTATGTGGGTGTACTGCTTTGAAGATGAACTTTCTGCTTATTTGTCTACTCATAGTCTTGTTATTAAAGGTGTCAACATCATCTCCCACGTTTCCAGGTCAGCAATCGTCTTGTCCCTAAATTGAGTGGTAGAGAGGAAGCCAGAACCAGTCATACACCATCATTTTGGGAGGAAGAGCTGCTTTGACTCAAACCCTCCCCCTCCTCTGAAGTGAGCTCTAATTCCAGTGGCCTCAAGATGTACAGAGTAGAGTTGGGAGCTAGGGAATTATCCTTTTTTATTTTTTAACATTAACTTAGTAAAGATTATTTTAAATTTTTTAATTCTTTTTTTTTTTTTTTTTTTTTTTGAGAGAGAGAGAGAGAGAGAAGATAGGAGAGAGATGAGAAGCATCAACTCATAGTTGTGGCATTTTAGTTGTTCATTGATTGCTTCTCATATGTGCCTTTCCTGGGAGGGGCTCCAGCTGAGTCAGTGATCCCTTGCTCAAGCCAGCGACCTTGGGCTGAAGCCAGTCATCATGGATGGGATCATGTCTATGATCCCACACTCAAGCTGGCGACCCTATGCTCAAATTGGTGAGCCTGTGCTCAAGATGGTGACCTCAGGGTTTCAAATCTGGGACTCAGTGTACCAGGTCAATGCTCTATCCAGTGTGCCACTACCGGTCAGGTGAATAATTTTTACTTATTGATTTTAGTGAGAGAGTAAGGGAGAGAGAAAGAGAGAGACAGGAACATCAATCTTTTCCTTTTTAAAAATTTTTATTTATTGATTTTAGAGAGAGGAGAAAGGAGAGAGAGACACACACACAGTGACATCGATCTGTTCCTATAGGTACCCTGACTGGGATCTAACTGGCAACCTCTGCACTTCAGGATGATGCTCTAAGCAACTGAGCTATCTGAGCAGGGCAAAAAAGTTTTTTTTTTTACTTATTGATTTTAGAGAGAGAGAGAGAAACATTGATCTGTTCCTCTATGTGCCCTGACTGGGGATCAAACTGGTAACCTCTGCATTTTCGGACAAAGCTCTAACCAACGGAACTATCAAGCCAAGGTGGGAAGGATTCTTTAAAATACTAATACCTCATATCTGAGAAAAAATAAAGGGGTTCCTTCAGTGTGGATTGTGCATAGTGACTTCCTTCTAAATAGTACAATATTGAACAGAGGTTAAAAAAAAAAAAAAAAGTAACTTTATAGTGGAGAAACCTGACACACTACCTCAGCCAGGTGATTGAGGTCAATAGCAACACTGATAAGTCATGTTGATATTATGTGCCCTCAATATGATGTGATGAAAATGTTATTTTACCTCTATGATCTTCCCTTCCAAACACCATAACCTAAGTTTAATTATGAGAAAAACATCACTCATCCTAATTGAGGAACATTCTATAGCATACTTAACTTAGTCCTCTTCTAAACTGCCAAGGTCATCAAAAACAAGTAAATCTTAGAAACTGCCACATCAAGAGGAATCTTACAAAACATGAAAATTAAATTAAATATAGCATGGTGTTCAAGAAGGGATCTTAAACAGAAAAAGAGCATTAGGTAAAAACTAAAAAAAGCCTGACCCGTGGTGGCTCAGTGGGTAAAAAGCATCGAGCTGGAACACTGAGGTTGCCGGTTCAAAGCCCCAGGCTTCCCTGGTCAAGGCACATATGGGAGTTGATGCTTTCTGCTCCTCCCTCCCTTCTCTCTCTGTCTCTTTCTCTCCAAAAATGAATAAAAAAAATAAATTAATTAATTAAAAAAAAAAAAAACTAAAAAAAATGTAGCCTGGCTTGTGGTGGCACAGTGGATAGATAATGACCTGGAATGCTGAGGTTGCTGGTTTGATACCCCGGGCTTGCCCAGTCAAGGCACAGACAACAAACAATCAATGAACAACTAAAGTGAAGCAACTATAAGTTGATACTTCTTGTTCCTACCCCCTCTTTCTCCTCTCTCTGTAAAATAAAGTCTTAAAAAAAAAAACCTACGGCCCTGGCCGGGGTTGGCTCAGCGGTAGAGCGTCCGCCTGGCGTGCGAGGGACCCGGCTTCGATTCCCAGCCAGGGCACATAGGAGAAGTGCCCATTTGCTTCTCCACCCCCCCTTCCTCTCTGTCTCTCTCTTCCCCTCCCGCAGCCAAGGCTCCATTGGAGCAAAGATGGCCCTGGCGCTGGGGATGGCTCCTTGGCCTCTGCCCCAGGCGCTAGAGTGGCTCTGGTCGTGGCAGAGCGGCGCCCTGGAGGGGCAGAGCGTCGCCCCTGGTGAGCGTGCCGGGTGGATCCCGGTCGGGCGCATGCGGGAGTCTGTCTGACTGTCTCTCCTCGTTTCCAGCTTCAGAAAAATACAAAAAAAAAAAAAACCTACAAAAAATGTGAGCAAAATAGAATACTATGTAGCCATGAAAAAGAAGGGAATCTTACCTTTTGCAATGGCATGAATGGACCCAGAGATTATTATGCTAAGTGAAATAAGCCAGGCAAAGAAAGACAAATAGCATATGATCTCACTTATATGTGTAATCTAACGAATACAATGGACTGAGAAACAAAATAGAACAGAGGCAGGGCCACAAGGAACAGAAAGACAGCTGTCAGAGGGAAAGGGGAGGAGAGAATGAGATCAAGGAAGATGAAGGGATTGGCCAAATTATATATACATAACACATAGATACAAACAACAGGGCAGCAAGTCCCAGAGGGAAAGAGGGGAAGGAAGTAGGAGGGAGGGGGAAAGGGGTAAAATGGAGGGGTACATTGTGGGGGGTTCAGGGTGTGATATTGTGTAGGACACTTGAAACCATGTTAACATAATTAAAATTTTTAATAAAAATAAAAGTTAAAAGATGTGAGTAGCTTGATTGCCAGTTCAAATCCCCGGGCTTGCTTGGTCAAGGCATGTATGGGAGTTGGTGCTTCCTGCTCTTCCTCCCTTTCTCTCTCTCTTTCTCTCCTCTCTAAAATGAATAAATAGGCCTAACCTGTGGTGGCGCAGTGGGATAAAGCATCGACCTGGAAACGCTGAGGTCGCCAGTTCGAAACCCTGAGCTTGCCTGGTCAAGGCACATATGGGAGTTGATGCTTTCTGCTCCTCCCCCCTTCTCTCTCTCCTCTCTATAATGAATAAATTAAAAAAATCTTTAAAAAAAAATAAAATGAATAAATAAAATCTAAAATAAATAAATAAAAAATGTGAGTAAAGATCTTTTTTTTCTTTTTAGTAAAGATCTTAATTAGTAATCAGGGTGGGGCAAAAGTAGGTTTACAGTTGTTCATATGGAAAATAATAGAATAATTAGAAATAATAATGCAAAAATAAACTATTGCATATTCACAATTGTAAACCTACTTTTGGCCCACTCTGTATATCAATATTAGTTTATTAATTGTAATAATACATGTATAATAATAATGTAAGATGTTAAAAATAGGGGAAATTGATTGGACTTTGGGTGATGGGAATGCAGCATAATTAAATGTCAAAATAACCTAGAGATGTTCTCTCTGAACATATGTACCCTGATTTATCAGTGTCACCCCATTAAAATTAATTTTAAAAAATAAATTAATTAAAAAAATAAGGGAAATTGGAAGCCTTTGGAAAAATATAGGAACTGTCTGTACTAATCTCAATTTTTCTATACTCTAAAACTGTTGAAAAAAAGTCTATTAAATAATGGAGGAGGTTGTATCCAGAATAACAACTATGCCTTTAAATTATTTTTTATTTATTTAAATTTCCTATTTATGGGTCATTTACCATGCACCAGTCATTGTGCTAAACCTTGTATATGAGATGATTTCATTTAATTTTTACAACTTCTTATGTTAGGTATAATTAACCCTGTTTTATAGAGGCTGATGAAAAAGGAAGAGGTAATACAATGAAAATGGTGGAGCCAAGGATCGTTCTGATCCCCAAATTCTAAGTGTGTGGCTGGCACTCAAACAGTTTGTGGGTTTTCAAGGAAACATTATCATGGGATATGCCTTCTTTTCTTTTTTAAGACTTTATTCATTTTTTTTTTTTTTGGTATTTTTCTGAAGCTGGAAACGGGGAGAGACAGTCAGACAGATTCCCGCATGCGCCCGCCCGCCCGGGATCCACCGGGCAGGCCCACCAGGGGCGACGCTCTGCCCACCAGGGGCCGATGCTCTGCCCCTCCCGGGCGTAGCTCTGTCGCGACCAGAGCCACTCTAGCGCCTGGGGCAGAGGCCAAGGAGCCATTCCCAGCGCCAGGGCCATCCTTGCTCCAATGGAGCCTCGCTGCGGGAGGGGAAGAGTGAGAGAGAGAGGAAGGAGAGGGGGAAGGGTGGAGAAGCAGATGGGCGCTTCTCCTGTGTGCCCTGGCCGGGAATAGAACCTGGGTCTCCCGCACGCCAAGCCGACGCTCTACCACTGAGCCAACCGGCCAGGGCCTATTCAATTTTCAGAGGAGAGAGAGAGAGAGAGAGAGAGAAGGGGGAGGAGCAGGCAGCATCAACTCCCATACGTGCCTTGACCAGGCAAGCCCAGGGTTTCAAACTGGGGACCTCAGTGTTCCAGGTCGACGCTTTATCCCACTGCGCCACCACAGGTCAGGTCAGGCTAGGATGTGTCTTCTTAAGAGGAAAAGGGCTGCTCTGCTTGTGGAATAGCCACTCTCTGTCTCAATACTTCACTAATACACTCTCACTTTAAATAAAACGAAAGAGAGGGAAAGAGAGAGAGAGAAGAGAGAAAAGGATAAATCTAAATCATGGGGATTATAGACTATCTCCACATCTCACTTCGGCATGATTATCTTAAAAGTCCCTCAGTCCCAGGTTAGTCCCTCAGTCCTTCAGGCTGAAAGGATCTGTGTACAGGGTCCAAGTTTACCCACAGTACTTCATTTTACAAATAGGTAAACCCAGGGATGCCTAGAGCACTGGCCCCAAATAAGAGAAGGGCCAGGAACCCTGGCGCGATACTCTGTTGGTTGGAGCGAGGTCCTGAAGCACGGAGGTTGCCAGTTCCATTCCCGGGTCAGGGTACATACAAGGGCAGATTGATTCACCTGTCTCTCTCTCCCAGCTTCACTTAAAAAAAAAAAAGAAAAAAAGAAAAAGAAAAAAAAAAAAAAAAAAAAGAGAGAAAGGCCTGGAACCTAGGTTTAGCCCAGTATTATTTCTCTATTTCCCACAGCTTCCTCTTTGTAGTTAAGAAGGGAAGTAGAAGCTGGTCCATCTGCCTTCCCCATTTCTTGATGAAACTGGCCCCGTCCCCCCCACTCCCATCCCATGTGGGCACTTACTGCCCTCCAAGGACACACTGGCATGAAAGCTGAATCTGCAGAAGAGATATTGGGGGAAGAAAGGAAGGGAGCGAGGGAGGGAGGGAAGAGAAAAGAGAGAGAGAGAGAGGGAAAGAAAGAAGGAAAGAAGGAAGGAAGGAAAGAAGAAAGGAAAGAAGGAAGGGAGGAAGGAAGGAAGGAAGGAAAGAAAAAAGAAAAAAGAAGGGGGGGAGAAATAAAAGAAAAAAAAAAAGAAAGATATCGGGACACTTGTTCCTACTGATAAGGCCCACATTCTCCGCACATTCTTGTCAAGCACCTACTGAGTGCAGGGACTTCCAACTATGTTTACGCGGAGGGTCCTGCAGAAGACTCGGTCTCCTGGGAGGATGCCTAAGGCGTCCTGGGGATACACTTAGAGGGAAAGGGCGCTTATAGCTCTACCAGAGGTTCCTTCCCCAGCACTCCTTGGAAACCAGGGCGTCGAGCCGCAGAAACATCATTCTGGGGGCAAGGACACCCCTTGAAGGCACCCTCGGCCCCCACTGCCACTTGGCCCTTTACGGGAGGGTTACAAGTGCCGGCGTCACAAAGCACTTCCACCGCGCTGGGCGGTGGAGAGGAGGCGGGGAAGTGGGAGGAGGAGGAGGACGACGACTAGGAGGGCGGAGGAGGGAGGGGTGCGTGCACGCGCACGCGCATTGGGCTGCCAGTCGCCGAGAGCGGTCTCCTCCCGGCGCGCGCCCCTCCTCCCTCTCTCCCTCCCTCCTCCTTCTCGGCTCCGTCGCTCCCGCGGCGCGAGGCGCTCTCTATTCTCCTCCTCCTCCGCCGCTGCCGCCGCTGCCGCCCCTCCCCCCGCGCCGCCGCTGCCGCCGCTACGAGACCCCCTGCGCGCTGCGCTTCTTGTGCCCTTCGGCCCCGCGTGCCCTCTGGCCCCGGCGGCCCCTGAGAAGAACAAGAGGGCGAGCGAGCGCGGCGCTCCCGGGCCGGCCCGGCCCCCTCTCCTCACCATCGCCGGTCCTCCACCGCCTTTCTCCGCTTCCACCTTTTCTCCTCCCCCCCCAAGTTGAGGCCCCCTCCGGGGGGGGGGAGGCCCGGGACCGAGATCGGGAGCCGGAGCGAATTCCCTTAACTCCCTCAACCCCTTCCCCCACCTGGCCCGAGTGTGAGGAGAAGGGCCCGGCCCGGCTCGCGTCGTGTGTGAGGAGGACCCGGGCCGGCCCACGGGCCGTCTCGGGCCTGGTCCGGCCCGCCGGGTGTGTGAAGACAGGGGCCCGGTGCGGCCCGGCCCGAGGGCGAGCCGAGGGGAGGAGCCTGGTCCGGCTCGGCCGGTGCGTGAGGACTGGGGCCCCGGCCCGGCGCCACCGCCGCCGCCGCCGCCGCCGCGATGGCCCAGCAGCAGATGACCAGCTCGCAGAAGGCCCTGATGCTGGAGCTGAAATCCCTGCAGGAGGAACCAGTGGAGGGCTTCCGGATCACCCTGGTGGATGAGTCCGACCTCTACAACTGGGAGGTTGCCATCTTCGGACCCCCCAACACCCTCTACGAAGGCGGCTACTTCAAGGTACCCCCAACCCCGCCCAGACCAGGCTTCCTCTGCGGAGGCCTGTGCTCCCCGCCGCTTTCGGCTGTTTTCGGGGCCAAGAGTGTGAGCGCTTGTGAGCCGAGGGGGCTGCTCACCTCGGCAGCACCCTCCCCCCACCGGTGGAGGCAGGAAGGCCTTGCTCACCCTGTGCCTTTTCTTTTGTCCTGGGGGCGGGGGCGGGAGGCCAGGCTGCACCGGGAAATGGGAAAGCCTCTCTGGCTAGGGTAGAGACGACCCGGAGAGAAGGAGGGCTGGCTTTGTTTTGTTTCCTCAGCTGAGGGTGTAAGGCAAGAAAGGTGGTCAGTCTTCCCCCTCTCGTCCTCTCATCAGAGCCATCCTTGCGCCGGCTGGAACTGCCCCAGAGGGCAGAGTGACCTGCACTTACTGGATTGGACCTTTCTTTTTTTGGGGGGTGGGGGTGGGGGAGGGGTGTTAGCCTGTCATTCCAGAGGCTGCCTGGTGACCTGACATTTTGAGGGTTTGATGCGCTTCTGCGGAACGGTAGTTCCAACTTTGCATTCCAGTGGGCGATAGTGAAAAATACGAGGAGCCCAGGGGTGAAAACCAAGGGTACCTTCGTTTTTCTTGCCTTTATACACTGAGGGAACTTTAATTTAGCCTCCAGTCTGCCCTCTTCTATTTACTTCTGTGGTGTTTCAAAATGCCCTTTGTCCTCACTCTGCCACCAACCTCACGGGCTTTTTAAAATTGTTGTTGTTGTTCCTACATGTAGAGATATCCACCGAGGGTGGAACTTGTTATGTAGGGAGATTGATAGTTTCCCACTTAAGTGAGACGGCATTGAAACCCTTTGCTCAGGTGGTTAACTCTAGCAAATGGGTGGTCTCAGAGATTAAAAGTATCATCTGAAGTGTGGTGATGGTTTCAAGTGACCATACACATTGTTCTCATTGTTTTTCATGACTTTAGAACATTCTTGAATCTGGTGGTATTTTTTAATTTCATGGTAGATAGCTTGGAAATATTGATTTTTTTTTAAAATTTAATTTTCTACCATGTTTGAAGGGATGAATTACAGATTTAAGATTGAACGATTTAAATGGTGGCTTACAGACACAGGGAAATTAATGCTAAGGAATCCTTTTTTTATTTCCAAAATGAAGTAAACTAGAGCAGTGAGTCAGTTGTAGTTTGTTTTGAAAGGAGGTGCTATCTTGGCAAAAGTTTCAAATGAGTGTCTTAAGTCATGTAGTTATGGTGTGTATTTTTAGGACTACCCAATTACTTTTATTTTTTACTCTTCTAAAGATGGAAGACTCAGATTCAGGCTAGAAATTGGGTCAGTTTGTTAGGAAATGTGAAGAATTGAGAGGGGAATGTTTAATATTCACACCTCTCGTAGTCACTGAATACCTAATAAAAGCACGTTTTTGGAATATTGTGTAAGAGCTGTAGTACCCTTACCAACTGTATGTCTTATTTTTTATGATCACCATACACTATACTTTTTCAGAAGGAGATATTTAAAATTACTAAGTAAACATACAAGTTATTAGTTCAGGAACTTGTCAAGTACAAATTTTCATTTATAGATACTGGAAAAATTAGTTGCACAAAATCAAATTTATGCAGTAACTTCTAACAGAGCATTATTTAGCAAAATTTACTTGCCCATTTTAGTGGAGTAAAGTTTAATTTCCAAAAAGTATTGTTTTTCAAATGTATCATTGATAGTCAAGGAAATGGGTACTAGTTAGAATACTGTCACCCCAATGGAGTTTGTTTAAAAAAATTGTTTCAAATTGTACTATTTTTGTTTAAGTGACTGTGAAAGGAATGTGGAGAGCCCTTTCAGTTTGGAATATAGGTAGTATGTAAAGAGGAGTCCCTATACAGATTTAAATTAAATGCTTTTTAATTTCAGTACTTTCTTTTTTTTCTTTTTTTAAAGTGAGAGGAGGGGAGATAGATTTCTGTATTCACCCTGACCAGTATCCACCTGGCAACCCCCATCTGTGGCCAGTGCTCTCAAATCAACCCAGCTATCCTCTCTGCTCCTGCAAGTGACATTCTCAGATCAGCCAACCTATCCTCAGTACCCCGGCCTACGCTTGAACTAATCAAGCCACTGGCTGCAAGAGAGGAAGAGAGGGAGAAAGGGGGAGAGTGAGGGAAAGAGAAGCAAATGATCACTTTGACCCGGATCCTTCCTTGGAAATAGGCAAATTTATGGTCATGAACAGTTGAACACTAGTGATTTCTTTTTTTAATAGAGTAAGGTGGAGGGAGGGAGAGATAGAAACATTGCTTTGTTGTTCCACTCATTGATGCTGTCATTGGTTGATCTTGTGTGTGCTCTGACAGGCTGGAACCTTCAACCTCAGCATGTCGGGGCAACGTTCTGATCAACTGAGCTACCTGGCCAGGGCCTACTAGTGATAAGTTTTAAATAATTTTTTTTAAGGTTTTATTTATTCACTTTTAGAGAGAGATGGGAGAGAGAGAGAGAGAGGAGAGAGAAGGGGAGAAGAATCAAGGAGCATCAACTCTCATATGTGCCTAGATTAGGCAAGCCTAGGTTTTGAACTGGCGACCTCAGCATTCCAGGTCAATGCTTTATCCACTGCGCCACAACAGGTCAGGCAATTTTTTTTTAAATTCTTTTCACATGTATGAGACCAAGCGTACCTGACTGCTAAAGAGTATAGCAGACAGGTATAGTTAAGAAACAACTTTATTTTGAGCAGAGGGAACGACAGTTTTGGGGTTTTTTTTTGTATTTTTCTGAAGATGGAAACGGGGAGAGACAGTCAGACAGACTCCCGTATGTGCCCGACCGGGATCCACCCGGCACGCCCACCAGGGGGTGACGCTCTGCCCACCAGGGGGCGATGCTCTGCCCCTCCGGGGCGTCGCCCTGTTGCGACCAGAGCCACTCTAGCGCCTGTGGCAGAGGCCAAGGAGCCATCCCCAGTGCCCGGGCCATCTTTGCTCCAATGGAGCCTCGACTGCAGGAGGGGAAGAGAGAGACAGAGAGGAAGGAAGGAGAGGGGGAGGGGTGGAGAAGCAGATGGGCGCTTCTCCTGTGTGCCCTGGCCGGTAATCGAACCGGGGACTTCTGCATGCCAGGCCGACGCTCTACCACTGAGCCAACCGGCCAGGGCGGAACGACAGTTTTGAATTAAAAATTTTTTCCATTGATTGAGAGATTGAGAGAGGGTAAGGGAGAGTGTTGAAAGGTAGAAAGAGAGACAGAAGCATCAACTCTTGTTTCACCTAGTAGTTCTTTTTTTTTTTTTTGTATTTTTCTGAAGCTAGAAACGGGGAGAGACAGACAGACTCCCGCATGCGCCCGACCGGGATCCACCCTGCACGCCCACCAGGGGGCGACGCTCTGCCCACCAGGGGGCGTCGCTCTGCCCCGACCAGAGCCACTCCAGCGCCTGGGGCAGAGGCCAAGGAGCCATCCTCAGCGCCCGGGCCATCTTTGCTCCAGTGGAGCCTCGGCTGCAGGAGGGGAAGAGAGAGACAGAGAGGAAGGAGAGGGGGAGGGGTGAAGCACATGGATGCTTCTCCTGTGTGCCCTGGCCGGAATCGAACCCGGGACTTCTACATGCCAGGCCGACGCTCTACCACTGAGCCAACCGGCCAGGGCCTCACCTAGTAGTTCTATTGAGTTGTGTACTCATTCATTGCTTCTCCTACGTGCTCTTGACTGTTTGTTGAACCTGTGACCTCAGTGTGCCTGGAGGATGCTTTATCCACTGAGACCCTCAACCATGGCCTAAAAAAGTGGTAGTCAGCCTGGTCCCCACCGCCCACTACTGGGCATTCCAGCTTTCATGGTGGGCGGTAGTGGAGCAACCAAAGTATAAATAAAAAGATAGATTTAACTATAGTAAGTTGTTTTATAAAGATTTATTCTGCCAAACTTAGTGAAAATCTGACATAAAATCCTTGGTAAGTAATTATTATATGCTTTAACTTGCTGTAACTCTGCTTTATAAATTTTATAAAGTAAAGTTACTTCCCTACTTTATAAATGACCATTACTGTGGAACCGGTGGGCGGTTAGAAAATTTTAATATTAACAGAGATACAAAGGTGGGCGGTAGGTATAAAAAGGTTGACTACCCCTGGCCTAAACAATTGTTTTTTATTTCACAGCGTTGTCTTAAAACAAGGTTTTAGTGTGTTCCACAGCTATAGTTAAAAGTTGGCACAGAACTGCCTGGCCTGTGGTGACACAGTAGATAGAGCATCCACTGAGATCGCTGGTTCAAAACCTTGGGCTGGCCCAGTCAAGGCACATAAGACTAGTGAGCAATAAACAACTAAAGTGAAGCAACTGTGAGTTGATAATTCTCATTCCCACCTCCTCTCTCTGTAAAATCAATAAATAAAATCTTAAAAAAAGAAAAAGTTGGCACCCAGTGTTTCTTGCCCCTAGTCTCCCTTATCAAATTATAATTCTTCAACACATAATTTATTTTCAAGTTAAACTCTATTCCTTATTTAGCAAAAAAATTCCTGAAGGCAGTGGGACTATCAGTCATTCTTATATTTTTTCATAATGTAACTCCTTTAACTTTTACATATTAGTAGGCTTAAAAATTTTTTTTAAAATTTTTATTTTATTGATTTTAGAGAGAGACAGGAACATCAATTTCATCCTGTATTTGTCCTGACCATGAATTGAAACCGGCAACCTCTGTGCTTTAGCATGGTACTCTAACCAACTGAGCTATCTGGCCAGGGCCTTATTAGTCGGCTTCTAACCGATCTTTTTCACTATGAAATAATTGGCTCCAATCTGTTTTAACTATGGCATCTGTTGTGCTAGAGACTGTGAGACCTGTATTTCAGAAATTTTTTGATTCATTCTGCTTTTTTTTTTTTTAATATCTAGAATCAATGTGGTTCTTAGCTTTGGGAGGGTATGGATGTATGATAGGCAAAGTAGTTTCTTCTATTTTTTTGCTTATTATAAAATCATCTGTGGTCTTGATATTTTGCTATCTTTTTGTCCAGTTTCTTTAAAAAATTTTTTGTAATTTATTGATTTTATGGAGAGAGGATGGGGGAAAGAGAGATTGACTTGTTCCACTTATTTATGCATTTATTGGTTGATTTTTGTAAGTTCTGTGACCGGGGATGTAACTGCAACCTTGGTGTATGGGGATGATGCTCTAACCAAGTGAGCTACTTGGTCAGAGCAGGGTTATAACTTCTTTAGTGAAAGGTTTATCTTCACCTTAAACAAGCTCTGTCATTGTTTCTGTGCATCTATGTTAACACATCTTGAAATACCTCCTTTCAGACCCCTCCTTCTCAGGGGTCTCAAACTCGCGGCCCGCCTAACAATTTTGTGCGGCCCACAGACTAATCCACGGGTTTACTTAATTTTATCCAAAATATATATATATATTTTTTTCATTTTTCTGAAGCTGGAAACAGGGAGAGACAGACAGACTCCCGCATGCGCCCGACCGGGATCCACCCGGCACGCCCACCAGGGGGCGACGCTCTGCCCATCCTGGGCGTCGCCATGTTGCGACCAGAGCCACTCTAGCGCCTGAGGCAGAGGCCACAGAGCCATCCCCAGCGCCCGGGCCATCTTTGCTCCAATGGAGCCTTGGCTGCGGGAGGGGAAGAGAGAGACAGAGAGGAAAGCGCGGCGGCGGAGGGGTGGAGAAGCAAGTGGACGCTTCTCCTGTGTGCCCTGGCCGGGAATCGAACCCGGGTCCTCCGCACGCTAGGCCGACGCTCTACCGCTGAGCCAACCGGCCAGGGCCTATCCAAAATATTTTGAACTTCGTGGATTAGTCTGCGGGCCGCACAAAATTGTTTGGCAGGCTGCGAGTTTGAGATCCCTGTAAGCATCATTGATTTACCAAATGAATTTCTTTATTTTTTAAGACTTTATTCATTTTAGAGAGAGAGAGAGAAAGAGAAGGAGAGAGGAGCAGGATACATCAACTCCTTCATGTGCCTTGACAGAGCAAGTGCAGGGTTTCGAACAGGCGACCTCAGAGTTCCAGGTCAATGCTTTATCCACTGCGCCACCACAGATTAGGCCAACAAGTGAATTTCTTTACTACTTTGAATTTTTCCTCTAAGGGTCAATCATTTCCAAACGCAAGAGTGAAATAGATGGCTTAAAACACCAAAATTGCTCCACAATTTTGCTATTGTGGAGAAAGTTGGAATTTTATTATGTTACTAGAAGAATTAATTATTCATCAAGTCAGCAGTTAATGATTTAATAAGTTAATCCTATTCCTTTTAAAAAACTATCTTTTAAAAAAACTTCTGGTAATGATCTTAACTTAGTCTGGCTGCTTTGGTATAGAACCTCTTTGGAATGCCTGCATTAATTATCTTTTTATTTATTTATTTATTTATTTTTATTTTTTTACAGGGACAGAGAGAGAGTCAGAGAGAAGGATAGATAGGGACAGACAGACAGGAACGGAGAGAGATGAGAAACATCAATCATCAGTTTTTTGCTGCGATACCTTAGTTGTTCATTGATTGCTTTCTCATATGTGCCTTGACTGTGGGTCTTCAGCAGACCAAGTAACCCCTTGCTCAAGCCAGCGACCTTGGGTCCAAGCTGGTGAGCTTTTACTCAAGCCACATGAGCCCATGCTCAAGCTGGCGACCTGGGGGTCTCGAACCTGGGTCCTCCACATCCCAGTTCGATGCTCTATCCACTGCGCCACTGCCTGGTCAGGCTGCATTAATTATTTAAATGCATGATAGCAGTGATTCTAGAGATCAGAAATGAGAGTGCCTCTTTCCTAATGTGCTTAACATAAAAGTTTAAGTGACACAAAGCAAAAAGTATAGCAGTGAACTTTTTGTAGTTGAAATTTCATTCAGTAATATGACTGTGGGTATAAAATATAGGTGTGTTCCATTTTTAGAAAACTCAGAACTGATAAATTAGAAAGTATTTGTTACATATTCAAAGTTTTCCTTAATAGGAGCTCTTTTATCAGATTTAACACTCAGTAATAGTTTTGTTAAATAAGGTATTGCATTATTTTAATTTGTTCTAGAAGAAATGAATCTATTTTCTACACCCCTCCCAAAAGAAAAAACAAAAAACCCCAATATAACTTTTGGCCCGGTGATGTCCTTCAGATTATAGAATACTTTGACTCTCTGTAAGTCTTAATTTGTAGTTGAAGCAATTCTCTTAAGAAAGTGATTCTTAAAAAAAGAAGTGATTCTTAGTCTTTTTGATATATGGATCCTTTTGAGAAGATGAATTTTCTGTGGAAGAATAGACACACTTAAACTAGTTTCTATATATTTTCAGACGGTTAAATGACAAGTTAGGAATCCCTTTTATAGGGATTTGATAGGCAACTAAAATACAACTTTAAAACTATAAAAGTAACATTTAAAAAATTTTTAATTCATTTTTTTTAGAAAGAGAGAGAGGGAGAGAGAGAGAGAGAGAGGAGAGAGACAGAGAGAGAGAAGGGGGGAGGAGCAGGAAGCATCAACTCCCATATGTGCCTTGACCAGGCAAGCCCAGGGTTTTGAACCGGTGACCTTAGCATTTCCAGGTCGATGCTTTATCCACTGTGCCACCACAGGTCAGGCAAAAAGTAACATTATTAAGAAAACTAACTATAATGGGTCATTTAAAAACTTCTTACTTAGAAATTTTTCCTCATTCACTTTGAGAATACCTCTTAGGGCTTTTAGCTATAACCTTTTCTGCAAGTTGAAGTTGTCTCAAGTGAAATAAGGTAAAGAACTAAGACAACATTGTAAATTGAAAGTTAATATCCAACTGTTTTGGGATGCATAAATGTAATTAAGCGTGCCCCTCTGCCCATGGCACATATAACACCTCAATTTTATAGAATGTGCTTTTACCTTATAACAGTGGTTCTCAAACTTTTTAAAGTCGGGGCACATTTAAAATCCTACAAAAAATTGTAGTCACACTATATACAAATTTCTGATAAATATGTTATAATAATAAAGTCAAATATTAAAGAAAAAAAAAGTCCAAGTGTGTTATTATGGTAATTAAACAAAATAAATATGACAAAATTAAATTTATTCTGACATTAAGAAACACTTTTGTTACATTTTTTGTTATGCTTTTTAGAATTCGTAAAAAAGAGAGGTTAAAAAATTAAAAAACAACAAAAAAGTTATCTTTTTATATATATAGATACTTTCTTAGTAAGATTTAGTAAATTTGGCAGGTCCCAGCACAAATGTGTTGTTTTTTCATTCTTGTGTTTATGAGAAACATGAGCCTGATGTGTCTTAGAGATTTCTTCAATGTTTGGGCATGTATTTGAAAGGCAAACTCTCATTTCCTCATTGATACATTGAAGAATTCCTCTCTTTTTACTCTTAATTGTGTTGACTGCAGAAAACCCCCACCATATATATCATCTTAACTTTACACCAAACAAAGGATAGAAGAAACTTGCCTCCAGTCTTTCCGAGGAACATGTGTAAATAATCAATCCAGCACCACAGCATAACAGCCTTTGCAACCTAATCAGGCAGAGAGGTGGGGGGTTGGGCTGATTGTCAGTTTACAGCCAATTCCCCACACCTCTGTCTCCCAAAAATCTAAACTCCAACAACCCTTTTGGTTTTTTGGTCCCCAACAGGCACATATTTCTCTGGAATACCATAGGGCGCACCTTGAAATCATCTAGGGAGTACACTTTGAGAACCACTGCCTTATAAGGTTGATCTCAAGGTGCAAATTTATCTTGTTTTTAACTTCTCTGATATTGGAATGTGTCTTACGAACCATGAAGTCTTAAAATTGTCATCAGTCTGGGGGCACTTAAGACCTAGTTGTAAGAGAACCTTGCATTGAAGTCTTTTGATAATTTTTCACCCTGTCCTGGTAGTTCAGTTGGTTATGGTCGTGATATGGCAAGGTTGCAGGTTCAATCTTGGGTCAGTGCACATATAGGAATCAACCCATGAATGTATAAATGAGTGAAACAACAAACTGGTGCCTCTCTCTCTCTCTCTCTCTCTCTCTCTCTCACTCACACACATATCAATATATAAATTAAAACAAAAAAAAGGAAATCTGATAGACTGACCTGTGGTATCACAGGGGATAAAGCATTGACCTGGAATGCTGAGGTCGCAGGTTTGAAACCCTGGGCTTGCCTGGTCAAGGCACAAATGAGAAGAGTTGATACTTCCACTCTTCCCTCTTCCTCCCCCTTCTCTCTCTCTCTCTCTCTCTCTCTCTCTCTCTTTCTCTCTCTCTCCCTTTCTCTCTCTCTCCCTCCCTCCCTCCCCCCCCAAATCAACAAATCTAAAAAAGGAAATCAACTGTTTATTTATTTATTTTTTACAGAGACAGCGAGTCAGAGAGAGGGATAGACAGGGACAGACAGACAGGAACGGAGAGAGGTGAGAAGCATCAATCATTAGTTTTTCATTGCGCATTGCAACACCTTAGTTGTTCATTGATTGCTTTCTCATATGTGCCTTGACCGTGGGCCTTTAGCAGACCGAGTAACCCCTTGCTCGAGCCAGCGACCTTGGGTTCAAGCTGGTGGGATTTTTGCTAAAACCAGATGAGCCCACACTCAAGCTGGCAACATCAGGGTCTCGAACCTGGGTCCTCTGCATCCCAGTCCTGTGCTCTACCCACTGCACCACCACCTGGTCAGGCAACTGTTTATTTTTATTTATTTTTGTATTTTTGTATTTTTCTGAAGTTGGAAATGGGGAGGCAGTCAGACAGATTCCCGCATGTGCCCGACCAAGATCCACTCGGCATGCCCACCAGGGGGTGATGCTCTGCCCATCTAGGGCATTGCTCTGTTGCACCCAGAGCCATTCTAGTACCTGAGGCAGAGGCCACAGAGCCATCCTCAGCGCCTGGGCCAACCTTGCTCCAGTGGAGCCTTGGCTGCAGGAGGGGAAGAGAGAGACAGAGAGGAAGGAGAGGGGGAGGGGTGGAGAAGCAGATGGGCGCCTCCCCTGTGTGCCCTGGCCGGAATCAAACCCGGGAGTCCTGCACGCCAGGCTGACACTCTACCACTGAGCCAACCGGCCAGGGCCGCAACTGTTTATTTTTTATATTTATTTTTTAAAACTACATAGAACCTATATTTTTATTATAGTACTTCTTTAGTTGTTCATTGATTGTTTGATGGATGTGCCTGGACTGGGCTAGCTCAGGATTTCAAACTGGAGACCTCAGCATTCCCAGTCAATGCCTTATCCACTGCAATACCACAAACCAGACTGGATTTCAAAAAATTTATTTAGAATTAAATTTAATGGGGTGACAGTGGTCCATATGAACATATAGGGTTGTTTGTTTTTTTGATA
Organism: Saccopteryx bilineata; assembly: GCF_036850765.1. NCBI lineage: Eukaryota > Metazoa > Chordata > Mammalia > Chiroptera > Emballonuridae > Saccopteryx > Saccopteryx bilineata. The sequence goes on along the minus strand of NC_089491.1, from coordinate 39,931,479 downwards.
GGGAGTCAGAGAGAGGGATAGATAGGGACAGACAGGAAAGGAGAGAGATGAGAAGCATTAGTTGTTTGTTGCAGCATCTTAGTTGTTCATTGATTGCTTTCTCATATGTGCCTTGACTGGGAGGCTGCAGCAGAACTAGTGACCCCTTGCTCAAGCCAGTGAGTGACCTTGGGCTTAAACCAATGACCATGGCGTCATGTTTGTGATCACACGCTCAAGCCAGTGAGTCTGTGCTCAAGCTGGATGAGCCTGCGCTTAAGCTGGTGACCTCGGGGTTTTGAACCTGAGTGCTCCGTGTCGTGTCCACTGTACCACCCCGGTCAGGCTGAACACATAGATTTTAGGTAAACATCTCTGTAGCATTTGAACTGTTCATTACGTTGTGTGTCCATCACCCAAAGTCAAGTAATTTTCCGTACTGTATACTTGGCCCTCTTTGCTCCTTTCCCCTCCCTCTGTTAACCACTTCACTTTTGTCTATGTCCATGAGTCTCAATTTTATATACCACTTATGTGTGAAATAATAATTTTTAGCTTTTTCTGATTTATGTATTTCACTTAGCACAATATTCTTTTTTTTTTTTTTTTTTTGTATTTTTTTTTGTATTTTTCTGAAGCTGGAAACGGGGAGAGACAGTCAGACAGACTCCCGCATGCGCCCGACTGGGATCCACCTGGCACGCCCACCAGGGGGCGATGCTCTGCCCCTCCAGGGCGTCGCTCTGCTGCTACCAGAGCCACTCTAGCGCCTGGGGCAGAGGCCAAGTAGCCATCCCCAGTGCCCGGGCCATCTTTGCTCCAATGGAGCCTTGGCTGTGGGAGGGGAAGAGAGAGACAGAGAAGAAGGAGAGGGGGGCGGGGTGGAGAAGCAAATGGGCGCTTCTCCTATGTGCCCTGGCCGGGAATCAAACCCGGGTCCCCTGCGCGCCAGGCCGGCGCTCTACCTCTGAGCCAACCGGCCAGGGCCTAGCACAATATTCTTAAGGTCCATCTAGGTTGTTGCAAATGCCATTATTTGATTATTTCTTATGGCTGAGTAGTATTCCATTGTACATATATATCACATCCTCTTTATCTAATCCTCTATTGAGGAACACTTGGGTTGTTTTTATGTCTTGGCCATCATGAATAATTCTGATAAACATATGGGTGCAAATGTCTTCGTGTATAAATGTTTTCAAACTTTTTGAGTAGATACCCAGAGAGATATTGCTGGGTCATATGGTAGCTCTATTTTTTTTTCTCTCTCTTTAGATAGAGAGAAGGAGGGAGAAGTGGGAAGCATCAGCTCCGTATGTGCTTTCCGTATGTGCCTTTACTGGGCAAGCCCAAGGTTTTGAACTGGTGACCTCAGCATTCCAGGTTGATGCTTTATCCACTTTGCCACCACAGGTCAGGCGTGTTTTTTTTTTTGTTGTTTTTTAAGATTTTATTTATTCATTATAGAGAGGAGAGAGAGAGAGAGAGAGAGAGAGAGAGAGAGAGAGAGAGAAGGGGGGGAGGAGCAGGAAGCATCAACTCCCATATGTGCCTTGACCAGGCAAGCCCAGGGTTTTTTTTGAACCGGCAACCTCAGCGTTTCCAGGTTGACACTTTATCCACTGTGCCACCACAGGTCAGGCTGTTTTTTTTTTTTTTTTAAGAGATAAAGACAGACAGGTACAGACAGGAAGGGAGAGCAGTGAGAAGCATCAGCTCAGAATTGTGGCACCTTAGTTGTTTATTGATTGCTTTTTCATATGTGCCTTGACTGGGGTGGGGAGGCTCCAGCCGAGCCAGTGCCCCTTTGTTCAAGCCAGCGACTTTGGACTTCAAGCCAGTGACCTTTGGGCTCAAGCCAGCAACCATGGGGTCATGTGTATGATCCCACACTCAAGCCAGTGACCCTGCTCTGAAGCAGGATGAACTCATGCTCAAGCTGGTGACCTGTGGGTTTTGGAACTGGGTCCTCTGTGTCCCAGGCTGATGCTGTATCCTTTGTGTCACTGCCTAGTCAGGCCATTGATTGCTTTTTCATATGTGCCTTGACTGTGCGGGGGGACTTCCAGCTGAGCCAGTGATCATCTGGTCATGTCTGCGATCCAGTGCTCAAGCTGGTGATTCTGCGCTCAAGCTGGATGAGCCTGCACTCAAGCCAGTGACCTTAGGGTTTTAAACCTGGGTCCTCAGCATTCCAGGTTGACACTCTGTCCACTGTGTCATCCCTTGAGTAGATACCCAGAGGTTAGGCTCTATTTTTCTTTTTTTCTAATTTGTCGATTTTAGAGACAGGAAAGAGAGTGAAAGAAAGAAAGGCAGTGCAGTGGAAGAGGAGTGGGAAGCTTCAATTTATAGTTGCTTCTCATGTGTACCCTGACTGGGCAAGTCCAGGGTTTCAAACTGGCGACTTCAGTGTTTCAGGATGTTGCTCTGTCCACTGCACCACCACAAGCCAGGCATCTTTTATTTTTCTTTAAATGTTTATTTTATTGATTTTTAGAGAGAGGAAAGGAGAGAGAGAGAGACGAGAATATCACTTTGTTCCTGTATGTGCCCTGACTGGGGATCGAATCAGCAACTTGTGCACTTTGGGATGATGCCCTAACCAACTGAGCTATCCGGCCAGGGCTTTTTTATTTTTTTAAGCATTTTAATTTTTAAATGAGAGGAGGGGAGATAGTGAGACAGACTCTTGCATGCGCCTCAGCCAGGATCCACCCAGCAACCCCATCTGGGGCTGATGGTTACAACCAAGCTATTTTTAGCACCTGAGACCAGTGCCCTTGAACCAACCAAGCTAACCTCAGCACCTGGGCCGATGCTTGAACCAGTTGAGCCAGAAGGAAAGAAGGGGGAAGAAAAGGGAGAGAGAAGGAGAGAAGCAGATTGTAGTTTCTCCTGTGTGCCTTGACCAGGAATCGAGCCTAGGACATCCGTACGCCAGGCTGATGCTATATCCACAGCCAATCAGCCAGGGCCAGCAAACTTTATTTTTATTATTTTTTAAACAGAGAGACAGACAAGAAGGGAGAGGAATGAGAAGCATCAACTCATAGTTGTGACACTTTAGTTGTTCATTGATTGCTTTTTCATATGTGCCTTGACAGGGGGACTCCAGCTGAGCCAGTGACCCCTTGCTCAAACCAGTGTTCTTGGGCTTCAAGCCAGCAACCCTGCACTCAAGCTGGTGAGCCCGCATTCAAGCCAGCGACTTTAGGATTTAAAACCTGGATTCTCTGTGTCCCAGGTTGATGCTCTATCCACTGTGCAGGGCCAGCATTTTTAAAAAAAATATTTTATTTACCGATTTTAGAGGTGAGAGAGAGAAGAGGGATGGCAAGAGCGGGAAGCATCAACTCACAGTTACTTCTCATATGTGCCCTGACCAGGCAAGCCTGGAGCCTGGAACCAGTAACTCTCCAGCATTCTAGGTTCATGCTCTACCCACTGTGCCACCACAGGTCAGACAGCTAATCTTGTTATTGGAAAATAATGAGGAAGAGTTACAGATTCGGAGATTAGGACTGCAGAACTCCATCTTGCTCAATGATCTTATTAAAAGGTTTAATTCTTTGATGATGTTTCTGAACTTCTTTTGGACTGTTTCACATAGAATAACATAGATATCTAAGACTGAACCTTTTTGAGTGTGTTCTGACAGATAACTAATTGATTTCAACTTTATTCAGCAACAAATTGTTCCTCAAATTTTTTCTTAATATACATTTAATAAGTTCATTTTGAAGTGAATGGAATGGTAGATACTAAATTGAAGAGATAATGTTAGTTCAGATTGCCAAGGTTTGATATTAAGTAAATATTCTTCCATATGAGAATTAGAAAATTGAGATTTTGGATTATGTATTTAAAATAGAATATAATAGTCTAAACATTTTTATTTATTTTAATAACAAATATAAAAACATATTTGTTATAACACATATAATAAATTGAATTACTATTGTGACCCTGTTGGCAGGGTGAGTTGAATGAGCACTTAAAATGTGCTAAAACTTAAAAAAAAAAAAAAGCTAAACTGAATTTTTTATTTAACTGCAGATACACACCATTATCCTTAGTACAGTAATGTAGGTATTAGTAACTAACATTTATTGAGTGCTCCCGACGTGCCACATACTTTACGTAGAATGTCACATAGAATCCTCCTGCAAGGTATGGTTATAGTTATTCTCATTTTATATACAGTAAATCCTTACTTAATGTCTTTGATAGGTTCTGTGACTTTCAGCGAAACAACATAAAACCATTTTTACCATAGGCTAATTGACATAAAATAAGAGTTAGCCTGACCTGTGGTGGCGCAGTGGATAAAGCATTGACCTGGAAATGCTGAGGTCGCCAGTTCGAAACCCTGGGCTTGCCTGGTCAAGGCACATATGGGAGTTGATGCTTCCTGCTCCTCCCCCCTTCTCTCTCTCTCTCTCTCTCTCCTTTCTAAAATGAATAAAAAATAAAAAATAAAAACAAGAGTTAATGCCTGACCTGTGGTGGTGCAGTGGACAGAGAGTCAACCTGGAATGCTAAAGTTGCTGGTTTGAAACCTTAGGCTTGCCTGGTCAAGGCACATATACGAGAAGCAACAAGTTGATGCTTCCCACTCTTCCTTCACTGTCTCCCCCTCCCCCCACTGCCTTTCTGTGTCTCTCCTGTCTCTAAAATCAATAAATAAAATCTTTAAAAAAACAAACAAAACCCTAAGAGTTAAGTTTCTATGGCATCTCATCAGTGTTATAACAAAACAATGTTGAATTGAATTAACTTATTTGAGGACCTACGTTTTGGTCAACATTGGATCACATATACAGTTGTGGTCCCATAAGATTCTAATGGACCTGAAAAATTCCTATTGCCTAATGAAGTCATAGTATAGTGCATAACTTTATATTTGTGATACTACTGGTGTAAACCTCTGCTGCCAGTTGTATAAAAGGATAGCATATACAATTATGTACAGTACGTAATACTTGATAATGTTGCAAGTTTATGTTTTTTCGGGTTTTTTTTTGCATTTTTCTGAAGCTGGAAACGGGGAGAGACAGTCAGACAGACTCCCGTATGTGCCCGACCAGGATCCACCCGGCACGCCCACCAGGGGGTGACGCTCTGCCCACCAGGGGGCGATGCTCTGCCCCTCCGGGGCGTCGCTCTGTTGCGACCAGAGCCACTCTAGCGCCTGGGGCAGAGGCCAAGGAGCCATCCCCAGCGCCTGGGCCATCTTTGCTCCAATGGAGCCTCGGCTGCCGGAGGGGAAGAGAGAGACAGAGAGGAAGGGAGAGGGGGAGGGGTGGAGAAGCAGATGGGCGCTTCTCCTGTGTGCCCTGGCCGGGAATCGAACCTGGGACCCCTGCATGCCAGGCCGACGCTCTACCACTGAGCAAACCGGCCAGGGCCTTATGTATTTTTTTAAACGATTTTATTTTTTATTAAAAAATTTTTAAAAAATTTTTCTTAAGTGAGAACTGGGGAGGCAGAGAGACAGATTCCTGCATGTGCCTTGACTGGGATCCACCATGCAAGCCCCCTGTGGGGTGATGCTCTGCCCACCTGGAACTGTTGCTCCGTTGCTCAACAACCAAGCTATTTTAATGCCTGAACTGGGCCATCCTCAGTGCCCAGGGTCCACTTGCTCCAACTGAGCCATGGTTGTGGGAGGGGAAGAGAGAGAAAGAGCAAGAGAGAGAGAGAAAGGGGAGGGGTGGAGAAGCACATAGTCGCTTTTCCTCTGTGCCCTGACCAGGAATCAAGCTTGAAACATCCACATGCCAGGCTGATGCTCTACCACTGAGCCAACCAGCCAGGACCTAAAAGATTTTATTTACTGATTTTAGAGAGAGGAGAGAGAAGTAGGGGGGAAGAGCGGGAAGCATTAATTCCTAGTTGCTTCTCGTGTGTGCCTTGACCGGGCAAGCCTGGGACTTCAAACTGGTGACCTCAGCATTCCAGGTCGTTGCTCCATCCACTTGACCACCACAGGTCAGGCACTGGCTTATATATTGATTAAACTATTTTATGTCATTTTAGAGCAGTGGTCGGCAAACTCAGTCAACAGAGCCAAATACCAACAGTACAACGATTGAAATGTCTTTTGAGAGCCAAACTTGTTAACTTAAACTATATAGGTAGGTACATTCCTTATCGAGGTAGTGCCTGCATGTGATATTTGGTGGAAGAGCCACACTCAAGGGGCCAAAGAGCCGCATGTGGCTCGCGAGCCGCCGTTTGCTGACCACTGTTTAGAGCAGGGGTCCCCAAACTACGGCCCGCGGGCCACCTGAGGCCATTTATCTGGCCCCCGCCACACTTCTGGAAGTGGCACCTCTTTCATAGGTGGTCAGTGGAGGAGCATAGTTCCCATTGAAATACTGGTCAGTTTGTTGATTTAAATTTACTTGTTTGTTATTTTAAATATTGTATTTTTTCCCATTTTGTTTTTTTACTTTAAAATTAGATATGTGCAGTGTGCATAGGGATTTGTTCATAGTTTTTTTTGTAGTCCGGCCCTCCAATGGTCTGAGGTATGGTGAACTGGCCCCCTGTGTAAAAAGTTTGGGGACCCCTGGTTTAGACTATGCTCCTTCTACTTATGAAAAAAAAAAGTTGCTGGCCCTGGTCGGTTGGCTCAGTGGTAGAGTGTTGGCCTGGCGTGCAGGAGTCCCGGGTTCGATTCCCGGCCAGGGCACACAGGAGATGTGCCCATCTGCTTCTCCACCCTTCCCCCTCTCCTTCCTCTCTGTCTCTCTCTTCCCCTCCCGCAGCCAAGGCTCCATTGGAGCAAAGTTGGCCCGGGCACTGAGGATGGCTCTGTGGTCTCTGCCTCAGACGCTAGAATGGCTCTAGTTGCAACAGAGCAATGCCCCAGATGGGCAGAGCATCGCCCCCTGGTGGGCGTGCCCAGTGGATCCCGGTCGGGCACATGCGGGAGTCTCTCTGACTGCCTCCCCGTTTCCAACTTCAGAAAAATACAAAAAAAAAAAAAAAAGTTGCTATAAAACAGTAAGCCGTGTTATACCTGCAGGAGCCTCAAAATCTTAGGTTTGCCATATCTATTAATAGTATCACTTCACTTTTGTTTGGTTTAATCTTGTACTTTTTTTGTTCATCATGGCCCCTAAACATACAAAATCAGTGCTGTTGTTGCCCTTAAGAAGCCAGGCTGGGCCTGACCGGGCGGTGGCGCAGTGGATAGAGCGTCGAACTGGGATGCGGAGGACCTAGGTTCTAGACCCTGAGGTTGCCAGTTTAAGCGCGGGCTCATCTGGTTTTAGCAGAGCTCACCAGCTTGGACCCAAGGTCACTGGCTTGAGCAAGGGGTTACTTGGTCTGTTGAAGGCCCATGGTCAAGGCATATATGAGCAAGCAATCAATGAACAACTAAGGTGTTGCAACGAAAAACTGATGATTGATGTTTCTCATCTCTCTTTGTTCCTGCCTGTCTGTCCCTATTTGTCCCTCTCTCTGACTCTCTTTCTGTCTCTGTTTAAAAAAAATGAGCCATGCTGGGTCATTTACCTGGAGATGAAATTAGAATGATTAAGAACTAGGAAGGTAGAAAATCAGTGATGGTTGTTGCTCCCAATCAGTTATGTCCCCTTTCTGTGATCTTGAAGAATAAAAACAGATCGACAGAAATTGTTACAGGATCTCCTTTATTGGAGACAACAAAAATTTGAGATGGGCCCATGTCAGAACTGGAGAAACTTCCAATGACCTGGGTTGAAGACCAGACACAGAAGCATATTCCTCTTAGTACTATGAAGATCATGGCCAAAACAAAAATTTGTGTACAGTGTTGAAAGAAAAGGCTGGACCCAGCTACAATGTTGAATTTACTACTAGCTCTGGGTGGTTTAAATGATTCAAGTATTGTTATTCATTTACATAATGAAAAGTGAGTGGTGAATCTTGAGTGCTGATGTAAAGGCAACTGAGTATTTATTGGAAACTTGATAGTGGAGGAAATTTACTTGCCAAAGTAAAATATTCAATGTGGATGAAACTTTTCTATTCTGGAAATGGATAACTGAAAGGACTTCATCTGCTAAGGAGGCCAAGTCAATGCCAGGTTTCAAGGCTTTTAAGGATAGGAGAACAGTTGTGCTTGGGGGCAATGTTGCAGGCTACAAATTGGAACCCTTTGTGATACAGCACAGTGAGAACCCCAGGGCCTTGAGGCATACCAATAAGCACACACTGCCAATATACTACAGGAGCAATAAAGTCAGGAATGACTAAGTGCCTCTTCCAAGATGTCCCCCTGGACTGCTGCTGTGCCAGTGAAATGGAAAAATACTGTTTGAAGAATAATGTATCTTTTAAGGTGTTGATAATGATCCTGGATATCCTCTATTCGGTGATCTTTATCTCAATATTAATGTGTTGTTCCTCCAAGCACAACCTCTTTGATCCAGCCACTGGATCAAGGAATTATATAGCAGCTTTTTTTTTTTTTTTTGAAGTGAGAGAGACAGAGACAGACAAATGAACAGAGATGAGAAGTATCAATTTGTAGTTGTGTCATTTTAGTTGTTCATTGGTTGCTTCTCATACATGCCTTGACTGGGGGACTCCAGTGAGCCAATGAACCCTTGCTCAAGCCAGCGACCATAGGATCATGTTTATGATGCCATGCTCAAGCCGGCAGTCATGTGCTTGGGTGAGCCTGCACTGAAGCCAGATGAACATGTATGTGCTCCAGCCAGTGACCTTGGAAACCTCAGCATCCCATGTCAGTGCTCTATCCACTGCACCACTGCCAATCAGGCAGAATTATAGCAGCTTTTAAGGCCTAGTACTCGAGGAGGACCTTTGCCCGGGCTATTGCTGTAACTGGAAAGAGAACATGCAATTCTGGAATGATCACAACATCTATGACTGTCTGGAACCTTGCCTGGGCATGGGGTGATGTCAGTAAGGAGTGTATGAATGGCATCTGGAAGAAGACATTCGAGGTTCCTGTATGACTTCAGAGGATTTGTCGAGCATGAGGAGGTTGCAGAAATCAGCAAGGCTGTGGTTGAGATGGCAGCAACTTTAAACCTGGATATGGATGAGGAGGCATTGATTGAGGAGCTCCTTGAAGTAATTCCTGAGGAATAGTGACTAATGAGGAGTTGTAACTGGAATAGGAACACATAGCTGAAGTGGAGGCAAAAGAAAGGGAAACTGTAGAAGAAAAAGAAATGACCTCCAAGAAAATTCATAGTGAAGAATTTAGCAAAAGCTTTTATAGACCTCAGTATGCTCCTTAAAATGTTTGAAAACATGGCCTTGGTCAGATCACTCTGTTGGTGGGAGTGTCTCATCCTGAATCTGGTTGCAGATTCAATCCTAGGTCAGGGCACATACAGGAACAGATTGATGTTCCTGTCTCCCTCTCTCCCTTCCTCTCCATAAAAATCAATAAAGTAAACTACAAAAAAATAAAGCTAAATATTAGTCCAAAGGAGTAAAAAAGTATTTAAAAATTAAATTTATAGAGTAAAAAAGTTACAGTGAACAGATGAATTTGTTGAAGAAAGAAAAAAATTAAAAAGTAAGTTTAGCCTAGGCCCTGGCCAGTTGGCTCAGTGGTAGAGCGTCGGCCTGGCGTGCGGGAGTCTCAGGTTTGATTCCCGGTCAGGGCACACAGGAAGCGCCCATCTGCTTCTTCCCCCCTCCCCCCCCTCCTTCCTCTCTGTCTCTCTCTTCCCCTCCCTCAGCCAAGGCTCCATTGGAGCAAAGTTTGCCCTAGAGCTGAGGATGGCTCTGTGGCCTCTGCCTCAGGTGCTAGAATGGCTCTGATTGCTGGGGAGCGGAGCCACGCCCCAGATGGGCAGAGCGTCCCCGGAGGGCATGCGGGTGGATCCCGGTCAAGCGCATGCGGGAGTCTGTCTGACTGCCTCCCCGTTTCCAACTTAAGACAAATACAAAAAGAAAAAAAAAAGTTTAGCCTAATGGTGCAGTATTTATAAAGCCTATAGTAGTGCAGTGTCCTTGGCCTTCCCATTTACAACCTCATGAGGGAGTTGCACACACAGCAACTTCCAGTCCTGCACATAGCCTTGTATAGGTTATATACAATCTACATTTCCTGAAAGGGCACTCTGATGTTCATACAGTGAGAAAATCACCTAATAATACATTTTCATTGTTGTTTAGTGACACCTGACTATAGGGAAATTGAGTCACACAGAGCTGATTTAATTTGCCGAGGGGTCCTCAGCTAGGAAGTTTTAATACCAGACTATTTGACTCTAAAGTCTCTGTTATTCTATTACTGAGATATTTTCACCACTTAGGATGATGTTTGGAGATATAAAAGTGGAGCTTTAAAAAATTCAAATGGAGCATTTTATAAGAAGCTTTATTTTTTTTTAATTTTTATTTATTTATTTTAAATATTGATTGATTTTAGCAAGAGTGGAAGGGAGGGAGAGAAAGACAGGAACATTGATCTGTTTCTGGATGTATCCTGACCAGGGATCTAACCTGCAACTTCCGTGCTTCAGCACGATTCTCTAACTGACCAAACTATCTGGTCAGGGCAAGAAGCTTTTATTTTAAAATTTATTTATTGATTGATTTTATTATTATTATTATTATTTTTTACAGAGACAGAGAGAGAGTTAGAGAGAGGGATAGATAGGGACAGACAGAAACAGAGAGATGAGAAGCATCAATCATCAGTTTTTCATTGTGACACCTTAGTTGTTCATTGATTGCTTTCTCATATGTACCTTGACCATGGGTCTTCAGCAGACCGAATAACCCCTTGCTTGAGCCAGCGACGTTGGGCTCAAGCTGGTGAGCTTTTTTTTTTGCTCAAGCCAGATGAGCCTGCGCTCAAGCTGGCGACCTCAGGGTCTCGAACCTGGGTCTTCCGCATCCCAGTCCGACACTCTATCCACTGCGCCACCTCCTGGACAGGCTTGATTTTATTATTATTATTATTATTATTATTATTTTGTGTTTTTCTGAAGCGAGAAGCAGGGAGACAGAGAGACAGACTCTCACATGTGTCTGACCAGGATCCACTTGGCAAGCCCACCAGGGGGGCGATGCTCTGCCCATCTGGGTTGCCACTTGGTTGCAACCAGAGCCATTCTAGTACCTGAGGCAGAGGCCATGGAACCATCCTCAGCGCCTGGGCCAACTCTGCTCTAGTGGAGCCTTGACTGCAGGAGGGGAAAAGAGAGACAGAGAGGAAGGAGAGAGAGAAGGGTAGAGAAGCAGATGGGCACTTCTCCGTGTGCCTCGGCCAGGAATTGAGCCTGGTAGTTCCACATGCCGGGCCGACGTCCTACCACAGAGCCAGCTGGCTAGGGCCTATTTATTGATTTTAGATAGAGAGAAAGGATGGGGAGAGACATTGAGTTTTTTTTTATTTTATTCGTTTCATTTATTTATGCTTTCATTTGTTGATGACTCTTGTATGTGACTTGACTAGGGATTAAACCTATGACCTTGGCATATTAGACAATGCTCTAACCAACTGCGCTACCTGGCCAGGACAGGAACTCCTGTACTTTAAATTGTATTTAAGTTTAAAGATCAAAAAGTAATTATCTGCCCTTCACATTATGAGGAGAGATTGTTATAATGACTTCAGTGTATATCTCTTTTTTTTTTTTTGAGAGGGAGAGAGACAGGAAGGGAGAGAGCTTGAGAAGCATCAACTTGTAGTTGTGGCCCTGGCTGGTTTACTTGGTGGTAGAGCATTGGCCCAGCATGTGGATGTCCCAGGTTTGATCTGGTCAGGGAACACAGGAGAAGTGCCCATCTGCATCTCACCCCCTCCCCCTTTTGTCTCCCCCTCCCCCCAGCCATGGCTATATTGAAGTGAGTTGGCCCCAGGTGCTGAGGATTGTTCCATGGCCTCCGCCTCAGGTGCTAAGAAAATCTCGGTTGGAGCAATGGAGCAATGGCCCCAGATGGGTAGAGCATCGCCCCCTAGTGGGCTTGCCAGGTGCATCCGGGTCAGGATGCTTGGGGAAGTCTGTCTATGCCTCCCCTCCTCGCACTGAATTAAAAACAAACAAAAATCTTGTAGTTGTGTCACTTTTGATGTACATTGATTGCTTTTTTGTTTTTAAACAATTTTTTAAGACTATTCATTTTAGCCTGATCAGGCAGTGGCACAGTGGATAGAATGTCGGACTGGGACGCAAATGACCCAGGTTGAAACCCTGAGATCGCCAGCTTGAGCATGAGTTCATCTGGGATGAGCAAAGCTCACCAGCTTGAGCCCAGGGTCGCTGGCTTGAGCAAGGGGTTGCTTGGTCTGCTGTAGCACCCCCCCCCCCCATCAAGGCACATATGAGAAAGCAATCAATGAACAGCTACAGTGCTACAACAAAAAAATTGATGCTTCTCATCTCTCTCTCCTTTCCTGTCTGTCCCTCTCTGTCTCTCTCTGTCTTTGTCAATAAAAACAAAGACTATTCATTTTAGAGAGAGGAGAGAGAAAAGGAGATGGGGGGCGGGGGAAGAAGCATCAACTCCCATATGTGCCTTAACTAGGCAAGCCCAGGGTTTCATTCAAACTGCGACCTCAGCATTCTAGATCGAGGCTTTATCCACTGCGCCACCACAATTCAGGCTTCATTGATTCTTTGTTATACATGCTTTGTGGGGGGGGGGGGGGGCGAGGGTGTTGCCAGTGTTTTGCTGCCGCTGATTTGCTGCCGCTGAGCCAGTGACCTTTAGGCTCATGCCAGCAATTCATGGTATATTGTCGATGATAACTCATTTAAGCTAGTGAGCCTATACTCAAGCTGGCGACCTCAGGGTTTGTTTTTTTTTGAAAAATTTTTTAATGTACCTTGACCGCAGGCCTTCAGCAGACTGAGTAATCCCTTGCTTGAGCCAGCGACGTTAGGCTCAAGCTGGTGAGCTTTTGCTCAAACCAGATGAGCCCTCGCTCAAGCTGGCAACCTCGGGGTCTCGAACCTGGGTCTTCCACATCCCAGTCTGACGCTCTATCCACTGTGCTACTGCCTGGTCAGGCGACCTCGGGGTTTTGAACCTGGGACCTTAGCATCCCAGGTAGCCACGCTGTCCACTGTGCCACTACCAGTCAGGCTGACTTCAGTGTATATCTTTAAAAGTTTATTGGAAAAATTGGAAATTTTTTGTTCTTAGACTACTTGGTTTAATGATAAATCATATTGTAGAAAATTTTTAAAAATTGACAAATTGATAACTTTAATAGCAACTTTTCATTAGTTTAAGTGGGAGAGTGGGATGGTGCTAGTGTTGAGAAATACAAATCTAAGAAAACTAGTTTTGGGATTAGAAATGATAAACACCTCTGAGGTGATGGTGTAAGGTAGATGGAAGGATGATAGAAAGTTATATCTTAATTTAATATTGGTTTATGCTTTTTTCATTGATTTTAGATAGGAGAGGAGAGAAGGAGAGAGACTTTGATTTGTTATTCATTGGTTGATTTATTTATTTATTTTTTTCTGAAGTGAGAAACAGGGAGGCAGAGAGACTCCCGCATATGCCCTACCAGGATCCACCAGGCATGCCCACCAGGGGGCGATGCTCTGCCCATCTGGGACACTCTACTCTGTTGAAACCATTGCAACGGGAAAAAAAAAAGAAACCATTGCAACGGGAGACATTCTAGCGCCTGAGGCAGAGGCCATCAAACCATCCTCAGCGCCCGGGCCAACCTTGCTCCAATGGATCCTTGGCTGTGGGAGGGAGAGAGAGAGAGAGAGAGAGAGAGAGAGAAAGAAAGTAGAGAGAGAAGGGTGGAGAAGCAGGTGGATGCTTCTTTTGTGTGCCGTAACATCAGTTTGAACCTTGGTCAGGGTACATATGAGAAGCAATAAGTCCTGGCCCAATAGCTCAGTTCGTTGGAACATCATCCCGAGGTGCAGAGGTTGCCAGTTTGATCCCCAGTCAGGGCACATGAAGGAGCAGATTAATGTTTCTGTCTCTTTCCCCTTCTCCCTCTCCCCTATCCACCTCCCACTTCCTCTCACTAAAATCAGTAAATAAAAATTTTTTTTTTTTTTTTTTTGCATTTTTCTGAAGCTGGAAACAGGGAGAGACAGTCAGACAGACTCCCGCATGCGCCCGACCGGGATCCACCCGGCACGCCCACCAGGGGGCGACGCTCTGCCCACCAGGGGGCGATGCTCTGCCCATCCTGGGCGTCGCCATGTTGCGACCCTCCTGGGTGTCGCCATGTTGCGACCAGAGCCACTCTAGCGCCTGGGGCAGAGGCCACAGAGCCATCCCCAGCGCCCGGGCCATCTTTGCTCCAATGGAGCCCTGGCTGCGGGAGGGGAAGAGAGAGACAGAGAGGAAGGCGCGGCAGAGGGGTGGAGAAGCAAATGGGTGCTTCTCCCATGTGCCCTGGCCGGGAATCGAACCCGGGTCCTCCGCACGCTAGGCCGACGCTCTACCGCTGAGCCAACCGGCCAGGGCCAATAAAAATTTTTTAAAAAAAGCACAACTAAGTGGAACGAGTTTATGCTTATCTCCCTTTCTCTTAAAAAGAAAATATTATTTTATATATATAAATAAAAACAGAGGCTTTAGTTTGCCCTGGCCAGCTAGCTCAGTGATATAGAATGTTGGCCCAGCATGTGAAAATCCCGGGTTTTATTCCTGGCCAGGACACACAGGAGAAGCACTCATCTGCTTCTGCTTCTCCACCCTTCCCCCTCTCCTTTCTGTCTTCTCCCACAACCAAGGGCTCCACTGGAGCAAAGTTGGTTGACCCGGGCACTGAGGATTGCTCCATGGCCTCCGTCTCAGACGCTAGAATGGCCCTGGTTGCAACGTAGTAGTGCCCCAGATGGACGGAGTATTGCCCCCTAGTGGGCTTGCCAGGTGAATCCTGGTCGGGAGCATGCAAGAGTGTCTCTCTGCCTCCCCTGTTCTTGCTTCAGAAAAATCCAAAAAGAAAAAGTTTACTTAGTTTATTTTTTTTTCTTCTTTTTTTTTTTTTGCATTTTTCTGAAGCTGGAAACAGGGAGAGACAGTCAGACAGACTCCCGCATGCGCCCGACCAGGATCCACCCGGCACGCCCACCAGGGGCAACACTCTGCCCACCAGGGGGCGATGCTCTGCCCATCCTGGGTGTCGCCATGTTGCGACCAGAGCCACTCTAGCGCCTGAGGCAGAGGCCACAGAGCCATCCCCAGCGCCCGGGCCATCTTTGCTCCAATGGAGCCTTGGCTGCAGGAGGGGAAGAGAGAGACAGAGAGGAAAGCGCGGCGGAGGGGTGGAGAAGCAAATGGGCGCTTCTCCTGTGTGCCCTGGCCGGGAATTGAACCCGGGTCCTCCGCACGCTAGGCCGACGCTCTACCGCTGAGCCAACCGGCCAGGGCCTAGAAAACAAATTTTTAAGGTGATTTATAACCATACCTGATAAACTATGTAATAAAACAAAATAAAAAATTTTATTATTCAAAAGACTATCCTTCATATGATTTGAAGATGATGACTCCAATCATTTATCTTATTCACCAAGTCAAATTTGAGAATCACTTTTGATCTTTAACTTTTATTATTTTTTAAATTTATTGATTGATTTTAGAGAGAGAAGTATTCATTTGTTGTCCCACTACACAGAGAGAAACATTGATTTGTTATTTTACTTATTTATGTATCCATTGCATGATTCTTGTATATGCCCTGACCAGAAATTAAACCTGCAACCTTAGTGTATTGTGACAACACTGAAACCAAGTGAACTACCTGGCCAGAGCTGAGAAACACTTTTGAATATTAAAAAAAAACTGCACATTACCAAAGTAAAGATTTGTCACAAATTAAGGACATTAAGAGGCTGTGCAATAGGCTCTGAAGACAAGTCTCAAAAAGGAAATGATTAATTGTTTTGAGCAGTGGCGGTGTAATGTTGTAGTGGATGTATATAGCTAGCTAGTTTTCCAAACTGTTTGCTTTGAAGGGGGGCAAAGCTCATTTGAGTTCTGGTAGTAGAGTTTAAAAAAAAAACCACTTATTACTTAAAAAGGCCCATCTTGGTCTTATTACTTAACTGCTGTTTCCTCATTGGCTAAACAAGGATAGAAATAATGATATATTTAAGCCATTAATGGCTAACTTCTGTGGAAATAGCATTAGTGCTAATATTTAAAATTATTTATTGAATGATTTTAGAGAGAGAGGAAGGGAGAGGGGAAGAGAGAGAGGAGAGAAACATTGTTGTACATATCCATGCATTCCTTGGTTGTTTCTTTTATGTTCCCTGACTGGTGATCAAAACTCCTGCAATCTTGTCTTATTGGGACAATGCTCCAACCAACTGATTTGCCTGGCCAGGACTAGTGCTAATGTTTTTTTGTTTTTTTTAAAGTATAGCCTGTTCTGTGGTTGTACAGTGGATAGAGTGTCAACTGAGAACGCTGAGATCGCTGTTTTGAAACCCTGGGCTTGCCTGATCAAGGCACATGCAAGAAGCAAGCACTAAACAACTATGAGTTGATACTTTAATAATATTATTATTTATGTTTATTTTATTAATTTTATTTTATTATGTTTATTAATTTTAGAAGAGGGAGAGAGGGAGAGAAAGATAGGAATATTGAACTGTTCCTATATGTGCCCTGACTGGGGATCAAACCAGCAACTTCTGTGCTTCAGGGCGATGCTCTAACCAACTGAGTTATCCAGCCAGGGCAATAAATAAAATCTTTAAAAAAAAATTGGTATAATTGGCCCTGGCCAATAGAGCATCGGCCCAGCATATGGACATCCCAGGTTCAGTCCCTGGTTAGGGCACACAGGAGAAGCGACTCATATTGTGCCCTAACTGGGGATTGAGCCCTGGATGTCTGCACACGGGGCTGATGCTCTATCCAATGAGCCAGCCAGCCAGGGCGCCACCTTTCTTATATAACTTTTTTCTTGTGGTTTTTTTATTGGTAAATTGTGTAGTAAATTATGTAGAAAGAGATCCTTAAATTAAAAAATGGCAGTATGTGGCCTGACTTGTGGCACAGTGAAGTGTCTACCTGTAATGCTGAGGTCACTAGTTCAAAATGCTGGAATTGCCTGGCACATATGGGAAGCAACTCAAGTTGATGCTTCCTGCTCCTCTCCCTCCGCGCCCCCCCCCCTCTCTTTCTCTCAAATGAATAAATAAAATCTTTAAAAAGAAATGGTAGTAAGTGGTAGAACTGGAAAAGTTACTCAAAGACATCTAAGTATTGCAGTAAGAAAATCAGTTATTTCTAGCTTAAAATTTTTTCTCTGTTGTGATGAAACCTGTAGCATGAGTCTAAATAAACTATTTTATGACTTCTTTAAGAAGTTGACTTATCTTTGAATTTCCTTAGCATTTGGCATAAGACTTAAAGGAATAATACTTGGTCATTTTGGGGAGTGGTTACATCTTTTTAGAATGGCAGCCCTTCCCTCCAAATTCTATATGCAATTTCAAGGAATTATTGGTATCTGAATTTTCTCTGTAGGGTAGGTGATCCAACCCCTAATCTAGAGCATAGTGGTAGATTAGCAGTTCAATATTTGACTGCTCAGTTCTCTCTAGTTTCCCCTTTGGGAAGAAGTTGTATTTTATTTGGGTTTTTATATCAGTGACATTTTATTTGTAGTTGCCAGGTTGCTTCATTAGATTTAATGTTCTTGGTAACTGAAGGTTTAGCTAAAAATTAAGATTGAAATGTTGGTTATATAATATTATATAGTGAATTAGGATCTTTGTATAGGGTTCCCCATGCCATTTAAATATGTATTGTAAAATTTATTTATGAGAGGTTTAGACTTTTGGAGCAGCAATAATGAGAGGCATTAGCAATATCTACTAGCTCTAGTAACCTTGACTTCTGAAGACTTCTGAAGATGACATTTGCTTAATCTCATTTGGAAAATTTAATGAATAAAACAAAATAATCCCAGTTCTTTTTAGAATACCAAGACATTTTATTTATTTATTTATTTATTTATTTATTTTCTGAAGTGAGAAGTGGGGAGGAGGCAGACAGACTGACTCCTGCATGTGCCCTATTGAGATCCACCAGGCACGTCCACCAGGGGGCGACACTACCCATCTGGGGCATTGCTCCACTGCAATTGGAACCATTCTAACACCTAAGGCGGAAGCCATGGAGCCATCCTCAGTGCTCGGGCCAGCTTTGCTCCAATGGAGCCTTGGCTGTGGGAGGGGAAGAGAGAGAGAGGAAGGAGAGGGGAAGGTTGGAGAAGCAGATGGGTGCTTCTCCTGTGTGCCCTGGGAATCAAACCCAGGACCTCCACATACTGGGCTGTCGCTCTACTGCTGAGCCAACTGTCCAGGGCCAAGACATTATATCTTTTATAAACAGGCTAGAAGTGAATTTTAGAAGTGCGTATCTTTTTTTTTTTTTTTAAGATTATTTTAAATTGATTTTTTAGAGAGAGAGAGGAGAGTAAGAAGCATCAACTTGTAGTTTTTTCACTTCAGTTTATCGATTGCTTCTCATATGTGCCAGTCACCTGTTACTCCAGACAATGAGTGACCTTCAGCTTCAAACCAACAACCTTAGGATCATGTCAATGATCCCTCAGTCAATCCTGCGACTCAGCACTCAAGCTTGTGAGCCTGTGCTCAAGCTGGTGTGATGTTGAGGTTTTGAATCTGGGACCTCATCGTCCTTGGTCAACGCTTTGTACACTGTGCCACTACCAGTGAGGTGTTTTGTTTTTTTGGTTTTGTTTTTTTTTTAGAATTTTTATGTTTATTTGAGTCCAAGCTGATAACATATTCTGGGGAGCAAGATCTCAGATGCTCCATGGAAGTATAGAATTTCTTATAAAGCAGAAGATTTTGATACATTAACAGAATCAGAATAATTTGAAAAGTACATTTTTATAGCTGTACTTATGCTTGGATAACCTACATGCATGCATTGTGTTAAAGAATAATTTTGGTGGTTAGCCAAATATATACATACATATGTGTATATATTTATTCCTGTCCATGTATAAAGTCTCCTAGATACATCTTAACTTAAATCTTGCCCATTCTGTTTATGTATCTACCTTGAATGAATGAATTCTTACCAAGGTGTAGTAGGGAGGGAACCTTGTTGTAATTGTTAAAAAAGCTTTCCTGGGTTATTGTTCTAGCCCCTAAGTTTGTCTTAAAGACATTTGTTTGTTTGTTTGTTATTGATTTTAGCAAAGAGAGAGGAAGGGAGGTAGACAAGAAGGAACATTGATCTGTTCCTGTTTGTGCCTTGATATGGGTTGAACTAGCAATCTCTTTGCTTCAGAATGATACTCTAATAAACCGAGCTATTCGGCTTGAAGACTTTTTTTTTTTTTTTAATTATTTTTATTTTATTTTATTTTATTTTTTTACAGAGATAGAGAGATAGTCAGAGTGGGGGATAGACAGGGACAGACAGACAGGAATGGAGAGATGAGAAGCATCAATCATTAGATTTTCGTTGCGCATTACGACACCTTAGTTGTTCATTGATTGCTTTCTCATATGTGCCTTGACCGTGGGCCTTCAGCAGACCGAATAACCCCTTACTCGAGCCAGCGACCTTGGGTCCAAGCTGGCGAGCTTTTTGCTCAAGCCAGATGAGCCCGCACTCAAACTGGCAACCTCGGGGTCTCGAACCTGGGTCCTCCGCATCCCAGTCTGACGTTCTATCCACTGCGCCACCACCTGGTCAGGCTCGGCTTGAAGACTTTTAAGTCTTTGAGTTTTTTGCCTGCTTATTTTAGACACTTCCACCACCAGTATGCCCTATTTATACTAAAGACTTAAACACTAAACTGGGTTCTACTTTTCTTTATAAGCCTCTTCTTTGTTTACTCTCCTGGGTATTGGATAATACCCAGTCACATAAGCCTGGGAGTTGGTAATCAGTTCAGATGATTTCTCCTTCTTATTTTCACATGTCTAATTATTTTTAGTACCTCATATCTCTGGTATTTAGCCCCTCCTCTTCATTTCTACTGCCACCATGTAAGTTCACACTCAGTTGTCACTCAAACTGTGACAATAGCCTCTTTACCCTGTCTTATGCCCCTCCAGTTTATAATGTCACCAGAGTAACCTTTCTGAGGCTCTAATCTGACCTGTCCATGCTATCAGCTCACCTTTCACAAAATTAAAAATTCTTGTGTGGCATACAAGGCCTTTCATAATCTGGTTCTTGCTTACTTTTCCAACTGTATTTCCTATTCTTACCAGATAGGCAATCTCTGAGAGTGACATTGCCAAAAGCTGTTATCTGTCTGGAATGCTCTTTTCAACTTTTCTCTTGCCCTCTTTAGTCCATGGAATTCCAGCCTTTTTTTTTTTTTTTTCTGTATTTTTCTGAAGCCGGAAACGGGGAGAGACAGTCAGACAGACTCCCGCATGCACCCGACCGGGATCCACCCGGCACACCCACCAGGGGGCGACGCTCTGCCCACCAGGGGGCGATGCTCTGCCCCTCCAGGGCGTCGCTCTGTTGCGACCAGAGCCACTCTAGCGCCTGGGGCAGAGGCCGAGGAGCCATCCCCAGCGCCCGGGCCATCTTTGCTCCAGTGGAGCCTCGACTGCGGGAGGGGAAGAGAGTGACAGAGAGGAAGGAGAGGGGGAGGGGTGGAGAAGCAGATGGGCGCTTCTCCTGTGTGCCCTGGCCGGGAATCGAACCCGGGACTTCTGCACGCCAGGCCGACGCTCTACCATTGAGCCAACCGGCCAGGACCTTCAGCTTATATTTTAAGACCCAATTCACTATGAATGATCTCTTGAAAACTCGGACTCTTCCCCTCTTCCTCCAATTAAATTGTTTTAAAGTAAACCCCAGACAATATATTCTTTCATCCCTTAATGCTCAAGTCCGTAAAAGATAAGGAATATTGTACCCTGGCCAGGTAGCTCAGTTATAGTGTCATCCTGATACAATGAGTTTGTGGGTTCGATCCCTGGTAAAGACACACAAAAATCAACCAGTGAAGCCTGACCAGGCAGAGGCACAGTGGATAGAGCATCGGACTGAGACTCAGGACCCAGGTTCAAAACCCTGAGGTCACTGGCTTGAACATGGGGGTCACTCGGTCTGCTATAGCCCCCCCCCCCACCGGTCAAGGCATATATGAGAAAGCAATCAATGAACAACTAACGTGCTGCAACAAAGAATTGATGCTTCTCATGTCTCTCCCTTCCTGTCTGTCCCTATGTGTCCCTCGCTCTGTCTCTGTCATAAAAATCAACCAGTGAATGCATAAATAAGTGAAACAAGTCGATGTTTCTCTAAGATTAGTAAATATTTTAAAAAGATAAGGACTCTTTTAAAAGCATAATTGTATTAGTCTGACACTTGCTAAATAAACAATAATTTTTATTTTATTTTATTTTTATTTATTTTTTTACAGAGACAGAAAGTGAGTCAGAGAGAGGGATAAACAGGGACAGACAGGAACGAAGAGAGATGAGAAGCATCAATCGTTAGTTTTTCATTGCGCATTGCAACACCTTAGTTGTTCATTGATTGCTTTCTCATATGTGCCTTGACCACGGCCTTCAGCAGACTGAGTAAACCCTTGCTGGAGCCAGCGACCTTGGGTTCAAGCTGGTGGGCTTTTCCTCAAACCAGATGAGCCCGCACTCAAGGTGACAACCTCGGGGTCTCAAACCCAGATCCTCTGCATCCCAGTCCGACGCTCTATCTACTGCGCCACCGCCTGGTCAGGCAAACAATAATTTCTTAATATTGAATATCCCATCGGTGTTCAAGTCCACCCAGTTTCGTAGATGTACGTGTAAGGTAGTTTGAATCTTGTCCAAAATAAGGTTCACAATTATATTTGGCTGATATGCCTCTTAAGATTTTCTTAATTGATAGACTTCCCTTTTTTAAAAAATCAAAACAAAACAGCTTTAAATTACTACGAGTTGATGCTTCCTACACCTTTCCATGATTTCTCTCACTATCCTCTCTCTAAAATTAATAAATAAAATATTTTTATTTTTTTTTTCTTTACAGGGACAGAGAAAGAGAGTTGGAGAGAGGGATAGATAGGGACAGACAGATAGGAACAGAGAGAGATAAGAAGCATTAATCATCAGTTTTTTGTTGCGACACCTTAGTTGTTCACTGATTGCATTTTCATATGTGCCTTGAACATGGGCCTTCAGCAGACCAAGTAACCCCTTGCTTGAGCCAACGACCTTGGGTCTAAGCTGGTGAGCATTTTTTTTTTTTTTTTGCTCAAGCCAGATGTGCCCGCGCTCAAGCTGGCAACCTCGGGGCCTCAAACCTGGGTCCTCAGCATCCCAGTCCAACGCACTATCCACTGTGCCACTGCCTGGTCAGGCAATAAATAAAATATTTAGAAATAACAGCTTTATTAAAATATAATTCATGTACTATGTTATTCACACATTTAAACTTACAATTCAGTGGTTTTTAGTATATTCAGAGTTGTTCAATCATCATCACAATATATTTTAGAACATTTTTATCACCCCCAAAAAAAACTCCATACTCATGAGCAGTAACTCCCCATATTTCCCCAAGCCTGGCAACCAGTCTACTATCTGTGACTATAGATTTGCCTATTCTGTAAATGTATATAGATTTACATTTTACATGAATGGAATCATATACTATATGGTTTTCTGTGACTGGTTTTCATTTAGCATAATATTTTTAAGGTTGATGTGTATATTGTATGTATCAGTATGTTATTCCTTTTTATTGTTCAATAATGTACCAGTGCATGGACATTTTATTTATCCACTCATCAGTGGTGGACATTTGTTTTTTCCAGTATTTGGCTATTATGAATAATAGTGATGTGAACATTTGTGTACAAGTTTCAGTGTGGGCATATATTTTCATTTCTCTTGGATATTTACCTAGGAATAGAATTACTGGGTCATATGACAGCACTATGTATAACTATTTGAGCAACTGCCAGACTGTTTTCCAAAGTGGCTGCACCATTCTACATTCCCACCAGCAGTGTATACAGGTTCTGATTTCATTTTCACCAACAATTGTTTCCTGTGTCTTTAAATTTTTTTTATTTATTTTTTTACAAAGACAGAGAGTCAGAGAGAGGGATAGATAGGGACAGATAGGCAGGAAGGGAGAGAGATGAGAAGCATCAGTTTTTCATTGTGGCACTTTAGTTGTTCATTGATTGCTTTCTCATATGTGCCTTGACCATGGGGTTACAGCAGACTGAGTAAGCCTTTGCTCAAGTCAGTGACCTTGGGTGTAAGCTGGTGAGCTTTGCTCAAACAGGATGAACTTGCGCTCAAGCTGGCGACCTTGGGATCCCGAACCTGGGTCCTCTGCGTCCCAATCCAATGCTCTGTCCACTGTGCCACCGCCTATTCAGGCTCATGCATTTATGATTGATTTATTTAATGTGCCTGTTTGGGGATTAAACCTGAAACCTTGGTGTGTTGGTTGAGGTTCCAACCAACCAAGCTACCTGGCCAAGGCTATTTTTGTTTTTGTTTTTTAAATTTTTTTCTTAAGTGAGAAGTGGGGAGGCAGAGAGACAGACTCCTGCATATGCCTGGAGTGGGATCCACCCTGCAAGGCCCCTATGGGGCGATGTTCTGCCCATCTGGAGCTGTTACTCTGTTTGTCGGCAACCTAACTATTTTAGCATCTGAGGCGAGGTCATGGAGCCATCCTCAGTGCCTAGGGCTAACTTGCTTCAACCTGGCCATGGCTGCAGGAGAAGAAGAAGAAGAAGAAGAAGAAGAAGGAGAGAGAGAGAGAGAGATATGGCGTGGGAGAGGGGGAAGGGTAGAAAAGCAGATGATCACTTTTCCTGTGTGCTCTGACCGGGAATCAAACAACCTGGGACATCCACATACCAGGCTAACTCTCTGCCACTGAAACAAGCCAGGGCACTATTTCATTTTTTTTGTTTTGTTTTGTTTTTTTGTGACAAAGACGGGGTTGGGAGGCAGATAGGGACAGACAGACAGGAAGGGAAAGAGATGAGAAGCATCGGTTCTTCACTGCGGCATCTTAGTTGTTCATTGATTACTTTCTCAGATGTGCCTTGACCGAGGGGCTACGTCAGACAAAGTGACTCCTTGCTCAAGCCAGTGACCTTGGGCTCAAGCTGGTGAGCTGTGCTCAAACCAGATGAGCCTGCACTCAAGCTGGTGACCTTGGGGTTTTGAACCCGGGTCCTCTGCGTTCCTGTCTGACACTTTTATCTACTGTGCCATTGTCTGGTCAGGCCACTATTTCTTGATTTTAGAGAAGGAAGAAGGGGGAGAGAGAGAGAACATGATTGCTTTGTTGAGTCTTTATAATTTTTAATTATTTATTGATTTTTTAAAAATTATTATTATTATTTTTAACAGAGACAGAGAGTCAGAGAGAGGGACAGACAGACAGGAACAGCGAGATGAGAACTAATGAGAGTCATTAGTTTTTTTGTTTTTTTTTCTTTTTTTTCTTTTTTTTTTGCATTTTTCTGAAGCTGAAAACAGGGAGAGACAGTCAGACAGACTCCCGCATGCGCCCGACCGGGATCCACCCGGCACGCCCACCAGGGGCGATGCTCTGCCCACCAGGGGGCGATGCTCTGCCCACCATGGAGCGATGCTCTGCCCACCAGGGGGCAATGCTCTGCCCATCCTGGGCTTCGCCATGTTGCGACCAGAGCCACTCTAGCGCCTGGGGCAGAGGCCACAGAGCCATCCCCAGCGCCCGGGCCATCTTTGCTCCAATGGAGCCTTGGCTGCGGGAGGGGAAGAGAGAGACAGAGAGGAAGGTGCGGCGGAGGGGTGGAGAAGCAAATGGGCGCTTCTCCTGTGTGCCCTGGCCGGGAATCGAACCCTGGTCCTCCGCACGCTAGGCCGACGCTCTACCGCTGAGCCAACTGGCCAGGGCCAGTCATTAGTTTTTCGTTGTGCATTGCGACACCTTAGTTGTTCATTGATTGCTTTCTCATATGTGCCTTGACCGCGGGCCTTCAGCAGACCAAGGAACCCCTTGCTTGAGCCAGCGACCTTGGGTCCAAGCTGGTGAGGTTTTGCTCAAACCAGATGAGCCCGCGCGAACCTGGGTCCTCAGCATCCCAGTCTGATGCTCTATCCACTGCGCCACCGCCTGGTCAGGCCAGAGCCATATGATTTTAATTGGTATTCATCTCTTGGAAGGAAGGCATTCATAAAATTGTTAGATTCTTCTTCTGATAATTGTTATTAGCATGCCATTATAGTACAGATTAATTACTTTTAATTGAATGTTAGGTGGGAGCCCCTTAATTGCATGGTTAAATGGAGTTTAAAATACTGCAAACTCTGTCTGACCTGTGGTGGTGCAGTGAATAAAGCATCTACCTAGAATGCTGAGATTGTTGGTTCAAAATCCAGGGTTTGCCTGGTCAAGGCACATATAGAAACAACTAAGAGTTGATGCTTCTTGCTCCTGCCCCCTTTCTTTCTCTCTCTAAAAATCAGTAAGTAAAATCAATTTTTAAAATTATAAAAATAAATACTACATAAATTCTTATTGTACTTGGGTCAAGTTTTGAAAAATACGGCTGCCTGGCCTGTGGTGGTGCAGTGGATACAGTATCAACCTGGAACACTGATGTCCCAGGTTTTAAACTCTGGTCTGCCCTTGTCAAGGCACAAACAACAATCGATCAATGAACAACTAAAGTGAAGCAACTATGAGTTGATACTTGTTCCTCTCCTTCCCCTCTGTAAAACCAAAAAATAAAATCTTTTAATTTATTTTTTGATTTTAATTTATTGTGTTTTCATAGATTCAAGTGTCCCACTGAATACATTCCCCCACCCCTGTGTTCCCCTCAACATTCTCCTTGCCCCCTCCCCCCAACGCCCTTCCCTCTTCCTTCCAGGATTTGCTTTCCTGCTCTCTATAATGCTGTGTTATGTATATATAATTTCACCCATCTCTTTCCCTTCTCTGATCCCATCCTCTCATCCCCTTTCCTTCTGGTCCCTTTGATCCCACCTCTGCCTCTATTCTGTTCCTTAGTTCACATTGTTCATTGGATTTTTCAAATGAGTGAGATCATATGATATTTTTCTTTCTCTGCCTGGCTTATTTCACTTAGCATAATAGTTTCCAGGTCCATCCATGTTGTTGCAAAAGGTAAGATTTTCTTTTTCATGACCGCATAGTATTCCATTGTGTATATGTACCATAGCTTTTTAATCTACTCGTCCACTGACAGACACTTGGGCTGTTTCCAGATCTTGGCTATTGTAAAAAATGCTGCAATAAATATGGGGGTGCATTTCTTCTTTTGAATCAGTGATCCAAAGATATTCTTAGGATATATTCCTAAAAGTGGGATGGCTGGGTCAAAAGGCAGTTCCATTTTTAATTTTTTGAGGAATCTCCATACTGTTTTCCACAGTGGCTGCACCAGTCTGCATTCCCACCAGCAGTGCAGAAGGGTTCCCTTTTCTCCACACCCTTGCCAGCACTTATTATGTGTTGTTTTGTTAATGAGCGCCATTTTGACTGGTGTGAGGTGGTTTTAATTTGCATTTCTCTAATGATTAGTGATGTTGAACATTTTTTCATCTGCCTATTGGCCATCTGTATGTCCTCTTTGGAGAAATGTCTATTCTTCATTTCTTTTGCCCATTTTTTGATTAAATTATTTTCCAGGTGTTGAGGTTTTTTTAATTTAATTTTAATTTAATTTTTATTTTTTACAGAGACAGAGTGAGTCAGAGAGAGGGATAGACAGGGACAGAGAGGAATGGAGAGAGATGAGAAGCATCAATCATTAGTTTTTCATTGTGCGTTGCAACACCTTAGTTGTTCATTGATTGCTTTCTCATATGTGCCTTGACCGCGGGCCTTCAGCAGACCGAGTAGCCCCTTGCTGGAGCCAGCGACCTTGGGTTCAAGCTGGTGGGCTTTTGCTCAAACCAGATGACCGCGCTCAAGCTGGCGACCCCGGGGTCTCGAACCTGGGTCCTCTGCATCCCAGTCCGACGCTCTATCCACTGTGCCACCTCCTGGTCAGGCTCCAGGTGTTGAGTTTTACAAGTTCTTTATAAATTTTGGTTATTAACCCCTTATCAGATGTATTGTCAAATATGTTCTCCCATTGTGTGGTTTGTCTTTTTATTTTGTTCACCCAACAAATAAAATATTTTTATTTTTATGGCAGAGACAGGGTCAGAGAGAGAGGGACAGATAGGGACAGACAGGAAAGGAGAGATAAGAAACATCAATTTTTCATTGTGGCTCCTTAGTTGTTCATTGATTGATTTATCATATGTGCCTTGACTGGGGGGGGGGGCTACAGCAGACCGAGTGACCCCTTGCTTGAGCCAGTGACCTTGGGCTCAAGCTGGTGAGCCTTGCTCAAACCACATGAGCCCGCGCTCAAGCTGGCGACCTCAGGGTCTTGAACCTGGGTCTTCCACATCCCAGTCCAATGCTCTGTCCACTGTACCACCGCCTGGTCATGCCAAAAAAAATCTTAAAACACTGTTGAAACTGTCCTTTGAGCTAAGAAAATAATATCTTTTGCAAATTTGTTTGGGAATGGAGACCTCACTTCTTTTAATACTTTTTGACTGAACAGGAAGTATATAAAGCAGTTTTATATTACCTGTGATTCCAACAGGTTTAGTTGTCATTAAAATATTATAGGCTTTACTGCAGTATATTTCACATAAGTAATATTTTACCTTATATAGTAATTTTATTTTAAATTCATTAAGTAACATTATCAGGTTTGTGGCAGAGCAGATTTCCAAAGTCATTCAGTGTTCTATAATAGTGGTTGAGGCTAGCCTGACATGTGGTGGCACAGTGGGTAAAAGTGTCGACCTGAAACGCTGAGGTCGCTGGTTTGAAACCCCAGGCTTCCCTAGTCAAGGCACATATGGGAGTTGATGCTTCCTGCTCCTCCCTCCCTTCTCTATCTGTCTCTGTCTCCTCTCTCTAAAATGAATAAATAACATTAAAAAAAAAATAGTGGTTGAGGCTGGTTGTTTTCTTTTAGAAAAATTTAAAGATCATTCCTGAGCTCAAAAAATCACAATAATTCATGATCAACTGCTAAGCCATTGAACTATTATGTGGTGGGTCAAGTCAGGTTTTTTGGCTTCTATTTTGGAACTGATGATGGTTGAATTTATTAAAGTGAATGAACTTTATCTTTTGGCATTACTGATCAGTAGACCACAATGGATTCAAATATTTTCCACAGAGTACCTGTTCATGAGTAATACAATGAACAACCGTAGGCTTTTGAACCCTTATAAATTTTCACAGGTTTTGTTAATTTGTTCACCTAAGCCTTTTTTTGTTCCACACATTTTTACCAGCATCACTTGTAATGTTTCTTAGCAGATTCCACGTCAGGTTGTACTGTATAGTGTTTTCCTCATGTTTGAAAATATTCTTTCTTCTTTTAATTTTTAATTCTTTTTTAATTGAATTTATTGGGGTGACACTGGGTAACATAGTCATACAGGTTTGAGGTGCCGTGTTCTACAATTCATGAAAATATTCTTTCCTGTAGTTTTATTATGTTTTTAAAGTTATTTATTGATTTTACAGAGAGAAGAGAGAGAGAAGGGGAGGAATTAGAAGTATCAACTCATACTTGCTTCACTTTAGTTGTTTGTTCATTGACTACTTGTCATATGTGCGTTGACCAGGCAAGCCCAGGGATTCAAACCGGCAAGCTCAGTGTTCTAGGTCATAGCTTTATCCACTGTGCTACCACAGGCTAAGTCTGCAGTTGTTTTCACGTAGACATTCATAAATCCTAGTATTTTAGTCACTTCAAACTCTGTATTGACTGCACAACTAAACAACTGAGTAGTATTCATTAACATCTGTTGACTCTAGAGCCAAGGATATTCACTAGAAATTATTTGTCTTTTCTAAAAAAATTTATTGGTTGATTAGACAGACATACAGACAAACATCAGTTTGTTCCTCTGTGTGCCCTGACTGGGTTTCGCACTTGCAACTTCTGTGCTTTAGGATGGTCTTCTAACCAACTAAACCAGGGGTCTCAAACTCGCGGCCCACCGAACAATTTTGTGCAGCCCGCAGACTAATCCACGGGCTTACTTAATTTTATCCAAAATATTTTGAACTTCGTGGATTAGTCTGTGGGCCGCAAGTTTGAGACCCCTGAACTAAACCTTCCTGCTAGGGCCACAATTACTTTTTTTTTCTTATTAGAGAGACTGGAAGGGAGAGAGATGAGAAGCATCAACTCATAGTTGTGGCACCTTAGTTCATTGATTACTTTCTCATACATGCCTTGACCAGGAGGCTCCAATTGAGCCCGTGACCCCTTGCTCAAGCCAGCAACCTTTGGGCTCGAGCCAGTGACCATCAGTCATGTCTATGATCCTGTGCTCAAGCCGTAGACCTCAAGGATTTGAACCTGGGTTCTCATTATCCCAGGCCAACACTCTATCCACTGCACCACCACTTTGCTCAGGCCATAATTACCATTTTTATGTGGTGAGAACATTAGAACATTTAAAATTTACTCTTAGAAACTTCCAAGTATACAGTGCAGTATTGTTAAATGTAGTCACTATGTTTCCCTAAAACTTACTCTTCTTATAACTGGAAGTTTGTACTTTTTGACCAACACCACCTTGTTCTCCATCTATCTCCCATGCCTCCCACCCTTTATACTCTGTTTCTGTGAGTTTGGCATTTTTAGATTCCACATAAAATTGATATCATACAGTGTTTGTATTTCTCTGACTGACTCCATTTACCATAATGTCCTCAGTATTCATCCATGTTGTCCTAAATGGCAGGGTTTTTGTTGTTTTTTCAAATTATATAAGAAAGTTTATTTGAAAAGTTACAGAGGCGCCTTACCAGATGGTGGTGCAGTGTATAGAGCAGGGGTCTCAAACTCAACTCAGCATGTGGGCCGCAGAGCAAGATCACAGCTGTTCGGCGGGCCGCACTAGGTCTACAAAAGGCAACTGTTACGCAACACTTTTCTCACTGCAGTTGAAAACAAAAAAAAAATCAGTACAACAAGCACAATCGTACATGCAGTTTACTCAGTGTCACAAAACGACCAGAAACTGTAGTTCGCATCACAACTGCTGTTAACTAAGCTAATATCTAGCTAGGATGCTAGAGAAATGAAAAATACAAGTAGGCCCCTAGGCTTACTTAATTTTATCCAAAATATTTTGAACTTCGTGGATATTAGTCTGTGGGCCGCACAAAATTGTTCGGCGGGCCGCGAGTTTGAGACCCCTGGTATAGAGTGTCAGACGGGGACGCAGAGGACCCAGGTTTGAAACCCCAAGGTCACCAGTTTGAGTGCAGAGTCACTGGCTTGAGTGAGGGATCATAGATAATAACCCATGGTCACTGGCTTGAGCCCAAAGGTCGCTGTCTTGAGCCTAAGGTAGCTGGTTTGAGCAAGGGGTCACTTGCTCTGCTGTACCCCCCCCCATCAAGTCACATATGAAAAAGCAATCAATGAACAACTAAGGTGATTAAGGAGCAGCAATGAGGAATTAATACTTCTCATCTCTCTCCCTTCCTGTCTACCCCTATCTGTCCCTCTCTCTGTCTCTGTCACACACACAAAAAAGTTACAGAGGTAGTAGAAGTGAGCCAGCTGGGCTCTGTGGGCTCTGGAAACAAGTTATAGAAGCAGAAGAAGGGCCCTTGAAGCTTAGGAGAAAGGTAGAGGTAGCATGCCTGGGAGGAAGAAGAAGGGGAGGGGCAAGGCATGGGTGTGCCCCTAGATGGGGAGAGTATGTCAGTTCTTTTTTATGGCTGAATAATATTCCATTGTATATTGGAATAATATTGGCTTCCTTAATTTCTTTTAAGAAGTCAGACATTAATACTGTTACTGCTACTTTAAGGCAATGTCTTTTTTCTTCAGGTTACTTTTAAGAATCTCTGTTTTGGCTCTGGATGGTTGGCTCAGTGGATAGAGCATTGGCCCAGTGTGCGGATGTCCTGGGTTTGATCCCTGGTCAGGGCATGCATGAGAAGTGACCATCCTGCTTCTCTTTCCCTCCCTCTCCCTCTTCTCTTCCCCTCTCAGTTGGTCTGAGCGTCAGCCCTGGGCACTGAGGATAGCTTGGTTGGTCCAAGCGTGGGCCTCAGGCGGTGAGGAATAGCTCCGTTGATTCAAGCATCAGCCCCAGAGAGGGAATGCTGGATGGATCCTGGTCTGTCTCTGTCTCCCCTCTCACTTGTTTTTTCTTTCAAAAATTTTTTTTTTTTTTTTTTTTTTTGCATTCTTCCGAAGCTGGAAACAGGGAGATACAGTCAGACAGACTCCCGCATGCGCCCGACCGGGATCCACCCGGCACGCCTACCAGGGGGCGACACTCTGCCCACCAGGGGGCGATGCTCTGCCCATCCTGGGCGTCGCCATGTTGTGACCCTCCTGGGTGTCGCCATGTTGCGACCAGAGCCACTCTAGCGCCTGGAGCAGAGGCCACAGAGCCATCCCCAGCGCCCGGGCCATCTCTGCTCCAATGGAGCCTCGGCTGCGGGAGGGGAAGAGAGAGACAGAGAGGAAGGTGCGGCGGAGGGGTGGAGAAGCAAACGGGCGCCTCTCCCATGTGCCCTGGCCGGGAATCGAACCCGGGTCCTCCGCACGCTAGGCTGACGCTCTACCGCTGAGCCAACCGGCCAGGGCCAAATTTATTATTTTTTAAATTTTTATTAATTTTAATTTATTGTGTTAACATGGATTCAAGTGTCCCACTCAATATAACAACTTCACCCCCAACCCCCCGTATCTCCCATTACATTCCCTTTGCCCCCCCTTCCCCTAACTCCCTTCCCACATCCCTCAGGAATTTACTCTCCTGTTATCTATATATATGTGTTATGTATATATATATGATAATTTCACTAATCCCTTCACCTTCTCTGATCCCAGCCCTTCATCCCCCTTCCCTCTGACAGCTGTCCCTTTGCTCCCTATGACCCCACTTCTGCCTCTGTTCTGTTCCTCAGTTCACTTTGTTCATCCCCTCTCACTTAAAAAAAAAAAATCTCTGTTTTTGTTTTAACAATTTATGGTGTGCCTGGGTATAGTTTTTTTTGTTTTTTTTTTTTGCATTGATCCTTATGATTCACTTAGCTTCCTAAATATGTGTAAATATTTTTCATCCATTTTAGAAAATTCTTATTCACTATCTTTTCAATTATAGCTTCTTCCCTGTTCTTTTTGTCTTTCCATTTACATATATATTGACCTTTTATAATTGTCTCTCATCCCTAAATACTTTGTTCTGCTCTGTCCTTTCTTCCCCTGTGCTTCAGTATGGATGTTTTCTATTAACCTGAATTTGAGTTCACTGATCCCTTTTGACCCTGCACCAAATCTGTTAAATCTATCTATGGAGGTGCAAGTTCTAGCTACAGTATTTCAGGTTTAGATTTTTATTTCCTAGATTTTTAAATTTTATTTATTCATTTTAGAGAGAAGGGGGGGAGGAGCAGGAAGCATCAACTCCCTCCAATATGTGCCTTTTTGGGCAGATAAAATGTATTATGCTCACTTTGTTAAAAATGGCGCTGCCCATGTGAGGCCGTTGCCCAGGTGATATTAATGTGTGTTGAGAATCCTTGTAGCCTGGGGCTTGGTTTTGGGATTAAGCCTTTCCTACCCTTTTTGATGTGGGGGTGGTACAATCCAATCATGCCTCAGAGAAGTGACTTTGTATTAGAGACTTCCCTATTTTGTATATTGGATTAGAGGTTGTGAAGCTACAATATAAATGGGGGCAGAACGAGAGCTTGCTCTCTTGGTTCCTGGGATGATTAGCATGAGAGAGCAGAGGGAGCATAGCAGAGAGCAGAAAGAGGCCATGTGGCCAGGAGAAGCAGCCAAGATGGCGGAGTACTGAGTGAGATGCCAGTTTGTGCAGAGTTTGTATCTGGGATAAGGAAAGGAGATGGGGAACTGAGGAGAATAAGGCAAGACTGGTGAGCTAGAAACCTTTGATTCTAGGAAACTCGGATAAGTCAGTGGCTTTGTGAGCACTGAATGTGAGTGGGTTTTGGAGCCCACTGTGTGTTTTTGCTTGCCCGCTGAGTGCAAGCTAGAATGAAAGACTATGGCCCATCAGTTTGTGGCTCTGTTGTTTCTTTACCAACTGTCCGAATCCAATGCGA
Source organism: Saccopteryx bilineata (assembly GCF_036850765.1). Lineage (NCBI taxonomy): Eukaryota > Metazoa > Chordata > Mammalia > Chiroptera > Emballonuridae > Saccopteryx > Saccopteryx bilineata. The sequence continues at coordinate 39,898,374 of NC_089491.1, read as the reverse complement.
ACCTGCATGTGAATGGCCACAATGGGCTGGGCTGCTCTGATGGTGGCCCTGGCCGTGGCCGCTGGCTTTACATGTCTGGACAAGGCAAGCTCAGGGTTTCAAACCAGCTACCTCAGCGTTCCAGGTTGACGCTTTATCCACTGCACCACCACAGGTCAGGCCTAGATTTTTTTTTTTAGATTAAAAAAATAGTTCAAATTATTTGTTAAAATTTATTTATGTATTTATTTTTTGTTTTTAGCAAGAAAGGGAGAGCGATAGGAACAGACAGGAAGAGAGAGAGAGAGAAAGAGATGAAAAGCATCAACTCATAGTTGCGGCATTTTTGTTGTTCATTGATTGCTTTCTCATGTGTGCCTTGACTGGTGAGCTCCAGCTGAGCCAGTGACCCCCTGTTCAATCCAATGAGCTTGGAGTCATATCTACGGTCTTATGTGCAGGCCAGTTATTCCATGTTCAAGCTGGTAAGCCTGTGCTCAAACCAGTGACCTTCTGGCAAGATAATGACACAGTGGATAGGCGTCAACCTGGGATGCTGAGGACCCAGATTCGAAACCCAAGGTTGTGGCTTGAACTAGGGCTCACCAGCTTGAGCACGGGGTCGCCAGCTTGAGCATGGGGTCTCCAGCTTGAGCATGGGATCATAGACATGAATGATTTCATGGTCGCTGGCTTGAGCCTAAGGTTGCTGGCTTGAGCAAGGGGTCACTCAGCTGTTGTCTCCCCTACCCCCTGTTAAGCCACATAGGAGAAAGCAATCAATGAACAACTAAAGTGCTGCAACTATGAGTTAATGCTTCTCATCTCTCCTTTCCCGTCTGTCTTATCTTGCAAAAATAAAAAAATAAAAAATATATATATATATTATTCTGTTCATCATTTTATCTATATTCCTGTGCGTGTGTGCGTGCGTGTGTGTGTGACAGAGAGAGAGAGAGAGGGACAGATAGGGACAGACAGGAATGGAGAGAGATAAGAAGCATCGATTATTTGTTGCCGTATCATAGTTGTTTATTGATTGCTTTCTCATGTGGCTTGATGTGGAGGGGGAGGGGACTACAGCAGAGTGAGTGACCCCTTGCTCAATCCAGCAACCATGGTGTCATGTTTGTGATCCACACTCAAGCAGCGACCCTGCGCTCAAGCTGGTGAGCCTGTGCTCAAGCAGGCGACCTTGCAGTTTTGAACCTGGATCCTTTGCATCCCAGCCCTACACTCTGTCTACTGCACCACCACCTGGTCAGGCTCATCTATTTTCTTTTAAGATGCTAATTGTCATTCTAAAGTTCTTGTTTGCTATATATGTATCTGGGCCACTTGTGGATTTTTTATACTGTTTTTTTCTTATCTTGATTGTTAGGCATTATTCTACCTGTCTGCATATCAGATTATTATATGCCAGATATTGCATGTAAAAGAACCATAGAGAGGCTGAGATGATATCTTTCTACCCATTCCTATATTAGGTAGAAGAGCTTTGGGGCTATTTTCTTCAAACCAGTCAGAAATTAAGGTTGGGGGCTTGGGTTAGAGTTTTAGTAAGACTGAGTTCATCTCTGATTTTTTTTGTGCTTTTGTTGTGTCCCTCTCTGGGCTTTTGATTGTGGAAAGTGAGTCTGTGTTTCTGGAGCTTTTAACAACTACAGGAAATTGAATTCTGCCCTTCAAAGGTTCTAAGTTTAGCTTTTTATCCTTGGACGCCATGCAGCTATAAAATCTGAAGGGCACTTTCTTTTTTTTACCCCATTGATGTGAGAGAGGGAGAGTGAGGGAAGAGAGGGATAATTATCGCCTCATTCTACTTAGTTGTGCACCCATTGATTGCGTCTCATACTTGCCCTGACCCAGGATTGAGCCTACGACCATGGGGCTCCAGGATGATACTGCACCATTAACTGCACCACCAGCCAGGGTGGGCGATTGTGTTTTAGTGTTAGCAAATTTCCCTTGGGGAAAATTGGCTATGTGTTTTAAGCACCACTTTGCTCTTCATTCCAGCCCTGTGTGACCACTGAAAAATGGGCTGATTTTTTTCTCTTAGTAGAGGCCCTCTGTGCCCAGTCTGATTTTTCACTTTACCCCCAAGTTGTCAAGTGCTTCCTCACTCAACTCCTCCTCCCCCCCAAAAATGGCCATCAGTGTTTTGTTTGTTTTTACAGAGACAGAGTCAGAGAGAGGGATAGATAGGACAGACAGACAGGAACGGAGAGAGATGAGAAGCATCAATCCTCAGCTTTTTGTTGCAACACCTTAGTTGTTCATTGATTGCTTTCTCTTATGTGCCTTGACCGTGGGCCTTCAGCAGACCGAGTAACCCCTTGCTCAAGCCAGCGACCATGGGTCCAAGCTGGCGACCTTGGGGTCTCGAACCTGGGTCCTCTGCATCCCAGTCCGATGCTCTATCCACTGGGCCACTGCCTGGTCAGGCGCCATCAGTCTTTGACTCAAGAAAGAAGGGCTCCTTTTTAGTTTAGATAGTTCTTGTTATTTTCATAGGTTTCCAAAGTCTTTTTTTTTTTTTTTAAAAAAAACCTTGGGCTCAAGCTGGTGAGCCTTGCTCAAGCCAGATAAGTCCACGCTTAAGCTGGCCATCTTGGCATTTCGAACCTGGGTCCTCCATGTCCCAGTCTGTCACTCTGTCCACTGAGCCACCGCCTGGTCAGGCTAAAATAAAAATTTTTGTACGATCGTACTCTGGATGGTCAGGAGGCATGAGGACGTACGTGAACTTTCATACTACTCAGGGTTAATTTTATTTTTTCAGATTGACTTTTACCTAGTAAAGTAATAAACATTTAGGATTCTCCATGCCTTTTAGTGGCTTGAGAGCTCTCTCTCTCTCTCTCTTTTTTTTTTAGCACTTAATAATACTCATTGTCTGGATGTACCACAGTTTGCCTATCCATTCACCTGTTGAAGAACATCTTGGTTACATTCAGGTTTGGTAATTATGAATAAGGCTTCTATAAACGTTCATGTACAGGTTTTTGTGTGGATGTAAGTTTTCAACTGATTTGAGTTTTAAATACTAACTAAGGAGTGCAGTTGCTGTATTGTGTGATAATAGTATGTTTAATTTTAAGAGACTTTCCAGCTATCAGATGTGTCTTATGCAAACATTTTTCTACTGTTTTGTGGTTTCCCTTCTCATCCTCTAGGCATTGTCTTCCACAGAGCATGTTCTTAATTTTTTTTTTTCCTGTATTTTTCTGAAGCCGGAAACGGGGAGAGACAGTCAGACAGATTCCCTCATGCACCCTACTGGGATCTACCTGGCAGGCCCACCAGGGGGCGATGCTCTGCCCCTCCGGGGCATTGCTCTGTTGCGACCAGAGCCACTCTAGCGCCTGGGGCAGAGGCCGAGGAGCCATCCCCAGCACCCGGGCCATCTTTGCTCCAATGGAGCCTCGGCTGCGGGAGGGGAAGAGAGAGACAGAGAGGAAGGAGAGGGGGAGGGGGAGAGAAGCAGATGGGCGCTTCTCCCGTGTGCCCTGGCCGGGAATCGAACCCGGGACTTCTGCACACCAGGCCGACACTCTACCACTTAGCCAACCGGCCGGGGCCATGTTCTTAATTTTAATGAAGCCCAACTTATCACTTTTTTAAATTTTTTGGTGCCTTTAGAATTTTAAACAAAAAGGGAATGTCTCCAAGGTCATCTAGATATTTTTATGTATGTTGTGATCTAGGTACTTTATTGTTTTGTGTTTTATATCAGGTCGACGATCCATTTTTAGTTACTTTTTGTGAAATGTATAAAGTCTGTCTAAATATATATATTTTTACACAAGTGGTAGCATACTTAATTGCAGCATTCTTCTTTTTTTCACTTAATATAAACTTTCTGTATCGTTAGAAAGTAAGTACTCTTGCCTGACCAGGTGGTGGCACAGTGCATTGAGCATCGAATTAAGACACAGAGGACCCAGGTTTGAAACCCTGAGGACACTGTCTTGAGCAGGGGCTCACCAGCTTGAGCATGGGGTCACTGGCTTGAGCATGGGATTATAGATATGACCCCGTGGTTGCTGGCTTGGGTCCAGAGGTCGCTGGCTTGAGCCAAGGGGTCACTCGATCTGCTGGAGCCCCCTGGTGAAGGCACCTATGAGAAAACAATCAATGGCCTGACCTGTGGTGGCGCAGTGGATAAAGCGTCGACCTGGAAATGCTGAGGTCGCCGGTTCGAAACCCTGGGCTTGCCTGGTCAAGGCACATATGGGAGTTGATGCTTCCTGCTCCTCCCCCCTTCTCTCTCTCTGCCTCTCTCTCTCCTCTCTCTCTCCTTTTTAAAATGAATAAATAAAATTAAAAAAAAATTCTAAAAAAAAAAAAAAAAGAAAACAATGAACGACTGAGGTGCCACAACAAAGAATTGATGCTTCTCATCTCTCTCCCTTTCTGTCTGTTCCTCTCTCTTTCTGTCACACACACACACACACACACACACACACACACACACACACACACACACAAAAAGGTAAATATTCTCATCCTTTTTCTTTAGTTGTGAATTTTGCACGTTTGTTTATTTCTAGGTAATTTATTGTTGCTACTTCAAATAGGATATTTTATTTTCTTCTATTTGCTAAATAGATACTTGTTTGGGGAGGGTCCTATTGAATTTATTGTGTTAATTTATACAGCACCCAACTGGGTTCTGTTGCCATTTGGAGTAATTTTCCATTTGGTTCTTTTTAGATTTCCAAGTAAACTACAGTGTGTCACGGTGCACTTTTGACCGGTCACAGGAAAGCAACAAAAGACAATAGAAATGTGAAATCTGCATCAAATAAAAGGAAAACTCTCCCAGTTTTCATACCTATTCAGTGCAGTTCAATGTGGGCTCACGCACAGATTTTTTTAGGGCTCCTTAGGTAGCTATCCTGTATAGCCTCTACATACTCGTCACTGACTGATGGCCTACCAGAACAGGGTTTCTCCACCAAACTGCCGGTTTCCTTCACTGCTTATCCCACCGAGTAATGTTATTCTTATGTGGTGGCGCTTCGTTATAAACACGTTAATATTCACGTTGCACTTTGATTACGGATTCAAATTTAGCGAGCCACAGAACACACTGAACTTTCCTCTGTACCGTCCACATCTCGACTGGCATGGCCGTGGGCTGCTCCACTGTATACATGGTGTTATGTCATCATCCTACAGAAACTGGGAGGATTTTCCTTTTATTTGGTGCAGATTTCACATTTCTATCGTCTTTTGTTGCTTTGCTGTGACCGGTCAAAAGTGCACCATGACTTTATGGACACACTGTATATACATAACTTGAAAATCATGATAGATTTAGTTCTTATTTCTTCTATTTTAAAATTTTCTTTGTCCTGTTTAATTACAGTGGCTGTTACACGCAGAAAATGTTAAGTAACTATGAATGATAAAGAATATCCTTATCCTGACCAGGCGGTGGCGCAGTGGTTAGAGCGTTGGCCTGGGATGTGGAAGGACCCAGGTTTGAGACCCTGAGGTCGCCAGCTTGAGCGCGGGCTCATCTGGCTTGAGTAAAAAGCTCACCAGCTTGGACCCAGGGTCGCTGGCTCCAGCAAGGGGTTACTCAGTCTGCTGAAGGCTCGCGGTCAAGGCACATATGAGAAAGCAATCAATGAACAACTAAGAAGTCGCAACGCGCAACAAAAAACTAATGATTGATGCTTCTCATCTGTCTCCATTCCTGTCTGTCTATCCCTCTGACTCTCTCTCTGTCTCTGTAAAAATAAATAAATAAATAAAAATTAAGACGTTAACTTAAAAAAAAAAAAAAGAATATCCTTATCTTTTTCTGACTTTACTGAGAATGTTGTGGCACTTACCAAAACTCATGTGGGTTTTAGGTTAGACATATATGTTTTACCATGTTATTGAAGTATCTGGTTTTTTTTCCCTCTAAAATTTAATTTATTTTAGAGAGTGAGAGCAAGAGAAGAAGAGAGAGAGAGAGAGAAAGAGAGGGAGAGAGGAGGGGGGAAGAGTAGGAAACATTAATTCCCATATGTGCCTTGAACAGGTAAGTCCAAGGTTTTAAACCAGCGACCTCAGCGTTCCAGGTTGACCCCTCCCCTGCACCACCACAGGGCAGGTGACGTATCTGGATTTAAGAAAAAAAAAAAAAAGGTTAAAAATGAATGTTGTACCCCTTCCTCTCTTTGTCTCCATAAAAATCAATCAATAAAAAATTAGGCCCTGGTCATATAGCTCATTTGATTGGAGCATCATCCCAAAGCACAGAGGTTGCTGGTTCGATCCCCAGTCGGGGCACATAAAAGGAACAGTTCAATGTTTCTCCTCTGCATATCTCTCTAAAAAAAAAAAAAAAAAGAAAAAGAATGTGTGTTGAATTATTAAATTCTGTTGGGTGCCTTTTTCTTGCCGTTAGATGATATGATTTTTTCATTCTTGATTATATTAATCATTTAAGTATTTGTAAATCGTGTGACCTGATAGTGTATAGTTATTATTTAATATACAGTTATTTTATTTTATTTTTAATTTTTTTGTATTTTTCCGAAGTTGGAAACGAGGAGGCAGTCCCACAGACTCTTGCATGTGCCCAACTGGGATCCACCCGGCATGCCCACTAAGGGGCAATGCTCTGTTGCAACCAGGGCCATTCTAGCGCCTGAGGCAGAGACCATGGAGCCATCCTCAGCGCCCGGGCCAACTTTGCTCCAGTGGAGCCTTGGCTGCGGGAGGGGAAGAGAGAGACAGAGAGGAAGGAGAGGGGGAGGGGTAGAGAAGCAGATGGGCGCTTCTCCTGTGTGCCCTGGCTGGGAATCGAACCCAGGACTCCATGCCAGGCTGACACTCTGCCACTGAGTCAACCGGCCAGGGCCCTAGTATACAGTTATTTAGAACCAGTTAAGGAAGTGAGGAGTATTCTAGACTATTTGGTTGAACTAAGATTGCCTAGAACTGAGCTAGCCTCACACACGTAGAAAACACTTCAATTTAATGGGACAGGCATTTTTTAGGCAAAGAGGAGTTTAGTTTAAGATGAGAAAATTTCTAACTCAACAGAAAATCAGAAAGATAATATAGGAGGTCCTCAGGTTGCAACACAGTTCCGTCAGGTTACAACATAGTTCTGTCCTACAATAATGACATAACCTGAATTTTGGTGTATGTTGACACACACCCTACGTCACTTACATATCGTAACACAGTTGTAAAATTATAATCTAGATAGAGCATAAAAAACACAACTAAGCCACAGAAAAGGGAAAAGGACATAAATATACTGTACTGTGTGTATTCTTCCACTGCGTGCAACCAAACTAGTTTGCCCATGTAGTCTGTAAGTATGATGCTAATGGCATAAGCCAAAATACTCGTATTTCAATTTTTTAAAAAGTTTTTATGGGAGTGGTTGATATAAACTTGAAGCACTGTATGTCAAGACTGTTGTAACCTGAAGATTCTCTGTAATAGGTACTGTTTATTGAGTGGTTAACTTGTGCCCTGTCTTGTGTTAATGAGAATATATATTAATTTGTAGTATCATACAGACTCTATTAGTTACTAGTTGTGTGACCTTGTACAAGTTTCCAAAATCCTTTTTATTCATTGTCCTTATTTGTATATGGGTTTGATAATAATACCTACTGCATAGGGTTGTTTTAAGAATTAAATGAGTTAGTATATTTAAAGAATTTAGAACAATGCCTGGCATGTAGTAAGCACTCCGTTATTGAAGAGCTGTTACTATCTTATATTTCTTACACTATTGAGTTAAGTGTCACTGATACAGGTTTATACGTGTGGGGAAACTATGTCTCACAGGGAGCTTGAGTCCAAGGTTACATGGGTTAGTTTGCATTCTTGATTCTAAAGCTTATGAATTCTGTGTGCTTTAAGTATATTTTGCTCTGGTTTCCAAAGCAGGATTACTTACTTGCATATTCACACAGGGAGATTTGTCAGGAAGTTGTCTGGTAAGAGGAGTAGATAAGACTCGCTGAGACTGGTGTTTGGAATGGAGTACAGCCTTCAGGAAGACATTGGTCATGGCAAGCGGAAACTGAGTATACTTTTAGTTTAATTTTTCTTCTCTTTTCTTTTTTTTTTTTTTAAGGTTAGAGGAAGGGAGATAGTGAGGCAGACTTCCCACATGCACCCCAACCAGGATCCACTTGGCAACCCCATCTGGGGCCAGTGCTCTAGTACAGAGCTATTTTTAGCACAAGCCCACGCTCCAGTGGGCCTGTCAGTGCCTGGGGCCATGTTTGAACCAATCCTGTTGCCGGCTGAAGGAGGGGAAGAGGGAAATGAAAGGGTGGAAGGGAGAACCAGATGGTCACTTCTCTTGTGTTGCCCTGACTGGGAATCGAACCTGGGACGTCCGTATGCCAGGCCAATGTTCTATCCACTGAGCCAGTGGCCAGGGCCTAGTTTAATTTTTTGGGTATGTGTGTGTGTGTCTCAGAGAGAGAGGGACAGACAGACAGGAAGGGAGAGTGATGAGAAGCATCAATTCTTTGTTGCGGCTCCTTAGTTGTTCATTGATTGCTTTCTCATATGTACCTTCACCTGGGGGCTACAGCAGAGCGAGTGACCCCTTGCTCAAGCCAGCGACCTTGGGGTTTCCAACCTGGGTCCTCCGCATCCCAGTCCAGCGCTCTATCCACTGTACCACTACCTGGTCAGGCTTTTTAAACTTAATTTTAAAAAAAAATTGATTTGAGACAAAAAGAGAGAGACAATAAGGAGTGAGGGAGGAACGAGATGAGAAGCATGAAATTGTACCTGCTTCATTTTAATTGTTCATTGATTGCTTCTTATACGTGCCTTGACCAGGGGCAGTGACTACTTCCTCAGGGCAGTGACATTGGGCTTCAATTCAGCAGTTTTTGGGCGCAAGCCAGCAACCTTGGGATCATGTTGATGATCCTGCACTCAAGCCAGCAACCCTGTGCTCAAGCCAAGGACCTCATGATTTTGAACCGGGGACTTCAGCGTCCTGGGTCACCGCTCTATCCATTCTACCACCACTGGTCAGGCCTGAATACAGAAGAACATCAGAATTAGAGTTTGGGCTCACATTGGCATTTGGGCTGGAGGAAAGAGGTTAGAGTCTAGTAATTAGACCATTTACTATTAAACTGAGTCTGAGGATCAAGGACTGTAAATAGTTACCAAGTAGAATGGTTCCTGGGAGTAGAGATGCACTAATTCTGTAGGTTTTGAAAGTGGCAATAGCTGCAAGGAAGATTACTGTGAAAACTGGTAACTACGCTGTCATCAGTTACTTTATTTCTCAATCCCTATATTTATTCTTCATCTCATGATGGGAGACCAGCTGTGTCCTGATAACAGCTGGACTCATGAACTACTGAACTCATGGTTGGTTTAGATGTTCTGTGCAATAATGAGTTTCAACTGTTTCCTGATGGCTGATGACATGAATGACTTGTCTATCTGGATTCCTAGCTTCTGGCTTTCTCTTTACTTCTGAAAATTTGCTGGCTTCTCCAAATCCTGCCAATCTAGATTCCATAGTGCCTTCACATTACTGACTCGACACTATTTTGTCCTTTTAAGTTAAAATTTTCATTTATAAAAATAATTCAGCTATATTCTTTTTAAAGTCAAATGTATTTATAAAGCTTTTATTATAAAAAGACTAGTCCCTTACCACTCCCCACTACCTAGACCCAACCTTTCTCATTTTTTTAGAAATGGAGAGAAAGTAAGTCCTTAGTTATTCCCTCCCTCCTATGGTTGGTCACCTCTAGCATATAGCCACACCTGAGTTGAACCCTACTCCCGATTCAGTCAACATCACAACATTTATTTACACTATTTTTTTATTTTTCTTACAATTGAGTTAATAATCATTCCTCTCAATTCATGGCTCTTTGTCATTAATATTTATTATTATTATTTTGTGTGTGTGTGACAGAGACAGAGAGGGACAGATAGGGACAGACAGGAAGGGAGAGATGAAAAGCATCAACTCTTCGTTGCAGCACTTAGGTGTTCATTGACTGCTTTCTCATATGTGCCTTGACGGGGAGGGGGGGATACAGCAGACTGAGTGACCCCTTGCTCAAGCCAGCGACCCCGAGATCAAGCTGGTGAGTTTTGCTCAAACCAGATTAGCGTGCCCTCAAGCCAGCGACCTAGCGACCTCAGGGCTTTGAACCTGGGTCCTCTGTGTCCCACTCTGACGCTCTATCCACTGCACCACCGCCTGGTCAGGCTATCATTATTTTGCCCATACCAAATTTTTTCTTGTTTGGTTGGTTGGTATATATATATGTTTCTATTTCTTTTTATTCCCATTCCTATTTTTCTTTCTCTTCTATACCGTAGGCCAGTGATTTTCAACCTTTTTATAAAATTATCTCTTTGCACATATAAGCTAATACATAAAATTGTATGGCAGCCTGACCAGGAGGTGGTGCAGTGGATAGAGCATCGGACTAGGACATGGAAGACCCACGTTCCAGGCCCCGAGGTTGCGAGCAAGGAGTCACTTACTCTGCTGTAGCCCCTGATCAAGGCACATATGAGAAAGCAGTCAATGAACAACTAAGGAGCCGCAACCAAGAATTGATGCTTCTCATCTTTCTCCCTTCCTGTCTGTCTGTTCCTCTTTCTGACTCTGTCTCTATCACCCCCCCTCCAAATGTATGGCACACTAAGAAATATATTTTTTGACAATTCGACGAAAAAAATAGGTATAATTTATATTCACACTGAATGTCTATTGTTGTATTGGCTATTGTCATTTCTTTTTCTTTTTTTGAGAGCAAAAGAGAGAGATGGAGGGAGGGAGAAAGAGAGAGAGAAGCATTAACGCGTTGCTTTACTTTAATTGTGCACTGATTGCTTCTTTTTTTTTTTTTTTTTTTTTTGTATTTTTTCTGAAGCTGGAAGGGGGAGAGACAGTCAGACTCCCGCATGCGCCCGACCGGATCCACCCAGCACGCCCACCAGGGGGCGATGCTCTGCCCATCCGAGGCGTCGCTATGTTGCGACCAGAGCCACTCTAGCGCCTGAGGCAGAGGCCACAGAGCCATCCCCAGTGCCTGGGCCAACTTTGCTCCAGTGGAGCCTTGGCTGCAGGAGGGGAAGAGAGAGACAGAGAGGAAGGAGAGAGGGAGGGGTGGAGAAGCAGATGGACGCTTCTCCTGTGTGCCCTGGCCAGGAATCAAACCCGGGACTCCTGCACTTCAGGGTGATGCTCTACCACTGAGCCAACCGGCCAGGGCCCACTGATTGCTTCTTGTGCTTGCCTTTACCGGGGATCATACAGGCTTAAGTCGAGCCAGTGACCCCTTGCTCAAGGTGGCAACCTTGGGATCAAGTCTACAACTTTGTGCTCAAGCCAGTGACCTTAGCGTTTTGAGTTGATGCTCTATCCACTATACCACCATTAGTCAGGCTGTTGTCATTTTTTAAAGTGACAATCTAAGGAAAAAGAGGTCAGTGACCCCATACTAAATAATGAGGTATTGCATATTTTAAAAATTCTTGCCTAGCCTGTGGTGGCATAGTTGATAGAGCACTGACCTGGAATGCTGAGGTTGCTGGTTCCAAATCTTGGGGCTTGCCCAGTTAAGGCACATAGGACAACCACTCAATGAACAGCTAGAGTGAAACAACTACTTCTTGTCTCCCTCTCCTTACTGTAAAATCAGTAAATACAATCTTAAAAAAAATTCTTGTGGCATACTGGTTGAAAATCACTCACTGCCTTACCCAATCATTCTAATAAACTTATGAATATCATTTGGTAGGCACTCTTTAAAAATGTTTGAAAAAAATTTTTGAACATTTGCTAACTTAGAGAGAAGCTCAAAGAACTTTCTTCCTGCACCATTTGAGAGTAAATTGCCAGTTTCTGATGCCCTGCTATTCCTCTGAATATTTTAGTTTATTTCCTACAAACAAGATTATTCCACATAATTATACTGTGTCAACAGTCAGGAAATTAACATTGAGATATTAATACCATCTAATCCTCAAGCCCTGTTCTATTTTGCCAATGATCTTAATACTGTCTTTTGTAGAAAAAAGATATAGTTCAGAGTCATTGTTGCTTTTACTTGTCCTGTCTCTGTAATCTCTTTCAGGCTGTATGTAAACATTCTTTTGTCTTTTGTAGACCTTCATGGCCTTGATAGGTTAGATGGTTACAGGAGACTTATTTTGTAGAATGTCCCTCTATTTGAGTTAGTAAAATTTGCTCATGTTTATTTCAGGTGGCATATAATTTTGATTTGTTTCATTTCTAATTATAATCTCCCTTGTCTATTGCGGTGGCTAGGTTCCAGAATCCTCCCGTGATAGGCGAAAATCTGTGAAGTAGTGACCTTTTATTTATTTTATTTTATATATATATATATATATATATATATATATATATATATATATATATATATGGGCTTTATAAACCCTCCCCATACTCTTATAAACCTTTCCCACACTGTTATTAACCTTTCCCACACTTATTTTACCACCAAAATAATTAAAATATAATACCTATATACCACAAAATCCCACAATATAGTGAAAAATTGGCAATACAGAATTAGATATATACAATTTAAAAGTCTGTGATACAGTGAGACTGCGAAAAGTGAACCACGATATGGCGAGGGATGACTGTATGTCCATTTTTTATTACGTAGGAGATATCTGCCAGGCTTTTATAAAGTTACTCTTTCACTTTGTAGTATTTTGTGGGGAAGCACCGTATTTTCCCATATATAAGGCGCTTTTTTGAAAAATTTGGGCTCTAAAAACTAGGTGCGTCTTATACAGTGGTTGTAGTTTTTTTTACTTGCATTTCCCATTTTTTTGTGCTTGTTTTTGTGCTCATTGTAGATTTTTTTACTTACATTTCCCACTTTTTCACACTTGTTATCTTTGTGCTCATTGTTTCTTACTTGTTACCGGTATATTACAGTAGGTTACATTTTGCCACATTCTGCCCAGAAATGGCTCAGAAAAGATTCATACAGCCCTGGCCGGTTGGCTCAGCGGTAGAGCGTCGGCCTAGCGTGCGGAGGACCCGGGTTCGATTCCCGGCCAGGGCACACAGGAGAAGCGCCCATTTGCTTCTCCACCCCTCCGCCGCGCTTTCCTCTCTGTCTCTCTCTTCCCCTCCCGCAGCCAAGGCTCCATTGGAGCAAAGATGGCCCGGGCGCTGGGGATGGCTCTGTGGCCTCTGCCTCAGGCGCTAGAGTGGCTCTGGTCGCAACATGGCGACGCCCAGGATGGGCAGAGCATCGCCCCTGGTGGGCGTGCCGGGTGGATCCCGGTCGGGCGCATGCGGGAGTCTGTCTGACTGTCTCTCCCTGTTTCCAGCTTCAGAAAAAAAAAAAGAAAAAAAAAAAAAAAGATTCATACAGTGCTGAATTCAAGTTAAAAGTGATCCAGTTTGCAAAAGTGAATGGAAATTGTGCTGCTGAACGTAGGTTTGGTCCTCCAACTGAGAAATCTGAGACTAGCTATAGGAAGAAGAAACCCTTCTGAAAATGCCACGGCAGAAGAAGGCCATGAAAAGCAAGTCAGCAAAACGGCCTGATTTAGAGAGGGAATTGAAGATATGGATTGAAGAGCAAAGGGCAGTTGGAATTCCTGTGTCCACAAAGTGGTTCAGCATGAGGCAGGAAGAATTGCTGATGAAAAAGAAGGTACTTATTTCAAAGGAGGACACAATTGGTGCTTCAGGTTCATGAAACGTAATGTACTAAGCATGCGTACATGCACCAGACTTGCCCCAAAAATGCCTTAAAGCGCCTGACCTATGGTGGCGCAGTGGATAAAGCCTTGACCTGGAACACTGAGGTCACTGGTTCAAAACCCTGGGTTTGCCTGGTCAAGGCATATATGGGAGTTGATGCTTCCTGCTTTTCCCCCTTTCTCTCTCTCTCTCTCTCTCTCTCTTTCTCATTCTAACTCTCCTCTCTAAAATGAATAAATAAATAAAAATTTTAAAAAATGCCTTAAAGCTGTGAGCAGAAGGTCCTTGAATTTCATTGTTTTTATCATTCAGTGTTGGAACACACATCATTTTGAGTTGGGACAGATTGCAAATATGGACGAAGTCCCCCTTCAATTTGATGTCCCAGGTAGTAGAACTGTTGATAAGAAGGGGGTGAAAACTGTAACTGTGAAGACAAGTGGACATGAAAAGAGCCATTGTACAGTTGTTCTAGCTTAATGTGTTGACGGAACCAAGCTACCTCCTATGCTGATTTTCAAACGCAAAACAATGCCAAAAGAAGACATTCCTCGAGGAGTGATTTTCCACATTCATGACAAGGGTTGGATGCATGAGAATGGGATGAAGGTCTGGTTTGAGAAAGTTTGGAGAAGGAGACCAGGTGGGTGGGCTCTTACACAAACTATTGGTGCTTGATCAGTTCAGAGCACACATAGCAAAAAACACGAAGAAGATTGCTGCAGAGCAAAAAAAAATAACTTGCCATCATACCTAGAGGTTTGACATCCCAGCTCCAACCATTTGATGTCAGCATTAACAAACCCTTCAAAGCTGCCTTGAGAGATGAATGGAATCAATGGATGAAGTCTTCTGGGGACAATTTGACACCAGCAGGCAGAGTGAAGAAACCAACTATAGGAGAAGTTTGTATGTGAGTGAAAAGATCCTGGGATAATATCAAGATTGAGATCATTGTCAAGTCATTTAAGAAGTGTAGCATTTTGCCTGACCAGGCAGTTGCGCAGTGGATAGAGCGTCGGACTGGGACACAGAGGACCCAGGTCCGAAACCTTGAGGTTGCTGGTTTGAGCGTGGGCTCATCTGGCTTGAGCACGGGCTCACCAGCTTGAGCCAAGGGTCACTAACTTGATCTTGGAATCATAGACATGACCCCATGGTAGCTAGCTTGAGCCCACAGGTTGCTGGCTTGAGCAAGGGGCCACTCGCTGTGCTGTAGCCCGCTAGTCAAGGCACATATGAGAAAGCAATCAGTGAACAAGTAAGATGCCACAACGAAGAATTGATGCTTCTCATCTCTCTCTCTCTCTTCCTGTCTGTTCCTATCTGTCCCTCTTTCTGTCTCTGTCAAAAAAAAAAAAAAAAAAGTGTAGCATTTCAAATGCCAAAGATGGAACTGAAGACGAGACAATATAGGAAGACAGTGATTCATTATCGGACACAGATGAGGACAAGCTAATGGATGGGAGTTTTGACAGTGATGAGGAGTTGTGTGAATTTTATGATGAATAAGACTTGAGTTCAATAACTTTATATAATACATTTTTTTTTCAAATTGCAGGCCCCAAAATTAAGGGTCATCTTATACATGGGAGCGTCTTATATGTGGGGAAATACGGTATTTTGAAACTACATAAACATTTAATTCCTGCTCAGTTTTTCAATTTATGTCTATATGAATTCATAGTTTCCTATTTTATTCAGTGGGTAATGTATAAATGTACATTTTATATGCATGCATATTACATTGCCATAAATGATATTGTTTAATTTTATTTATTTATTTATTTATTTTTTCTTTTCCGAAGCTGGAAATGGGGAGAGACAGTCAGACAGACTCCCGCATGCGCCCAACCGGGATCCACCCGGCACGCCCACCAGGGGCAACGCTCTGCCCACCAGGGGGCGATGCTCTGCCCCTCCGGGGCGTCGCTCTGCCGCCACCAGAGCCACTCTAGCGCCTGGGGCAGAGGCCAAGGAGCCATCCCCAGCGCCTGGGCCATCTTTGCTCCAATGGAGCCTTGGCTGCGGGAGGGGAAGAGAGAGACAGAGAGGAAGGGGGGGTGGAGAAGCAAATGGGCACTTCTCCTATGTGCCCTGGCCGGGAATCGAACCCGGGTCCCCCGCACGCCAGGCCGACGCTCTACTGCTGAGCCAACCGGCCAGGGCTGTTTAATTTTATTTTAAAACATAACAATATATTAAAGCAGGAGTTCCCAAACTATGGCCCGCGGGCCGCACGTGGCCCCCTGAGGCCATTTATCCGGCCCCCGCCGCACTTCTGGAAGAAGCACCTCTTTCCTTGGTGGTCATTGAGAGGAGCACATTGACCATCTCATTAGCCAAAAGCAAACCCATAGTTCCCATTGAAATACTGGTCAGTTTGTTGATTTAAATTTACTTGTTCTTTATTTTAAATATTGTATTTGGCCCCGTTTTGTTTTTTTACTTTAAAATAAGATATGTGCAGTGTGCATAGGGATTTGTTCATAGTTTTTTTTATAGTCCGGCCCTCCAACGGTCTGAGGGACAGTGAACTGGCCCCCTGTGTAAAAAGTTTGGGGACCCCTGTATTAAAGTATTAAAATGTGATATAAATCTGAAAGTTCACATTTCAGAATGTTCAGAATGATTATCTGATTGGTAGTGAGTAAACATCACCATAATGAGGTAGATGGAGTTCAAAAAATCTAATCATACAAACTATGAGTCTAGTGTTAATTTCTAGCTGGCCTGGAGCTGCTTCATCCAAATCTGACCTGGTCCTGGCTGAGGTTTGATGCCACCTGGTGGCATTTGTTTTCTTCAATATAAATATAAATGGATACAAATTTGTCTGGTTAGGACTTCCAGGCATTGGCAGCAATTTTAGGCATGGTTAGTTGGTGCCAGGTTTTTAAGCATATCCTGGGAAGTTGGGCCAATTGAATACTGGGAATGAGAAGACCCATTCTCTACCTCCTTGCTTTCTGAGACAGGTAGCCCGCTTTTCTAGGCCTTATCTTTGCCTCTGTCAGGGCCGAGGTGAAGGAATAGAGGTATATTTACTATACTTTCTGTGATTTTTATTTTCTCTTTAAATCTGAACTTTCTGATATTTTTAAAATTATATGTATGAAATATTAATAAAATCTTAATGAAAATTAAGGTTAATTATTTTTCTTTTCTTTCTTTTTTGACAGAGACAGAGTCAGAGAGAGGGACAGATAGGGGCAGAGACAAGAAGGGAGATGAGAAGCATCAATTGTTCATTGCAGCTCCTTAGTTGTTCAGTGATTGCTTTCTCAAATGTGCCTTGACCAGGGGCCTACAGCAGAGCGAGTGACCCCTTGCTCAAGCCAGCAACCATGAGGTCATGTCTATGATCCCATGCTTACGCCAGTGACCCCACACTCAAGCTGGTAAGCACATGCTTAAGCTGAAAGCGCCTGTGCTCAAGCTAGCAACCTCAGGATTTCAAACCTGGATCACCTGCTTCCCAGCTGACGCTCTGTCCACTGTGCCACTGCCTGATCAGGCAAATTAAGGTTAATTTTTAATAGAGAAAAGGACATTTGAATTAATGGAAGGCTCAACTGTCTCAGGAATAAGGGAAATGGTATTAAATAGGTGATTTATAAGAACTGTTTTCTGGCACTGCACAAAAATTTTCAAGTGGTTTTTTCTTTTTGTATTTTACTGAAGTTGGAAATGGGGAGGCAGTCAGACTCCTGCATGCGCCCGACTGGGATCCACCTAGCATGCCCACCAGGGGGCGTTGCTCTGTTGCAACCGGAGCCATTCTAGTGCCTGAGGCAGAGGCCATAGAGCCATCCTGAACGCCCTTGCCAGCTTTGCTCCAATGGAGCCTTGGCTGCGGGAGGGTAAGAGAGAGACAGAAAGGAAGGAGAGGGGGAGGGGTGGAGAAGCAGATGGGCCCTTCTCCTGTGTGTCCTGGCTGGGAGTCGAACCCGGGACTCCTGCACACCAGGCCGATGTTCTACCACTGAGCCAACCGTCCAGGGCTCAAGTGGTATTTAAAGTCTACTATCAGGAATTGTTCTGGGTATGTAAAAGGAGAGAATTTTGAATCTTGATATACCTATTACCCAGTTTAGTGATTAACATTTTGCCCAAATTGTTTTATTTCTCTTTGTTTTTTTCTTTCTTTTCTTTTTTTTTTTTTCTTTTGTATTTTTCTGAAGTTGGAAACAGAGAGGCAGGCAGTCAGATTCCCGCATGTGCCCGACCGGGATCCACCCGGCATACCCACCAGGGAGCGATGCTCTGTTGCAACCAGAGCCATTCTAGCGCCTGAGGCAGAGGCCATAGAGCCATCCTCAGTGCCCAGGCCAACTTTGCTCCAATGGAGCCTTGGCTGCGGGAAGGGAAGAGAGACAGAGAGGAAGGGGAGGGGGAGGGGGGAGAAGCAGATGGGCGTTTCTCCTCTGTGCCCTGGCCGGGAATCGACCCAGGACTCCTGCACGCCAGGCCGACACTCTACCACTGAGCCAACCGGCCAGGGCCTTCTCTCTGTTTCTTTCTTTCTTTTTTTTCCTCTCTGTTTCTTAAAGAAGATTGGACATCATGCCATTTCATCCATAAAGAATTTACGGTGCTTCTCTAACTGTGGTCACGTTATTATTAATTGAAAAACTTTATTTTTCTATGAGTGTTCTCTTTTATAACTTTTTAAAGATTTTATTTATTGATTTTATTATTATTATTTTTGTTTGTTTGGTTTTTACAGAGAGAGTCAGAGACAGGGATAGACAGACAGGAAAGGAGAGATGAGAAGCATCAATCATTAGTTTTTCGTTGCGCAGTGACACCTTAGTTGTTCATTGATTGCTTTCTCATATGTGCCTTGACTGTGGGCCTTCAGCAGACTGAGTAACCCCTTGCTCGAGCCAATGACCTTGGGTCCAAGTTGGTGAGCTTTTGCTCAAACCAGATGAGCCTTTTCAAGCTGGCGCCCTCAGGGTCTCGAACCTGGGTCCTTGGCATCCCAGTCCGACATTCTATCCACTGCACCACCGCCTGGTCAGGCTATTTATTGATTTTAGAGGAGAGAGAGAAGATGGGGAGTGGGAAGCATCAACTCATAGTTGCTTCTTACATGTGCCTTGACCGGGCAAGCTCAGGGTTTTTTTTTTTTGTTTTTTTTTTTTCATTTTTTCTGAAGCTGGAAATGGGGAGAGACAGTCAGACAGACTCCCGCATGCGCCCGACCGGGATCCACCCGGCACGCCCACCAGGGGCGACGCTCTGCCCACCAGGGGGCGATAATCTGCCCATCCTGGGCGTCGCCATGTTGCGACCAGAGCCACTCTAGTGCCTGGGGCAGAGGCCACAGAGCCATCCCCAGCGCCCGGGCCATCTTTGCTCCAATGGAGCCTTGGCTGCGGGAGGGGAAGAGAGAGACAGAGAGGAAAGCACGGCGGAGGGGTGGAGAAACAAATGGGCGCTTCTCCTGTGTGCCCTGGCCGGGAATCGAACCCGGGTCCTCCGCACGCTAGTCCGACGCTCTACCGCTGAGCCAACCGGCCAGGGAGGCTCAGGGTTTTGAACCATCGACCCAATACTCCAGCTCAAGACTTTATCCACTGTGCCAGTGAAGGTCAGGCTGTTACTGTTTTGTAAAACAAAAATTATCTGTCAATATTGATTTAAGTGTTTTTTGTTCTTTGTATTTGTCTCTCTTTTCTTCTCTATTTGCTTTTTACTTTTTAGTTTCCTTCTAATTTTCTCTTTCATTTTAGAGGTTTTCTTCAAATTTCTGATTTCTCTGGCCCTTGGCTCTGAGTTAATCTCTGAGAAGCTTCAATGGGAAACTGAGTGCTATTGATCAGTGTTTCTCAACAAGCTTAGGTGACAAGTTGGGTATAGTCTTTTTTATGGGGAACCTCCAAGTATTTGTAAGGCCTTTTGAGTGAGCATTTTCTATAGAAAAGAATCCGCTAGTCTTCTGCTTACAGATGAAAAGGCTTATATCTGGATTGAGTATATGAGTGCGACAAGCCTGTGGTCTTACCATTCAGTTACAGACTTTTGCTTCATCATCTTCTTTTCATTATATCTTACTTCTGCTCTCAGCTACAGGTTTTCTTGTTTAACTTGCCCAGAGTGTAAAAAAACTTTCTTCTGCAATAAGAGGGTAGTTACCTGTCTGAAGGGCTGGAGGAAGAGGTCTTGAGTATGGAACTTTTAAACTTTATACATTTTTCATTTTTTAATTTTTCGTCCCATCTCACATCTTGACTTTCAGAAATACCAACTGTTCAGATCCTAAGCCTGTGCAGGTTTTCCTATACACTTGAGCTTGTTTCTATCTCTCTTGTCCCATCTCTCACACAGTTATGTTTTCAGCCTTCTCAGGTCTGCTAAATTCATCTTTTCCATATTGCAAAATTCTCTTGATATTTGGTCTGCTATCTGATCCCATTTTCTTCATTCTTTTTTTTTTCCATTTTCTTCATTCTTATGAGTGTATATATATATATCCTTCTTACTATCATTTTGTTCGAGTCAGAAGAGAAGAGATTAATACTTAGATTTCTTCTGTGTTGAAGCGAAAATTAATATTGACTTTTAAATGATTTTAGGTTGGAAAGTGTTATTTCCTAAAGTGAACTACACTTGAAGGTTATTTTTAGATATTATTTAACTCATCAGGTAACGTTTAGCTTCATGTGTTTGTGTGAGAGTGAGACTTGTATGTATGAAATAGGTCAGCTAGTTGATCAGACTGATATTGTTAACTTTTTTATTTTTTTAACTGTACACTAATGGACTAATTGTTGAAAGACATAGTAACTGTTTTACTTACATTAGTAATAAGTGCCGTGAGAATTTTTTGTTCAGAATTGTTCCTTAATAAGGGCTAAAGCCCTAAGTAAATATCTTTAATTTCTTATGTATAAGTTAAGAAATCTTGGCTCATATTCTGTTTTATACTATTATAAGGTTTAGGTGGTAACTTTGTTTTGGGCACTGATTCTACTCATTTAGAATTTTTTTCAAACTCAGAATAATTGCATATAGGCAAAGTTAACCTGTTTATTTTTTTATTTATTTTTATTTTTTTTGTATTTTTCTGAAGTTGGAAACGGGGAGGCAGTCAGACAGACTCCCGCATGCGCCCGACCGGGATCCACCCGGCATGCCCACCAGGGGGCGATGCTCTGCCCATCTGGGGTGTTGCTCTGCTGCAACCAGAGCCATTCTAGTGCCTGAGGCAGAGGCCACAGAGCCATCCTGAGCGCCTGGGCCAAATTTGCTCCAATGGAGCCTTGGCTGCGGGAGGGGAAGAGAGAGACAGAGAGGAAGGAGAGGGGGAGGGGTGGAGAAGCAGATGGGCGCTTCTCCTGTGTGCCCTGGCTGGGAAGCGAACCCGGGACTCCTGTACGCCATGCCGATGCTCTACCACTGAGCCAACCGGCCAGGGCCTACCTATCCTTGCATATAAAATACAAATTCACTTTCACATATCTACCTGTAGCACATTACTGAGTGATGTTAATAATAGTTTTGGCCCTGGCCGGTTGGCTCAGCGGTAGAGCGTCGGACTAGCGTGCGGAGGACCCGGGTTCGATTCCCGGCCAGGGCACACAGGAGAAGCGCCCATTTGCTTCTCCACCCCTCCGCCGCGCTTTCCTCTCTGTCTCTCTCTTCCCCTCCCGCAGCCAAGGCTCCATTGGAGCAAAGATGGCCCGGGCGCTGGGGATGGCTCTGTGGCCTCTGCCTCAGGCGCTAGAGTGGCTCTGGTCGCAACATGGCGACGCCCAGGATGGGCAGAGCATCGCCCCCTGGTGGGCAGAGCGTCGCCCCTGGTGGGCGTGCCGGGTGGATCCCGGTCGGGCGCATGCGGGAGTCTGTCTGACTGTCTCTCCCTGTTTCCAGCTTCAGAAAAATGAAAAAAAAAAAAAAAAAAAAAAAAAAAAAAAAAATAATAATAGTTTTGATGTAGTGCCCTGAAGTAGCTTCAGAATCATCACGAAGACTAAATTAGGTTTTGAATGCTGTCTTGCCATTATCACTGGATAGTGCTCCTTACTCTCCTATAAAATGTCTTCTTACAATTACATTCTTCTTCTCTTTTTTTCTTTTTTTGGTGAAAGAGTGAGAGAGAGGGAGAGACATAGGGATAGACAGACAGGAAGGGAGAGAGATGAGAAGCATTAATTCTTTGTTGCAGCTCCTTAGTTGTTCATTGATTACTTTCTCATATGTGCCTTGACTGGAGGACTTCAGTAGAGCGAGTGACCCCATGCTGAAGCCAGAGACGTTTGGGCTCAAGCCAGCGACCATGGCGTCATGTTTGTGGTCCCACATTCAAGCCAGCGACCCTGTACTCAAGCTGGTGAGCTCGTGCTCAAGCTGTATGAGCTTGCATTCAAGCCGGCAACTTCAAGGTTTCGAACCTGGGTCCTCTGTCCCAGTCTGACGCTCTGTCCACTGTGCCACCACCTGGTCAGGCACCATTATGTTCTAATCAGAAATTAAAGAAAATGTGAAAACAGTTACCAGGGGAACAGGTGAAGGTAATACTGGTAATTATATTTTGTCAAGCTTAGATCTTTGGAAATTTATGATCTTCAATATGGCATAAATGTTCCATTTCTAATTATTGCTAACCTTTGCATTTAACTCTAGGATTCTGCCATATAATTGTTTTCTTGGGGAATAGGAGGAGTTAGCAAAGGGTAAAGGGAGGATAAATGGTGATGGATGGAGACTTGACTGGGTGGTGAACACACACAATACAGTATGCAGATGATGTGTTACAGAATTGTAGTCCTGAAACCTATATAATTTTATTAATATTATCACCCTAATAATCTATTTTCTTTACATTTTAGTTAATAGAAGAGTGCATTTAGTATCTTTTAAAAATACACTGAATTATGGTTCCTCTATTTGAGAGCAGTATGAAAATACTTTGAAAACCATTCAGCCTTTATAAATTTCTTAGTTTGAAAGTGTTAATTATCTCATCCGTATTTGCAGTTACTACTGTCATTTCTCTTTGTGTATTTTATTGCTTGGTAGGTTAATATCTCCCCTATGCTGACACACTTGGATACTCATAAGCTGAAAGGACAGTTTATATTTAAATAAGTTTAGGCTCATTGCCCAAGTTTACTTTAGAATCTGTGATCTGCCTGATAGTTTTAAATCCTTGAGAATATATTTTTAATGTGGAAAGTCATATTTTCAGTGTCTGCAAAAATTATTTATGTAAATTATTAAAAATGGACTCATAAAATCTTAAGATATGATAGACTCTTAGATACTGCTTTTGCTTTTTACATCTTTATTTTGAAAAACATCAGAACTAGGATTTTTTTTAATAGACAAGGTAAATTTTACATGTATTTTTATATGACAGAGTATTTGAGGGCTTAAGTTTGTTTTGTTTTCCAGATGGTTTTAGACTTAGTAAAATAAAATTTGGTTATTTAAAGGTAGGCTTAATAGTTAGCGATAGTCCTTGTGGGTTTCCAAGCTATTTTATTTTAATATAATTGCATTTCAGAAATGCATATTTTCTAAGTACTTTCATAGAAAGAAGAAAATTCTCTTGGTTGGGATTAGTACTTTATTTACAGGCCAGATATTGGTACATAAGCCTCTTTTTCTCCTGACATCTTAGCCTTTAGTATAACTTTGTACTTTATTACCTTTCCCTTTCCTTCTGATGCTTAGTGGCTTCCCCCTATCATTTTCTATTATTTATTAGTTTGTAAACAGCAAGTACCATTTTGAGACAATGAGGATGCAACATCTTGTGATAGTGAGTGACACGGCATAAAATTCCACAACACTGTGCCTTAACTCTATTCGACTAAGTCGAACTATTGCTGTCAATACCTTTTCTAAATGTGTTCACTGTGTGTCACATTTGTTCATTTTTAAATTCATGTATGTTTAAAATAAGAATTTTCACAGTTTAATGGTTGTATAATATCAAATTTTCATTTTTGACTGGTGTGTCTGACATACGTTTTTCTCTTCTGGTGATGATGTAAAAACAAAAATAGTTGCCTCGGTGTCAACTTTTAATAAGCTACTCTTTTTCTTTGTTTTTAGAGAGAGGGACAGATAGGGACGGACAGGAAAGGAAAGAGATGAGAAGCATCAATTCTTCGTTGCGGCACTTTAGTTGTTTATTGATTGCTTTCGTATATGTGCCTTGACCCTGGGATATCAGCCAAGCCAGTGACCCCTTGCTCAAGCGAACAACTTTGGGCTCAAGCCAGCAACCACGAGGTCATGTCTGTGAGCTTGTGCTTAAGCCAGTGACTTAAGGTGTCAAACCTGGGTCCTCTGTGTCCCAGGTTGGCACTCTATCCACTGTGCCACCACCTGGTCAGGCTAACAAGCTATTCTTCAATAATTGGATAATGGAAGATAAGATCTTACTTGGTCCTTTGCAATTTTTCCCCCCCATTGATATGAGAGAGTGAAGGAGGGGAGAGGGAGAAACGGAGAGAGAGAGTGAGAGAGAGAGGGAGAAAATAAAGCATTAACTCATTGTTCCACTTAGTTCCATTTAGTTGTAAACTCATTGGTTACTTCTTGTATGTGCCCTGACCAGGGTTCCAACCCATGACCTTGGTGCACTGGGGCGATGCTCTATCTACTGAGCAACCCGGCCAGGGCCAGTCCTTTGCAGTTTTAATGAAGAACTATTTTCTATGCTTAAGAAATTTCTGGGCCCTGGCCAGTTTGCTCAGTGTTAGAGCATTGGCTCGGTATGTAGATATCCTGGGTTCACTTCCCGGTCAGTTCACACAGAAGCACCCATCTGCTTTTCCACCCCTCCCCCTCTTGCTTCTCTCTCTCTCTCTCTCTCTCTCTCTCTCTTTCTTCCCCTCCACTGGTTCAATTAGAGCAAGTTGGCCCTGGGCACTGAGGATGGCTCCATGGCCTCTGCCTTAGGCACTGGGAAGAGCCTCAGTTGCTGAGTAACAAAGCAGTGCCCCAGATTGGCAGAGCATGCCCCTCCTAGTGGGCTTGCTGGGTGGATCCTGGTGGGGGGAATGCTGGAGTCTGTCTCAATGCCTCCTGTCCACTTAACTGAATTAAAAAAGAAAAAGAAATTCCTGATTTCTGACTGGTGGTGGCACAGTGAATAGAGCACTGACCTGGAATGCTGAAGTCACTGATTCAAAACTGAGGTTGCCAGCTTAAGCACAGGATTGCTGGCTTAAGCAAGGGGTTGTCTACACAATCTTGAGGTTGCTGGCTTGAACCGGAGGTTGCCAGCTTGAGCCCAAGGTCACCAGTACAATTCCTGGCCAAGGCACGTATGAGAAGCAATTAGTGCACAGACAGCTAAACAGAGCAACAAGTTGATGCTTCTCTCTCAAAAAAAAAGAAGAAAAAAGAAGAAAAAAGAAAAATATTTCTGTTAAGATTTATTATCATTTAGCAGTAAAATAAGGATTAGGGAAGAAAGGGGTTTTAAATCTTTTCAGTTTTCCAAATGACTGTCACTCGAGGTATCATTTATTGATCTGCTTTCATCTTTGGTAATAAAATTTTATTGAATATCATTTGATATGATAAAGAGAGTTAGAGGTTTGTTTGGTTTTTCTCTTTTGTCTTTACCACTAGGAAAATCTAGACTTTTTCTCCTTCATGTCTGATAAGCTTAAGCTAATTTACCCCCTTTAGTTGTCATGCATGCCTATTACTGATTGCCTGGCTCACTTATTTCAGCCTCCTGCTCAAGAATGTGTACCTTTCTTTGGTGTTTAATTAGACAGGAGTACAGAAGATAGTATTTATTTAGTCAGATTGCTATTAAATTCCTTCTTTTGCTTTGATAAACTTGACAGTTGGCATATATTTCTCTCTATATGCCATGTATTTCCTAACCCAGTGGTCGGCAAATTCATTAGTCAGCAGAGCCAAATATCAACAGTACAACAATTGAAATTTCTTTTGAGAGCCAATTTTTTAAACTTAAACTATATAGATAGGTACATTCCTTATCGAAGTAACGCTCACATGTGATATTTTGTGGAAGAGCCACACTGAAGGGGTCAAAGAGCTGCATGTGACTCGTGAGCCGAGGTTTGTCGAACACTGTCCTAACCTAATGGTGTACACAAAAAATATTATCCTATATTTTAAAAAGTTGCTGACTCATTTTGCGTATGGGGTGGTTTTCTATTATGCTTCTTGAAATCCTAGAGAGTCCATGAGTAGGTTGCTAAGTAGTGGAGTATATTTCTCTTTTCTGGCTTTTTTATATCCTTTACCTTTTTACTGTGGATAGTTTTGTCATTATGCCTTAGAACAGCGGTTCTCAACCTGTGGGTCGCGACCCCAGTGGGGTCGCCTAAAGCCATCGGAAAATACATAATGCATATCAGGTATTTACATTCCGAATCACAACTGTAGCAAAATTAAAATTATGAAGTAGCCACCAAAATTATTTTTTGGTTTGGGGTCACCGCAACATGAGGAACTGTATTGCGGGATCACGGCATTAGAAAGGTTGAGAACCATTGCCTTAGAAGCACTGTCAGAGGTCACAGTTTTTCCAGTTTGTAGTTTTTGCCTTTAACTATATGATTTTTTTTTTGCTATGTTATATAGAATTAATTTTCATGCTATAAAACTCATTAATAATTTTCTTTAGAGTCTTTTTTTTAAAGATTTTATTTATTGATTTTACAGAGGGGGCAGGAGTGAGAAGTATCAACTTATAGTTGCTTCACTTAGTTGTTCATTGCTTGCTCATCATATGTGCCTTAACTGGGCAAGCCCCAGGTTTCAAACTGGTGATCTCAGTCTTCCAGGTTGATGCTCTATCCACTGCACCACCACAGGCCAGGCTTCTTTAGAGTTTTTAACTTTTGGTGTCATGCTAGAGAAAGTATGTGATGTAATTAAAGTATTTCATGAAAAAATTTAGAAAAACTAATATTTATTTTTATTTTATGTACTGAACTTTTAGAATTGTGCATAATCATTTTTAACTTGTCTTAGGGATACTCTCAAAACTGGTCTAGTAATTTTATTTGCCACTGTTAATAAATGTAAACATAAGAGGTGCTAAATTGTTAATAAGGGCAGAAAGAACCTAGAGGAAAAATTCCTTAGCACTGGAATGCCTTGTGACTGAAAGCATACAAACTTTTTAGCTTTAAGCTAATGTATTCAGATCAAGAATGCCCAAGGTTCTAATCAATAGGTTATCCATAATAAATCACTCATGGATTACCTGTAGCATGTGGTTATATAGTAGAAACTCTATGAGAGGCCAAAATGCAACATAATTGTTATTAATGGCTAAATCTATTCAACCTTAGGTTTTGGTATTTCCCCTCTTGTTTCTAAATATTTGTATTGCTGTTTTTGAGAGAGGGGAAGGCAGAGAGAGGGAGAGAGAGAGAGAGAGAGAGGCATGAACTCTTGTTGCACTTAATTGTGCACCCATTGATTGTTTCTCATACATGCCCTGACAGGGTCTCCAACTGGCGACCTCAGGGTCAAGCTGGCACCCTCGGTATCAAGCCAGCACCCTCGAGATCAAGCTGGAGCTGGTGACCCCAGGACCAAACTGGCAACTTCGGTGCTTTGCACTGATGACCAGTCAGGGCTGATGGGTATTTTTGTCCCTTTATTTATTTATTTATTTATTTATTTATTTATTTATTTGGTATTTTTCCAAAGTGAGATGTACAGGGTTGGGGGGTGCACACAGACTCCTGTATGCTCCCGACCAGGATCCACCTGGCATGCCCATCAGAGGTCGATACTCTGCCCATCTAGGGTGTTGCTCCATTGCAATCGGAGCCATTCTAGAGCCTGAGGTGAAGGCCATGGAGCCATCCTCAGCACAAGGGCCAACTTTGCTCCAATGGAGCCTTGGCTGCGGGAGGGGAAGAGAGAGACAGAGACAAGGAGAAGAGGAAGGGTGGAGAAGCAGATGGGCGCCTCTCCTGTGTGCCCTGGCTGGGAATCGAACCTGGGACTTCTACATGCCGGGCCAACACTATACCACTGAGCCAACTGGCCAGGGTCATCCCTTTGTTGTTTTTAGTTTTTTATTAACTATTGACTTTTTACTAGGGAAAGTGAAACTTTCTTGCATTATGGTAGCACTGCATCCCATAAACACACTCATTATTTCTCTCATCCTGAACATTTAGTTATAATTTTGGTTTAGATTAATTTTCATTGTTTTAATATGACTACAATAAATAATGATCTCAGTTGAGCCATTTTGCATTGTTTGTTTCTGGTGGAGCTGATTGACCTTCTTGTCCCATTTACATAGTATTCTAAAGTACTTATCAGTAATTTATCTCTCTGAACTCTGCTAGAAGTACATATGTCGTAAGTACAGAGCTTAATGAATTTTCACAAACTGGGACAACCGTATATCTTGAAATAGCCAGATCAAGGAAAAGGCTGTTATTAGCACCATAAGAGAGCCCTTTCTTGTGTTTCCTTCCAGAACTATCTTCCTACTCCATGGAATAATTCTAATTTCTAACAGCTTGTTCTTGAATTTTATTATAAGTTAATTCATATAGCATGAATCTTCTTTGTGTCTGGCTTCTTTCAAAGCTATGTTTATGTATTGTATTCATATTGTTATGTGTAGTTTTAGATCTTTTATTCTCATTGCTAATAATAGCATTCTATTAAATCACTTCTACTTTACCTACTCAACTATTTATGGCCATTTGGGTAGTTAAAAACTTTGTATGACTGTTGCTACCATGAACCTTTCAGTTCATGTATTTTGGTGAAAATATAAACCTTCTGTTGGGTATATATCTACAAATGGATTTTTTGGGGGTGGTGGTGACAGAGGGATTGATAGAGACAGACAGGAAGGAAGAGAGAAGCATCAATTCTTTGTTGCACCTCCATAGTTCATTGATTGCTTTCTCATATGTGCCTTGACTGGGGGGGAAGGGCTCC
Organism: Saccopteryx bilineata; assembly: GCF_036850765.1. Taxonomy (NCBI): domain Eukaryota; kingdom Metazoa; phylum Chordata; class Mammalia; order Chiroptera; family Emballonuridae; genus Saccopteryx; species Saccopteryx bilineata. The sequence goes on along the minus strand of NC_089491.1, from coordinate 39,869,735 downwards.
TGCAGAGCAAGTGACCCCTTGCTCAAGCCACTGACCTTGGGCTCATGCCAGTAACCATGGGGTCATGTCTATGATCCCACGTTCAAGCCAGTGACCCTGCACTCAAGCTGGTGAGCCATGCTCAAGCCAGTGACATTGGGGTTTCGAACCAGGGTCCTCTGCATTTCAGGCCTACACTTTATCCACAGTGACACCTCCTGATCAAGTAAAAGTTCTTTTTTTAAAGAAGTCAAATTTATGTTTCTTCTGTGGTTAGTACCTTTTATGTTCTACTGAAGAATTTTGCCTAATCCAATATCATAAAGATAATGTATTTGTATTAAAATATATGTAAGTGTAGACCCTGGCCGGTTGGCTCAGCGGTAGAGCGTTGGCCTGGCGTGCAGAAGTCCCGGGTTCGATTCCTGGCCAGGGCACACAGGAGAGGCGCCTATTTGCTTCTCCACCCCTCCCCCTCTCCTTCCTCTCCTTCCTCTCTGTCTCTCTCTTCCCCTCCGCAGTGAGACTCCATTGGAGCAAGAATGGCCCGGGCACTGGGGATGGCTCTGTGGCCTCTGCCTCAGGCGCTGGACTGGCTCTGGATGCAACAGAGCGACGCCCCAGAGGGGCAGAGCATCGCCCCCCTGGTGGGTGTGCCGGGTGGATCCCGGTTGGGCGCATGCGGGAGTCTGTCTGACTGCCTCCCCGTTTCCAGCTTCGGAAAAATTAAAAAAAAAATAAATTAAAATATATGTAAGTGTATGTAGTTCAGTGGCATTAAGTACATTCACATTGTTGTGTAACACTCACCACCTTTTTATTTCCCAAACATTTTTCATCTTGTGAAACTGAAATCCCAAACCATTAAACAATAACTCCCTATTCTCACCTCTCCCCAGCCCCTGGCCACCATTCTGTCTCTGAGTTTGACCATTCCAGGTAACTCATATAAGTAGAATCATACGGTATTTGGCTTATTTCACTTAAGATAATATATCTTTATGGGTCATCAGTGCTTGTAATTTTTTTCCTTTTTAAAGCAGAATAAGCCTGACCACGCGGTGGTGCAGTGGATAGAGCGTAGGACTGGGATGCAGAAGACCCAGGTTCGAGACCCTGAGGTCGCCAGCTTGAGTGTGGGCTCATCTGGTTTGAGCAAATCTCATCAGCTTGGACCCAAGGTCACTGGCTCCAGCAGGAGGTTACTCAGTCTGTTGTAGTCCCACGGTCAAGGCACATATGAGAAAGCAATCAGTGAACAACTAAGGCAGGGGTCCCCAAACTGTGGCCCGCGGGCCGCATGCAGCCCTCTGAGGCTATTTATCCAGTGGAAGGGGCACCTCTTTCATTGGTGGTCAGTGAGAGGAGCACATTGACCATCTCATTAGCCAAAAGCAGGCCCATAGTTCCCATTGAAATACTGGTCAGTTTGTTGATTTAAATTTACTTGTACTTTATTTTAAATATTGTATTTGTTCCTGTTTTGTTTTTTTTACTTTAAAATAAGATATGTGCAGGGTGCATAGATATTTGTCCATAGTTTTTTCTATATTCTGGCCCTCCAATGGTCTGAGGGACAGTGAACTGGCCCCCTGTGTAAAATGTTTGGGGACCCCTGAACTAAGGTGTTGCAACGAAAAACTGATGATTGATGCTTCTCAGCTTTCTCCATTCCTGTCTGCCAGTCCCTGTCTATCCCTCTCTCTGACTCTCTCTCTGTCTCTGTAAAAAAATAAAAATAAATCAGAATAATATTTCATAGTATGTTTATACCACATTTTGTTTATCCATTGGTAGATAATTGGGTTGCTTTCGCCATTTGGCTGTTAACGAATAAGCTTTATGAACATAGGTGTGCTCATATCTGTGTTGGTGCATAATATAGTTATTCTATTTTTAATTTTTTTGAGGAACTACTGCATTGTTTCCATAGCAGCTGCACCATTTGACATTCCTCCCAGCCCCAAACAATGTTTCCTTGCCAAGATTTATTTTGTTTTGTTTTGATAATTGCCGTCCCTAATGGATATAGAGTATCTCATTGTGGTTTTGATTTACTTTTCCCTAATGACTGTTGATGTTGAGCACTTTTTCATATGCTTACTGACCATTTGTATATTTTCTTTGTAGAAATGTCTGTTCAAGTTCTTTGTCTAGTTTTTAATTGCTTTGTTGTTTTTTAGTTGTAGTTCAGTATATATTCTAGATATTAACTCCTTATCAGATACATGATTTGCAAATATTTTCTCCCAGTCTGTGGGTTACCTTTTCACTCTGTTGGTAGTAACATTTGATATAAATGTTTTTAATTTTGATGTCCATTTTTTTTCTCATTGTTATTTTTGGTGTGCTTTTGATATATCCTAGAAATATTGCTAAACCCCATGTTATGAATCTTTCCTCCTGGTTTCTTTTATGAGCTTTATAATTTATATCTTTGATCCATTGAGTTATTTTTTATATATCATATAAGATAAGGGTCCAGCTTCATTTTTTTCCATGTAGATACCCAGTTTTCCCTTCATCATTTGTTTTTTTGTTTTTTTTTTAAAGATTTTATTTATTCACTTTAGAGAGGGGGGAGAGAGAGAGAGAGGCAAGGGGGGAGGAGCCAGAAGCATCAGCTCACATATGTGCCTTGACCAGGCAAGCCCAGGGTTTTGAACCAGCAACCTCAGCATTTCCAGGTTGACGCTTTATCCACTGCGCCACCACTGGTCAGGCATCATCATTTGTTGAAAAGACCGTTCCTTCTTCATTAAATAGTCTTGGCACCTTGTCAAAATTATTTGAACTTTTTTTTATTTCTCTATTTTTTTCCATTAATGTGTATGTCTATCTCTATGCTAATATCACATTGTCTTGATTACCCTAGCTTTATGTATGGCCAGTAGTCACCACAGTCATGGTCATTCACATGCAGGTTCTCATTGGATTTGGCCAGACAATAAACAGTGGATCCAAAAAATGGTGGGCCATTCCTTTATTCAAGACTCGCACAGGCCGATGAGCAACACAAACAGAGAAAAAACACTTCCCTCTTCATTCAGTCAGAGCTCACAAAGCCACTGACACATTCTCTGGTTCTACAACCAGGAGAATCTTCGCTGCTTTTTCCTAGAATTAAAGGCCTCATCAGTCTCAGTGGAGCTTGCAAAAGCCCCTCACCTCTGTTCCCATCTCCTTCAAACTTTCTGCACAAACTGGCTACTTCTTCAGCACCCTGCATTCTCTTTGCTCTCACTCTGCAAACATGGCTTCTCTCTCTTCCAACACATATTAGCAAGACAGTGGCCCTTCCCAAGCAGTCAGGTAATTTGCAGTTTCACAGATCACATAGCTGGTGCTGCCCAGCACCGTTTTTTAACACTAAAAGTGAGCAAACTCAAAAACTACAAATTTTACAAACTCATTTGGCCATCACTTTATATAGTAAGTTTTGACATCAGGAAGTATGAGACTTCCAATCTTGTTTTTTAAGATTGTTTTGGCTAGCCTGACCCGGCCGTGGCGCAGTAGATATAGTGTTGGCCTGGGACACTGAGGGCCCAGATCGCCATCTTGAGTGTGGGCTCACCCTGCTTGAGCAAGGGATGCACTCATCAGTGGCTGTAGTCCCTGGTGGAAGCATGTATGAGAAAGCAATCAATGAATAACTAAGATGCTACAACTATGATTTGATGCTTCTCATCTCTCCCTTCCTGTCTATCGGGGAAAAAAAAATGTTTTAGCTGTTTGGCGTCCCTTGAGATTTCATATGCATTTTAGGGTGGATTTTTCTATTTTTGTGAAAATCATAATTGGAATTTTTATAAGGATTTCATTGACTCTATAGATCATTTTGGGTAGTATTGATTTCTTAAAAATACTAATTCTGACCCATGAGCCACGAGTGTCTCTTCAGTTATTTGTGTTGTCTTTAATTTTAACAACACGTTGTAGTTTTCAGTGTACAATTCTTTTACTTCCTTGGTTTAGTATATTCTTAAGTATTTTATTTTGATGTTATTCTTTGCTATACTGATGCTTTCTGATGCCTTTATAAATGGAATTGTTTTCTTGGTTTACTTTATGGAAAAATTGTTATTGTATAGAAATGCAACCTGTTTTTGGCAACTGGTTTTTGGATGATTTGTATTTTTTTTTTGTATTTTTCTGAAGCTAGAAACGGGGAGAGACAGTCAGACAGACTCCCGCATGCGCCTGACCGGGATCCACCCGGCACGCCCACCAGGGGGCGACGCTCTGCCCACCAGGGGGCGATGTTCTGCCCATCCGGGGCGTCGCTCTGTCGCGACCAGAGCCACTCTAGCGCCTGGGGCAGAGGCCAAGGAGCCATCCCCAGCGCCCGGGCCATCTTTGCTCCAATGGAGCCTCGGCTGCGGTAGGGGAAGAGAGAGACAGAGAGGAAGGAGGGGGTGGGGGGTGGAGAAGCAGGTGGGCGCTTCTCCTGTGTGCCCTGGCCGGAAATCGAACTCGGGACCTCCGCACGCCAGGCCAACGCTCTACCACTGAGCCAACCGGCCAGGGCTAGTTTCACTTCTTTATTTCCAATTTGGATGCCTTTTATTTCTTCTCTGCTAGGACCAGTAGCATGAAGATATTCTTTCATGATTTTGTTTGGAAACTATAGTTTTAGTTTTGAACTTAGGTTTATGATTCATCAGTAAATTATGTGCCAGGGTCAAAGTGATTTTCTTTTTTTAATTTTTTTAAATTTTTTTAAAATTTATTTATTCATTTTAGAAAGGAGAGAGAGAGGGAAAGAGAGAGAGGAGAGAGACAGAGAGAGAAGGGAGGGAGGAGCAGGAAGCATCAACTCCCATATGTGCCTTGACCAGGCAAGCCCAGGGTTTCAAACCGGCTACCTCAGCATTTCCAGGTCGACGTTTTATCCACTACACCACCACAGGTCAGGCTCAAAGTGATTTTCAATGTGGATATCTAATAACTGCTCCAGTATCATTTGTTGAAAAGACTATCCTGTCTCCCACTGAATTGCAATGCTGTCTTGGTTGTAAAGTAGGTGGTCTTATATGATTCTATTTCTGCACACTCTTCTGTTATGTTTGTTTGTTTTTCTAGCCTTGTACAAATAACAGTCTTACTTAGCTATAGCATATGGTAAGTCTTGAAGTCTAGTAGTGAATGTTTACAACTTTATTGTTATTTTTTAGGTTGTTTTGGCTGTTCAGAGACCTATGCATTTTCCACATAAATTTTAGTATCAGCCTGTCGATTTTCACAGAAAACCTACTGGAAATTTTTTTGAATTGTCTTCCATCTCGAGATCAAGGAGTACAGTGGACAACTTAATAATATTGAGACTTTCAATCTATAGGTGTGTTACGCTTTTTATTTATAGTTATCAGTACAGAGATCACACACATCTTTTAAATCTATTCTCTCACAAATGGACAACACAGTATTGTTCACTATAGTCACCATGCTGTACATTATATTCCCAGAACTTATTATTGGAAATTTGTACCTTTTGTCTTCCCCCTCCTTCCTGCATCAGGCAGACACCAACCTCTTCTTCGTATCCATGGCTTTGGTGGTTATTTTTTATTTGACTTAGCACAGTGCCCTCAAATTTAGTCCATATTTTTGCAAATGGCAGCATTTTCTTATTTATTTATTGTATTTTTCTGAAGTTGGAAACGGGGAGGCAGTCAGACAGACTCCTGCATGCGCCTGACCAGGATCCACCCGGCATGCACACCAGGGGGCAATGCTGTGCCCATCTGGGGCGTTTGTCTGTAGCAACCAGAGCCATTCTAGCACCTGAAGCAGAGGCCATGGAGCCATCCTCAGCGCCCAGGCCAACTTTGCTCCAGTGGAGCCTTGGCTGCGGGAGAGGAAGAGAGAGACAGAGAGGAAGGAGAGGGGGAGGGGTGGAGAAGCAGATGGGCGCTTCTCCTGTGTGCCCTGGCCGGGAATCGAACCTGGGACTCCTGCATGCCAGGCCGACACTCTACCTGCATGCCAGGCCGACACTCTACCACTGAGCCAATCGGCCAGGGTTCTTTCTTTTTTAAATGGCTGAATTATATTCCTACACACCACATTTTATTCACCTGTTTATGGACATGTTGTTTCCATGTCTTGTCTATTATAATGCTGCTACAGGTATTTTTTTTAATGCTACTGTAAATAGTATTAAGATTTTTTTTTATGTTTGAAATATTTGTTGCTTAGAATATTGACCTTTTTGATTTTTGTTTGTATGATTACTTTATATTTGATGAATTTGCTGAATTACTTATTGATTGTAATACTTTCAAGATTCTTTTAGGTTCTTGTACATAATTATGACCTTTTTTTGTGCCCTCATATATTTAAAACTACTTTTATTTGGTTTTAATAACTGAATGATCGTTTTTCTGAGTTAGAGTAGTTAGAGGTTTAAAATAATTTTTCCTCAGAAGTTTGAAGGCATTGTCTTCTTGCTTCCAGTGCTGTTGTTGAGAAGTCTTATGTGATAAGTTATTTTTTTTCTTTGTGAATCTCCCATTCGTCCCTCCCCCCAGTTTATTGAGATATAATTGATACATAACCCCACTCTGTGGAATCATATAGGCTCTTTCCTTTGTCCCCAGTATTCTGAAATTTCACAATGATATGCCTTGCAGTAGGTTTTTTTTATTCATTGTGTTGTTCATTAGTAGATTCTGTCTACTTGTGTACTTTAGTTTTAGAAATTTTTCTTAATTTCTCCTCTGTATTGTCTTTTAAAAATTACAGTTATATGAGTGTTGACCTTCCTAAACTGGTCTTCTAATTATTTTTTCTCTTTATTTTTTACATTTGTTTTCTTATTCTATTCTTTGAAAGGTTTCTGTAGTTCTGTTTTATAGCCTACATACAGATATATGCATGTGTTCATTTCCTCTTTGTTATCATAGTTTTAATTTTTCAAAAGCCTGGTGGCTCTGGCCAGCTGGCTTAGTGGATAGAGCGTCAGACTGGCATATGGACATTTGGGGTTCAATTCCCAATCTGGGCACACCATCTGTTTCTCTTCTCCTCCCACTCCCCATTCTCTCCCTTTTTCCCTCTCACAGCCAGTGGCTCGATTGGTTTGAGTGTTGGCCTTGGGCACTGAGTATAGTTGGTTAGTCTGAGTGTTAGCGTTAGGTGCTAAAAATAGCTCTGTTGAGTAGAACATTGGCCTATGATGGGTTGCCAGGTGGATCCTGGTTGAGGCACATGCAAGACTCTGTCTCACTATCTCCCATCTTCTAACTTAAAAAAAAAAAGCCTTGCTTGTTATTCTGCACTTTTGGGGCCTCTTTATTTTATGGATTTTATATCTTTTTTTTTCTTTTAAGATTTTATTTATTGATTTTAGGGAGAGAAAAAGATGGGGGAAGGAACAGGAAGCATCAATCCATAATTGTTGCTTCTTGTATGTGCCTTGACTGGGCAAGCCCGTGGTTTCAAACCAGCGATTTCAGCATTCCAGGTTGACACTCTTTTCACTGTGCTACCACAGTTCAGGTGGATTCCATATCTTTGTTAACATTTTGAGACTATTATGGTTTTTGATGATTTGTTGTTTTGTTTAGTTTTCGTTTCAAGGTGAATTCTGGGTTTTTGTTTTGTTTTGCCTCTAGACTTTCCATAAATGTCTGAAGATTTGTCCACTTAAATTTAGAAGAAAGTACTGAAAAGTAAATTGAAAATTTGGCTGTCTGTGCAAGGGCAAAATTTGTGAACTGTTAAGTGTTACTGTGTGGTGATTTGGTTGGAGTGGGCTGATTAAGAAATCCCCGTTTGTTATATCTTTAAGTTTTTTCTTTTTCTTTTTTTTGTGTGACAGACAGAGAGAGGGATAGATAGGGACAGACAGATATGAACGGAGAGAGATGAGAAGCATCAATCATCAGTTTTTCATTGTGACACGTTAGTTGTTCATTGATTGCTTTCTCATATGTGCCTTGACTGGGGGACTAACAGCACACCGAGTAACCCCTTGCTCAGGCCAGCAACGTTGGGTCCAAGCTGGTGAGGTTTTTTCTTGCTCAAACCAGATGAGCCTGTGCTCATGCTGGCGACCTCAGGGTCTCGAACCTGGGTCCTCTGCATCCCAGTCCGACACTCTATCCACTGCGCCACTGCCTGGTCAGGAGGGTTTTCACTATTCTATATGCAGACTTTTGACCAGTTCTTCTATTTTCAGCACCACCTGCACTCAGTGCCTCTAATTTCTAAGCTTTTTCATGGTTCTATGGAAGGAAATAAGCCTACTCCTTTGCTTATGATTACCAGCAGAGCTTAAATTTTTTCTAGTCTTCTAAATTAGTTACTACTTATCCTTCTGGTTTCCAACTTCCAAAATGTTGTTGCTTTTTTGTCCTCTCACTTGTCCTTCTAAGTTTATGACTTTAAGAAAAAACAAAACACCTTTTTAATTAACAGTAGTTTGTGAAAAAGCAGCAGTAAATACAGGTGGTGAGACATATTTAACCAAAAGTCCAAATGTGTTTTATACTATTCTGTTTAACATTAACTCAGCTGATGATGCAGTGGAATCCTCTAGCATTTTGGGGGTAGGGGGATAATAACAGGTTTTACTTTCCAAAAACTGCAAGTGACATACTTTTATTACAGTATTGTAAAATAGACTACTATCAATATTTATACTGAGTTACTTACTTCTCCTTAAATATCTGAAGTTTACATGTTTGGAGTCCATTAAGAGCAACAGGGATTTTCTCTTTTTATAGATTTCATTTTAATTTTAGGATAATTATATTCAATATTATAGTAATTCTAAATTAAACTTTTTAGATTGAGATTTTTAATCAATACAGACTCAGAATTTCTTGACTTTAAAGCCTGTGACATATATTACAGTATCAGTAAGTATAACTTTATTTTTTACATACTATTAATGAACAATTTAGTAGTTTATACTGGTGATCAACAGACTTGAAACTTTCAGCAAGTTAATAAGAAAACATGTTTTGGTTGCTTTCGCTGTTGTGTTGGAAATGTTATCCTATAGCAGATGTGAGCTGATGACATAGCAGAAAAAAACTCAGCAGTGGGAATGTCCTCATTTCACACTAACTCTAGGCACTAATCCAAATACAACAGTAAACACTGCATTTGCTGTCAACTGAGCTATTACCAAGTATAGTTATGTTTAGTACTGGGAAACTTTAATAGTACGTTAATAACGAGGTAGCAGGAAAAATTTGAATACATTTCGCTATTCATATTTGTTTTGTGTCATGGATGAAATTCTGTATGAAAATAGTGGAATAACAAAACTACTTTAATACTGCACATTTAGAAATATCAAAATTGTGTCTCAAGCCATTGTATTCTTCATTTGCATATATTATTTTCTAAATCACTTTTGGTTATGAATTTTAGGTCTTTTTTCTTAGCCCAGATATCTTTTGTTTTTGTAATGTGTCATATTTTGGGAGAATAGAGAGCCAGGGAAAGTTATAGTGAGAGTATGATAAATTAAAAAGGAGAACTTGAGAGGAGCTAAGAAATGTGAGAAAGAGTGGACAGAAAAGCTATGAGGAGCATGAGGAGACATTGGAATTAGGAAAATCTGGGAAATAAAATGGTTTACAAAGACAAAATGATAAACATGAAGAAATGTTTCTTGGTAGTCAAAGATATGGATTGGAAAATAAACTATTCCTCAATTAATAGATCATCTTTATTTAAATATTTATTTTTATTTAGTGCGAGGAGGGGAAGCAGAGACAGACTCCCATGTGCACCCCTGGCCGGAATTCAGCTGGGAAGCCCACTAGGGGGTGATTTTTCTACCCATATGGGGAATTGCTCTGTTGCTCAACCACCAAGCTTTTCTTAGCACCTGAGGTGGAGGCCATAGAGCCATCCTCAGCACCCTGGGCCAACTTGCTTTAAATGAGCCATGTCTGCAGGAAGGAAAGAGAGAGAAAGAAGTGAGAGGTGGAGGGGTGGAGAAGCAGACGGGAGCTTCTCCTGTGTGCCCTAACTAGGAATCAAACCCAGGATATCCACACTCCAGACTGACGCTCTACCACCAGGGTTCATGTATAAGCCTTTCTACATTCTTTCTGTCTGCCTTTAGTTCCCTTTTCACTTTGGCCTCAATTTTGCTCAGTTTTTACCCTCTTGTAAATCTTCCCTAACCATCTCAGGCTGAGTTTGCATTTCTTTCACATTGCTCTCTTAGCACCACCTAGTAGATATCTCATTTAAGGCAGTTAATTTGTGATAATTTATTTATCTGTATTTCCAATTAGATCATAACCATTCAGGGGTAGGGATAGTGTTAAAACTGTTTTTGGCCTGACCTGGTGGTGGCGCAGTGGATGGAGCGTCGGACTGGGATGTGGAAGGACCCAGGTTCAAGACCCCGAGGTCGCCAGCTTGAGTGCGGGCTCATCTGGTTTGAGCGAGGCTCACCAGTTTGGACCCAAGGTCGCTGGCTCCAGCAAGGGGTTGCTGGGTCTGCTGAAGGCCTGCAGTCAAGGCACATGTGAGAAAGCAATCAATGAACAACTAAGGTGTTGCAGTGCGCAATGAAAAACTAATGATTGATGCTTCTCATCTCTCTCCGTTCCTGTCTGTCTGTCCCTGTCTATCCCTCTCTCTGACTCACTCTCTGTCTCTGTAAAAAATAAAAAATAAAACAAAAAAAACTGTTTTTGTTTCTCGCTTCCCATGTTGGTACCTGACAATAAAGTTGTTGTTTTCTGTAGCATGAGAGTACTTGGGGGAAACAACAGTTCTAGAGTATTTTGTTAGAAAGATTGGATTTCAGTAATAATGTGTTGAATGATTGAATAAACTAAAATAATAGCAAATGCTCAATTTCTGAATAACTATAAATAGATGTCTGGTGAATTCAGTGATTTCATTGAGGTTACATTTAGGAGTGGCCTGGACATTTTAGAGGAGGCATATGTAGTAATGATACATAATCTGTATTGTGAGGTACTTGTCCTTATGAGTTTGCTATTTAGTGAAGAAAAATATAATGAATTGCCTAAAAAAGAGTCTCTCAGAATCTAAATTACTTCTATAACAATTGTATATTTTTAGGTACAGTCTTTCAGATTCATTTCCTGTATTTTTTAAAAATTTATTTTTAAATTACAGTTGACATACAACATATTAAGTTTAAGGTATACAACATAGTGATTAGACATTTATATACCTCAGGAAGTAATCACCCGGATAAGTCTTAGTACCTATGTGACACCATACATAATTATTACAGTATTATTGACTATATTCCCTTTGCTAAAATTTACATCTCATGACTATTTGCATAATGGGAAATTTGTACTTCTTAATTACTTTCACCTTTTTCACCCATCCCTCCAACCCCAGTCCCATTTGTTGAGTATCAATTTGTTCTATGTATCTATGATTTGTTTCTGTTTAGTTTGTTCATTTGTTTGCTTAGATGCCACATATAAGCAAAATCATGATATTTATTTGTCTTTCTCTGTCTCACTTACTTCACTAGCATCATATCCTTTAGCTCTATTCATATTGTCTTAAATGGCAAGATTTCATTCTTTTTTTTATGGCCGAGTAATATTTTATTGTAAGGCCCTGAGGATGGCTTTTTGGCCTCCGCCTCAGGCGCTAAAATGGCTCCAGTTGCAACTGGAGCAACACCCCAGATGGGCAGAGCATTGCCCCCTAGTGGGCATGCCAGGTAGATCCTGGTTGGGCACAAGCGGGGAGTCTGTTTGCCTGCCTCCCTGCTTCTCACTTCAGAAAAATACCAAAAATAATTATCTATATCTATAAAATTTTATATAAATATATAAAACTGTATGCTTGTACCACTTTGCCTTTACCTTTATCCATTCATCTATCGAAGGACATTTAGGTTGCTTGCATATCTTGACAATTGTTGTTAATGCTGCAATGAGCATAGGGGTGCATGTGTTTTTGAATTAGTGTTTTGGCATTTTTTCAGAAAAATACCTAGAAGTGAAATTGCTGGGTCATGTAGTTCTTTCTATTTTTAAATTTTTGAGGAACCTCCATACTGTTTTCCATAGTGGTTGTACTAATTTACAATTCCACCAACAGTATAAGAAGGTTCCTTTTTCTCTACATTCTCACCAACATTTGTTTGTTGATTTATTGATGAGAGCCATTCTGACAGATGTGAGGTGATATCTCATTATGGTTTTAATTTGCACTTCTCCGATGATAAGTGACTTTGAGCATCTTTCCATGTATCTCTTGGCCATTTATATCTCCTCTTGGAGAAATGTGTATGCAGGTCTTCTGTTCGTTTTTTAATTGGATTGTTTGAGTTTGGTTATTTATTTATTTATTTTTAATTTATTTTTTACAGAGACAGAGAGTGAGTCAGAGAGAAGGATAGACAGGGACAGACAGACAAGAACGGAGAGAGATGAGAAGCATCAATCATTAGTTTTTCATTGCGTGTTGCAACACCTTAGTTGTTCATTGATTGCTTTCTCATATGTGCCTTGACTGTGGGCCTTCAGCAGACCAAGTAACCCCTTGCTGGAGCCAGCGACCTTGGGTTCAAGCTGGTGGGCTTTTGCTTAAACTAGATGAGCCCGCGCTCAAGCTGGCGACCTCGGGGTCTCGAACCTGGGTCCTCTGCATCCCAGTCTGACGCTCTATCCACTGCGCCACCGCCTGGTCAGGCTTTGTTTTGTTTTTTTGGTGTTACATGTCTCTTATATGTTTTGGATATTAACCCCTTACCTAATGTGTTATTGGTGAATATTTTCTCACTCAGTAGATTATCTTTTTGTTTTGTTGATGGTTTATTTCCCTGTACAAAAACGTTTCAAGTGTTGATAAGCATCTTTATTCCTTCATCCAAATGGCAAGTTATATACAGGGGTAGGTTTAATATTATTGTAATAACTATGTACAGTGACTTATTGTGGTTATCACTGTATGTAAGGTATATAAATGTTGAATTGCTATTTTGTACACCTAAAACTAATATATGTCAACTCATACTAAAAATAAACCTAAAAAGAAAGAAACCACAGAATATTAATCATTGTTTTAAATTTCCAGTCTGATAATTCCAACGTTCGCTCCCTCTATTTGTGATTTTTCTTTTTTTATGCCATGTAATTTTTTCTTGAGAGCTGGATATTTTGTACCAGGTAAAAAGGACTGCTGTAGATAGGCCTTAGTAATATGGTGGTAAGGTATGGGGAGAATGGGAAGAATCCTATACTCCTATGGTTAGGTCTCAGTCTTTTAATGAGCCTGTGCCTCTGGACTGGGAACATTTTGCAAGAGAGTCTTATTTGTTCTTCCCTCTTGGGGGTCATTTGAGCTGGAGATCAGTACTATAGTTCCCTTCCACCAGGTCAGTGAGGTTCTGATAATATCCTAGCAGGTTAGGCTCTAGTTAACTAGTTTCCCGTGAGGGCAGGACTTGTTAAGAATAGTCTTCTGACCTGACCTGTGGTGGCACAGTAGGTCAGGTGTCTACCTGGAATGCTGAGTTTGCCAGTTTGAAACCCCGGGTTTGCCCAGTCTGAAGCAGCTACTGAGAGTTGATACCCCTCCCCCAATAAAATCAATAAAATTTTAAAATAATAATAAAAGAACAAAGTCTTCTGGCTATTTCAAAAGATATAACTTCATATCCAATTGTCTCAGCACAATTTGGAAAAGGGTTTTTCAGATCCCACTGAATTGGCCTTATGCTAGTACCAAAGTTCTTTGATCACTGTAGATTTGTAGTATGTTTTAAAATTGAAAGATTTAGTTGTCTAGTTATTTTTAGATTGTTTTGGCTATTCTGGGTTTCATGAATTATTGTATGAATTTTAGTCTTTTTATTTCTAAATGGAAAGAAGACAACTGGAATTTCCATAAATTTCTCTTCTCTCTCCTCACCCATCTCCTGGCCATTATAGAGGAGCTCTGCATGCCTTTACTTAGTTGGGAACACTGCCTTAGCTCTCATTTCCTTCTTGTGCAGATCCTCAAGTTCAGACAGAGGTGCTAGTTTAGGGTCTTCTAATTCTCATAACTTTCCTGAGTATGGACACATAGCCTGGGCATATGCACAGCCCCACATTGTCCCAGTCTTCTATATTCTTAGGAGTTTGTCAGAGCTCTTCAGTGCTTTCATGGACTTCTCACATACCAGCTTTTCCTATTACTGTGTAATTTTTGGTTAGTCTATTGTTTGATCAAAGAGGCAAGTGAGTTCTTCTAGGGAACCACCAGAAAGGTCAAACAAAGACAATTCTTTAGGAGTAAGGCCTTGAAGAAGTTCCAGTTCCTTTTGTGGCTGTTGGTCTTCATTTCAAGTGGGAGATGTTAGTATTAAGGCTACCATGGCTCTGGAGAGCAGCACAGAGGCTGGAGCAAGCTAAAACCCCACAAAATCCACTATTATTACTGAGGTTCAGCTGTTTTTCTTGAATAGATACTTCCTCAATTGCTGTAAGCCTTTGGTTATTTTCTAGATTCTGAAGGATTTTTGACAACTTTCTTATTGCTTTTATTTTATTTTATTTTATTTTACTTTATTATTATTATTATTTTTTAGCAAGAGAAAGAGAGAGGGAGGCCTAGGCAGGGACAAACAGGAAGGGAGAGAGATGAGAAGCATCAACTTCTTGTTGCAGCACTTTAGTTGTTCATTTATTGCTTTCTCATAAGTGCCTTGATGGGGGGGGGAGGGCTTCAGTTGAACCATTGACCCGTTGCTCAAGCCAGCAACCTTGGGCTTTAAGCCAGCAATCTTTGGGCTCAAGCTGGTGACCTTGAGGTCATGTCTGTGATTCCATGCTCAAGATGGTGAGCCCTCACTCAAGCTGACGATGTAGGGGTTTCCAACCTGAGCCCTCAACATCCCAGTTCGACATTCTATCCACTGTGCCACCACCTGGTCAGGCTTATTGCTTTTATTGAAGTAAGAAATTTTCAGGGTTCTGATGCTGCCATTTTCACTAATGTCCTTAGCTTATTAGCTTGACTTTTCATTCCCTTCTTCACTCCCTTTTTACTGGTATTGTTAGATGAGGCTTTTTCTGGATTTCTTTATTTTTGAAATACTGTGAAGGACATTCAGTGTAGCACTATTTACAATAGCAAAAGAATGAAAAAACCCAAGTGCCCCAAAGTAAGAAAATAATTGTGGGTTTCTTTGTTGTTGTTTTTTTGTTTGTTTGTTTTTCAGAGACAGAGAGTCAGAGAGAGGGCTACATAAGGACAGACAGGAAGAGAGAGATGAGAAACATCAATCATCAGTTTTTCGTTGTGACACCTTAGTTGTTCATTGATTGGTTTCTCATATGTGCCTTTACCGGGGGCTTTCAGCAGACCGAGTAACCCCTTGCTCAAGCCATTGACCTTGGGCTCAAGCTGGTGAGCTTTGCTCAAACCAGATGAGCCCGTGCTCAAGCTGGCGACCTTGGGGTCTCGAACCGCATCCCAATCTGATGCTCTATCCACTGTGCCACTGCCTGGTCAGGCAGGAAATAATTTTTAAAAAACGGATACATCTATATATATAGTCATACGATGGAACATTATGCAGATACTAGCAGTAATACATTTGGAGGTTATTTTATGAGATAGGAAAATGTTTATAATATGACATAGAAAGAACAGTATAAAATATATTCAAATCTTTGGAAATAAGTTATATAAGGAAATAAACATAAATGCATCAAAGAACCACTGGAAGGAGCTACTTCAAAATCGTAGCATTTATTTTCTGGGTGGTGGTTAGATTATGTGAGTAAAAAAACTCACTTTGTTTTATATCATATACCTTATTTTAACTAATATGACACACCTCTTCATATTAGTTTAACTCATGTGAGTTCAATTAAAAATTATGTAGCTGTTGAGTTTTGTGGATCTAACATAAACTCTTATAAATATGTCTTAAGAGCATGCTAATGATAACCCTAACATTGGGGTGAACAAAATATATGTGAGCTGTTTTAGTTCCTAGAGTCTGCTCTATACAAAGGAGTTTTGTTTCATTGAGGTGTAATAGGGTGAATTATTAGGCAGATGAATAACCTGTAGTCTCATTTATTAGCATTTTCTGTTTTTTTTTTCCTTTTCAGGCGCATATAAAATTTCCTATTGACTACCCATATTCACCACCTACCTTCAGATTCTTGACCAAAATGTGGCACCCCAACATTTATGAGGTAAGAAACATCTATCATAAATTTCTTTGAAGATTTGGTTTTTAGATACAGTTCTTTAAAATGGCCTTTATAATCTCAGTATGCTGTGGTAGTTAATGCAATAGCCATAAAGGACTAATTATAGTTTCTCATTTTTGGTTAGCAATTTCTAGTTTAATTGTTGAAAACAGGGTAATTTTTAATACTAACATATATTATAGTTAATTTAAGATTCAGGTTTTAAACCTTTGCTGCTCATTGCTAAGATTATAATGCATATGTGTTAACAGTGTTAACATTTGCATTTTTTAAATTTCATAGATAAAGTCATACAAATTTATTTGTGTACCTGTCCTCTAGCTTCACAGCAAGGCTCTCCTGTTGCTATGAACAGAGATCAGCTTTTTGGGGGGATTTATTCTACTATAATTGGACTGCCCTCCTTTCAGGAGTTGCCACAGAGCAATGAGAGCCCCTTTTGGAATAAATCCAAGGTGAGGTTCTTTTACTGGGCAAGTGCCACATTCCTGGGGGAATAATTTCTCGTTTTGTGGATGAAATTTACTTAGCTTTGTGCTAATCTGTAAGAATGCTAAAATGATGTATTACATTTCTCAGAATATGTCAGGGCCCCCTAAAATATCTTTTGAGTTCACTCCTTTACCTAATATTCTGTAATATTTTTCATTGCAGTACAGCTCTGAAGTGGTGTCATTTTATTGCATCTATGACCCAAGCATTAAATTTCCTTTTTAAAATTTACAGCCTTAGCCTGACCAGGCAGTGGCGTAATGAATAAAGCATCGGACAGAGACGTAGAGGACCCAAGTTCGAAACCCCGAGGTCACCGGCTTGAGTACGGGCTCATCTGGTTTGAGCAAGGCTCACCAGCTTGAGCCCAGTGTCACCTGCTTGAGCAAGGGATTGGTTGTGGCACATATGAGAAAGCAATCAGTGAACAACTAAGGTGCACAACAAGGAATTGATGCTTCTCCTCTTTCTCCCTTCCTGTCTCTCTGTCCCTTTCTCTGTCTCTGTCTCTGTCTCTATCACATACACAAAAAAATGTACAGCTTTAGTCATATAGTTGCTTTTTCTTAGCTTGGTGGATATTGGGAAGCAGTTTTGCTCTAGAAAAGCTACATAACCTTTAAAATGCTTATAGGTGAGAAATAGAGAACTTACCCTAGGGTCCTGAGTTTGGACCTCATTCTGTATAAATTAATGTGCTGGAAGAGCTTTATTGTTTTTCGAAACCTGCTAATATCTTCAAGACATTATTATCTTCATTCTTCTTTCCTTTTTAAAACAAGACAAACTGGTACTCTGAAATGTAGTCACATTTTCAGAAAAAGCTATTTAGAGCATTTTGTTTGTGTATGTGTGTGTGTGTGACAGAGAGAGGGACAGACAGACAGGAAGGAAGAGAGATGAGAAGCATCAACTCTTCGTTGCAGCTGCTTAGTCTCCTTAGTTGTTCATTGATTGCTTTCTCATATGTGCCTTGATGGGGGAGGGGCTACAGCAGAGCAAGTAACCCCTTGCTCAAGCCAGCGACCTCAGGGCCTTGAACCTGGGTCCTCTGCGTCCCAATCTGACCCTCTACCTACTGCGCCACAGCCTGGTCAGGCTAGAGCAGGGGTAGTCAACCTTTTTATACCTACCGCCCACTTTTGTATCTCTGTTAGTAGTAAAATTTTCTAACTGCCCACCAGTTCCACAATAATGGTCATTTATAAAGTAGGGAAGTAACTTTATAAAATTTATAAAGCAGAGTTACAGCAAGTTAAAGCATAGGATAATAATTATTCACGAAGAACTTTGTCGGAATTTCACTAAGTTTGGCAGAATAAATCTTTATAAAACAACTTACTATAGTTAAATCTATCTTTTTATTTATACTTTGGTTGCTCTGCTACTGCCCACCATGAAAGCTGGAACGCCCACTAGTGGGCAGTAGGGATCAGGTTGACTACCACTGGGCTAGTATTATTTTCTTTAGCATCTTCACTATTAGACATAACCATAATACAAATAAATAACAGTGAATACCTTATACTATATAAAAAACCAATCCTATATAAAAAAGGAGACTATAGAAATAACTCACTGTTTCATAAGTTCAAACTGAGTCCAGTACACATAGAAATACTTTTGTGTCCCCATCCATTTAATAATCGAAAGTTCTTGCCCTTTAAAACTATGTGGTATATATAGATATTAGATAGCAAGAGAGAATTGAGAAAACTCAAGCTTTTTGTCCTATTGAGAACTAATTCATCTTAAAGCAATATACTAAGTTGTTTCCATCTGTTTTCTAATTCTGAAACTCTACAAAAAAGAAGGAAACAGAAACCAGCATAAAGGATTCAGAGCTCTGAAGGAAAAAAGTGTAGATGGATAAACTCCCCTTTTCATTGTTTGTTTTTTTTTTAAATAAAGTGTAGACTATTTAGTTCTGTATCATAAGAGTTAGCATTAGATCATTATTATTATTATTATTATTATTATTTTTGTATTTTTCTGAAGTTGGAAACGGGGAGGCAGTCAGACAGACTCCCGCATGTGCCCGACCAGGATCCACCTGGCATGCCCACCAGAGGGCGATGATCTGCCCATCTGGGCTGTCGCTCTGTTGCAACCAGAGCCATTCTAGCACCTGAGGCAGAGGCCACAGAGCCATCCTCAGCACCCGGGCCAACTTTGCTCCAGTGGAGCCTTGGCTACGGGAGGGGAATAGAGAGACAGAGAGGAAGGAGAGGGGGAGGGGTGGAGAAGCAGATGGGCGCTTCTCCTGTGTGCCCTGGCCGAGAATCGAACCTAGGACTCCTGCACGTCAGGCTGATGCTCTACCACTGAGCCAACCGGCCAGGGCAGATCATTATTTTAAAAAATATTCTTCATATTTATAACACAATTTTTAATAAAATAATACATGCATTTTTTTTAACTCGCACATGCAAGAGAGAGACAGGTAGAAAGGGAGAGAGATGAGAAGCATCAACTTGTAGTTGTGGCACTTTTAGTTGTTCGTTGCTTGCTTCTCATACATGCCTTGGCCAGGGGGCTCCAACCAAGCCAGTGACCTCTTGCTCAAGCCAGTGACCATAGTTTTATGTTGATAATCGCACATGCAAGCCAGCAACCTTGGGGTTTCGACCTTGGACCTCAGCATCCCAGTTTGATGCTCTGTCCACTGCACCACCACCAGTCAGGCATGCATATCTTATAAATATTCAGTTGTTTTCCATGCCATAAATGTTTTGTTTTTAAAAAAAATGATGTCATAGTCAGAAATTAAATTTAATATTATCAAATGGATCACAAGAAACTCTTCTTACATTAGTTAATTACCTATGTTACATTATGGAAATGTATCAGAATTGAACTTTTTGAGGGCGCATGCCAGTATTTGTGAATCTGGAGAGATTGTTGGAGCTCATCATTCTTGGCTTAAAATATATTCTTGGAAATTGCTCTCTATTTACACATGTATGCTAGCAACACAGTGGATCTTGATGTCAAATTGCTTTAGTCACCAAAATGTTTACTGCAGATTTACTTATAATACCGTGGTTCCCCGAAAATAAGACTGTCTTATATTAATTTTTGCTCCTAAAGACGTGCTAGGTCTTATTTTCAGGGGATGTCTTATTTTTCCATGAGCAAGAATTCACATTTATTGTTGAACAAAATATCAACATTTATTAATATACTGTAGTCCTGTCATCACAAATGTCAGCTTAACCAGCCAAACTCAATTCTTCAAGAATTTCTTGTGACTCTGTTTCCATGTACAACAGTCTACCCTGTTTCCCTAAAAATAAGACTGTCTTATATTAATTTTTCCTCCTAAAGATGTACTATGTCTAATTTCCAGGGGAGGCCTTATATTTCTTTCTTTTCTTTCTTTTTTTTTTTTAGAGTCAGAGAGAGGGGTAGATAGGGACAGACAGATAGGAACAGAGAGAGATGAGAAGCATCAATCATCAGTTTTTCGTTGCAGCACCTTAGTTGTTCATTGCTTGCTCTCTCATATGTGCCTTGACAGCGGGTCTTCAGCAGACCAAGTAACCCCTTGCTCAAGCCAGCGACCTTGGGTCCAAGCTGGTGAGCTTTTTGCTCAAGCCAGATGAACCCGTGCTCAAACTGGCTACCTCGGGGTCTCGAACCTGGTTCCTCAGCATCCCAGTTCGACATACTATCCACTGAGCCACCACCTGGTCAGGCAGAGGCCTTATATTTCTAAGCTTGAAAAAAATTGCACTAGGTCTTATTTCCAGGACTGTCTTATTTTTGGGGAAACAGGGTATAACTGGGGATGAAATGGGGAAAATGACAGTAACTACAATGTAACAAAAATACAAATGCCTACAAAGATTCCAAAATATCGGAATCCATGAAGAGTTTTTGGTATATGAACTTGAGCACTACAAATAAACATTATAGACTATTATTGGTAGAAGAAAATATAGTTTATTATGTCAAATTTTTAAAATCACAAGATCTTTGGTAATAGTTCTAAATATACCCAAAGACACATTATAGCAGTTATTTGAATGAATTTAATTATTTTAACATTTCTTTTATCATTGCCATGTTTGTCAAATTCATAAATAGCAAGGGAAACTTGGAGAACAAAATAAATTTAATATGAACTTGCCATCTATTATTGTGTTGCACAATCTACTCCTTTCTGCTTTTTTGTGCTATGTTGAGTGAATTAAAAAATAAGTTTCCTGGTTACATGTTGTGTGCTCAGAGGTAGATATCTAATGAGAACCCTATTTGCTTCACAGACTATGTTATGTTAATACATGAGGTTTTTGTGCACATTTTCTTTACTATGAGCATGACAGGGCAACTCAATCTTACTGCTCTTTAGCATTTATTTTTTTGGTATTAGTTTTTTTGTTGTTTTTTTTTTCTGAAGCTGGAAACAGGTAGAGACAGACTCCCGCATGCGCCCGACTGGGATCCACCCGGCACGCCCACCAGGGGGCGATGCTGCGACCAGAGCCACTCTAGCGCCTGGGGCAGAGGCCAAGGAACCATCCCCAGCACCCGGGCCATCTTTGCTCCAACGGAGCTTCGGCTGCGGGAGGGGAAGAGAGAGACAGAGAGGAAGGAGAGGGGGAGGGGTGGAGAAGCAGATGGGCGCTTCTCCCGTGTGCCCTGGCTGGGAATCGAACCCGGGACTTCTGCACGCCAGGCTGACGCTCTACCACTGAGCCAACCGGCCAGGGCCAAGTATTTTTAAAGTTTTTAAATTATTGAAAAATTATTTTAAAGTAGATTAATTTTGTTAGTTTTACATTCACCATAAGACTGAGTGAAAGTACACAGAAGAATTTAATATTTGATCCTTTTAGCAATAATGAGTTGTAGAACATAGTATGGAGATTCATTTTTAGACATAATAAGGATTTTGAACGTTTTTTGAAGGAGTATACAAATAATTTTTCCTGTGCAGTGTTTACAAATAAATACAGCGAATGCAGTCATTAAATACAAGTTACAGTATGGTGGGATATTTTAGGCTACTTGGTAGCCGATAAGAAAGTTATTTTGCTATTTCACTTAAGATTCTAGTTATGATGAGTTATTTTTTATTCTAGATCCAGATGATTCTCAAAACATTTTATAAATTTCTATAGCTACTACCATTGTAAGGATGTACCAATTTGGCTATTCCACTATCATTAGGGCATGGTATTTTTATTTTTTATTTTTTTACAGAGACAGAGAGAGAGGCAGAGAGAAGGATAGATAGGGACAGACAGGCAAGAATGGAGAGAGATGAGACGCATCAATCATCAGTTTTTCATTGCAACACCTTAGTTGTTCATTGATTGCTTTGTCATATGTGCCTTGACCGTGGGCCTTCAGCAGACTGAGTAACCCCTTGCTCAAGCTAGCGACCTTGGGTCCAAGCTGGTGAGCTTTACTCAAACCAGATGAGCCCACGCTCAAACTGGTGACCTCGGGGTCTCAAACCTGGGTCCTCCACTTCCCAGTCCGATGCTCTATCTACTGCGCCACCGCTTGGTCAGGCAGGGTATGGTATTTTAAAATGTTGTTTTAATAATAATTAAAAATAGACCCTACTGTTGTAATATGCTTCTCCTAAAACATGTTGTCTTAGTCAGCTTGGGGTACCATAACAAAATACTAATGCCATGTTGGGTTAAACAACAGAAATTTATTTTCTCATAGTTTAGAGAGCTGGAAGTCCAAGATCAAGGTGCCAATAGGATTGGGTTTTGGTGATGACTCTCTTCCTGGCTTATCTGTGTCCTCATGTGGCTTGAAGAGAGAGAGAGAGAAAGCTCTCTAGTGTCTTTTACAAGGTTTTAAAAAGGTTCTTGCCAAGTCTGCAGAACCATTGCTCTTTGGAATAATAAAATTTAGGCCATGTAAATGGCAAGTGGCCTAATTACACAGTTTATAATCTTTAGTTGTATGATAAGCAATTAAGAGTTAAAATGGATAAAGCCCTGGCCAGTTGGCTCAGTGGTAGAGCATTGGCCCAGTGTGTGGATGTCCCAGGTTCAATTTCTGGTCAGGGCACACAGGAGAAGCGATCATCTGCTTCTCCACCCCTCCTCTTCCTCTCTCTCTCTCTTTCTCTCCTGCAGCCATAGTTTGTTTGGTTCAAGCGAGTTGGCCTCAAGCACTGATGATGGTTCTGTGGCCTCTGCCTCAAATGCTAAAAAAATAGCTTTGTTGCTGAACAATAGAACAACGGCCCCAGATGGGCAGAGCATCCACCCCTAGTGGACTTGTCAGGTGGATCCCGGTTGGAGTGAATGTGGGAGTCTGTCTCTCAGCCTCCCTTCCTCTCACTTAAAAAAAAAAAAAAAAAAGTAAAATGGATAATACCCATAATTAGTTTTTCAAAAACTGGAACAACTGGATTGTAGCAAGAGGTCCTGTATAATAAATCTATGATTATAAATTATATTTTTAAATTATACCAAAAAGACCAGATAACAGTAAGGATACTGTATTAGTTGGGCTTCTCTAGAGTGATAGAACCAATATAATATATAGAACTATATATGAGAAGGTTTATTTAAATAATTGGCTCACATAGTCATGAAGTCCAAGAAATTTCTCAATTTAACCCTCTGGGCTGTAGAACCAGGACAGTTGGAAGTATAATTTAGTCTTAATCCAAAGGTCTAAGAACCACGGGGAGCCAGTGGTGTAAACAACAGAAATTTGTTTACAAGAAATTTGTCCAAGCCAAAGCCAAATGGCTGATGTTTGGGAAGCTGCTTGTGTTAAGTCCCAGAATTCCAAGGCTGGAGAACCAGAAGTTCTGATGTCCCAGCTCAAGAAGAGAGATTGAGAGAGAGAGAGAGAGAGAGAGAGAGTGTTTGATCTCCATTTTTTTGTTCTGTTCAGACCCTCAGTGGGTTTGCTGATTCCTGCTACCTTGGTGAGAACAGAATTTTTTTTTTTTTTTTCCCTGAAGCTGGAAACGGGGTGAGACAGACTCCCGCATGCGCCCGACCGGGATCCACCCGGCACGCCCACCAGGGGCGACGCTCTGCCCACCAGGGGGCGATGCTCTGCCCCTCCGGGGTGTCGCTCTGCCCCTCCGGGGTGTCGCTCTGCCGCGACCAGAGCCACTCTAGCGCCTGGGGCAGAGGCCAAGGAGCCATCCCCAGCGCCCGGGCCATCTTTGCTCCAATGGAGCCTTGGCTGCAGGAGGGGAAGAGAGAGACAGAGAGGAAGGGGGGGGTGGAGAAGCAAATGGGCGCTTCTCCTATGTGCCCTGGCCGGGAATCGAACCCGGGTCCCCCACACGCCAGGCTGACGCTCTACCGCTGAGCCAAGCGGCCAGGGCCCAGAATTTTTTTACTCAGTACTGTATACTGATTCAAATACTAATCCTTAATAGACACACCTAAAAACAGTGTATTACCAGCTATCTGAGCATCCTATAGCCCAATTAAGTTGACATAAAATTAACCTTCACAGATACCTGTCTTTTTCTGCCATTTCTTTTTTGCCATCTATATATATGGTTTTTCTATACTCTGTGTAAGTCATGTTCACAGCAGGTGTAATTTGACTGGAAGTACATTTGAATCTTGAAATAGCAAGATGTTTTATAATAAAGGTTTATTCCCTTTTTGTTTGATAACAATTTTTTTTTTTTTTACAGAGAGAGAGAGAGAGAGAGTCAGAGAGAGGGATAGATAGGGACAGACAGAAACAAAGAGAGATGAGAAGCATCAATTATCAGTTTTTCGTTGTAACACCTTAGTTGTTCACTGATTGCTTTCTCATATGTGCCTTGACTGTGGGGCTACAGCAGACCGAGTAACCCCTTGCTCGAGCCAGTGACCTTGGGTTTAAGCTGGTGAGCTTTGCTCAAACCAGATGAGCCCGCGCTCAAGCTGGCGACCTTGGGCTCTTGAACCTGGGTCCTCCACATCCCAGTCCAACACTCTATCCACTACGCCACTGCCTGGTCAGGCGATAACAAAAATTTTTTAAAATTTTTATTGATTTTAGCAGAAGAGGAAGGAAGAGAGAGAAAGAGAGAGAGAAGGAGGAGAAGAAGAAGAAGGAGGAGGAAGAGAGAGACATCAATCTCTTTCTGTTTGTGCCCCGACTGGGGATCAAACAGGCAACCTTTGTACTATAGGACGATGCCCTAACCAACCGAGCTATCTGGCCAGGGCAAAAAATTTTTTTGAATAGTATAACAAATGGTAGCTTAGCTGGTTCTGCTTTATCTCCTTTGATCAACATAAATTTCTATTTTTTTTTATTATTGTTATTTTTTTCTTTGTTTAGAAGGTTTCAATTTTTCCATATCCTCACTAACACTTCTTTTTCTTTTTTAAATTATGGCCATCCTAAGGGAATGTGAAGTGGTATCTCATTTTGATTTTCATTTTCCTTAATGACTAATGATGTTGAACATTCTTTCATGTGTTTATTGACCACTTATATATCTTATTTGGAGAGATGTCTGTTCAAGTTCTTTGCCCATTTAAACAATTTTTTAATTGATTTTTTAAGGGGGAAAGAGAGAAACATCAATTTATTGTTCCACTTATATATGCATCCATTGGTTGATTCTTTTTTTGTGTGTGTGTGACAGAGAGACAGATAGGTATAGACAGATAGGAAAGGGGTGAGATAAGAAGCATCAATTCTTCATTGCAGCTCCTTAGTTGTTCATTGATGGCTGTCTCATATGTGCCTTGACTGGGACACTACAGCAGAGCGAGTGATCACTTGCTCAAGCCAGTGACCTTGGGCTTCAAGCCAGTGACTGTTGGGGTCAAGCAGCGACCATGGGGTCATGTCTAGGATCCCACGCTCAAGCCAGCAACTCTGTGCTCAAGCTTGATGAGCCTACACTCAAGCCGGCGACCTTGGTTTAGAACCTGGGTCCTCCGAGTCTCAGTCTGACGCTCTATCCACTGAGCCACTTCCTGGTTAAGCGCATTGGTTGATTCTTATACCTGTCCTGACAGGAATGAAGCCACAGGCTTGGTGTACCAGGATGATGCTCTATCCAACTGAGCTACCCAGCCAGGGCCCAGCATCATTTGTTGAAAAGACTCTTATTTCTCTATTGAATGGACTTGACATCCTTGCCAGAAGTATATTGACTATAGATGTATAGCTCTTAGTTCTTTTAGTTTATATGTTTATTATTGTTCCACTTCTTAACTGTCATTGATTGTAGCCAGTTTTAAAATCAGGAAGTGGGAGTCTACTCACTTTTTCTTCTTTTTCAAGATTGTTTTAACTATTGTGGGTCCTTTAAATTTTCATGTAAATTTAGCCCTGGCCTGTTGGCTCAGCAGTACAGCATCAGCCCAGCGTGTAGAAGTCCTTGGTTCGATTTCCGGCCAGGGCACACAGGAGAAATACCCATCTGCTTCTCCACCCTTCCCCCCTCTTCTTTCTCTCTGTCTCTCTCTTCCCTTCCCACAGCCAAGGCTCCATTGGAGCAAAGTTGGCCCGGACACTGAGGATGGCTCCATGGCCTCTGCCTCAGGCACTAGAATGGCTCTGATTACAGTGGAACAACGCCCCAGAAGGGCCGAGCATCGCCCCCGGTGGACATGATGGGTGGGTCCCAGTCGGGCACATGCAGGAGTCGGTCCATCTGCATGCAACCTAGCCCCCCCCCCCTTATCACTTCAGAAAAATACAAAAAAAATTTTTTTCCATGTAAATTTTAGGATCAGTTTGTGAATTTCTGCAAAAAAAGAAGCTAGAATTTTGATGGGAACTGTGAGTCTGTAGATCAAATTAGGGAATATTTTTTTTTTATTTTTTTTTTTTATTTTTTTTAAAGATTTTATTTATTCATTATAGAGAGGGGAAGAGAGAGAGAGAGAGAAGGGGGGAGGAGCAGGAAGCATCAACTCCCATATGTGCCTTGACCAGGCAAGCCCAGGGTTTTGAACCGGCAACCTCAGCGTTTCCAGGTTGACGCTTTATCCACTGCGCCACCACAGGTCAGGCGGGAATATTCTTATCTTACCATTAAATCTTCCTGTTTTTCTGTTTATTTAGGTCTTCCTTAATATTTTTGAGAAATGTTTTATAGTTTTCTGTGTCCCTAACCTCCTTGGGTAGATTTCTTCCTAGGTAATTTCCTCTCTTTCTCTCTCTGTCTCTCTTTTTTTATCTCCTTCCTCTTTCCATCTTTCTTTTCTTAAAATATTTTATTTATTGATTTTATAAGAGAGGTGTGGAGAGCGCAAAGAACATATCAACTCATAATTGTTTTACTTTAGTTGTTCATTGGTTGCTTGTTGTATGTGTCTTGACAGGGCAAGGCCAGAGTTTCGAGCTGGCAACCTCAGTGTTCCAGGTCAACACTCTACCCACGGTGCCACTACAGGCCAGGCTATTTTATTCTTTTAGGTGCTGTTGTAAATGAAATAGATTTTTTAATATCTTTTTTAGGGTATTCATTGCTGATGTATAGAAATAAAACTAGACCCTGGCCAATATGGACGTCCTGGGTTTAATTCCTAGTCAGGGCACAAGCAACCACCTGCTTCTCCCCCACTCCCTTTCTCTCTCTCTTCCCCTTCCAGTTGGTTCGAGTATGGCCTTGGGTGCATCAGCCTCAGGCGCTGAGGATAGCTCAGTTTATGTGAGCATCAGCCCCAGATGGGGTTGCCAGGTAGATCCTGGTCAGGGCGCATGCGGGAGTCTGCCGCACTATCTCCCTTCCTCTCACTTAAGAAAAAAAAAAAAGACAACATTTGTGTGTTGATCTTATACCCTGCAACTTAGCTATATTTGTTTTATTAGCAGCTTTCTTATGAATTCTTGGGAATTTTTTTTGTCATTTGCTATTTCTTCCTTTCCAATTTATATACCTTTTTCTTGTCTGATTGATCTGACTGGAATTTGCAGGAAAGTCTTAAATAACAGTGTTTAGAATGTGTCCTTGTCTTATTCCTGATCTTAGGAGAAAAACTTTCACCACTGAGTATGATGTTAGCTGTAGGTTTTTCATAACTATCCTGTTTAATGTTAAGATAGTTCCCTTTTATTTATAGTTTTTGAGTGCTTTTATCATGTGAAAGTGTTGGGTTTTGTCAAATACTTTGTATCAGTAGAGATACCATCTTTTAAAAGGTAGTTTCTAAGTACAAATCTGTTTATGCCATTCAACTCCTCAGACATTTTATTTATATTGAGCTATGAACAAAGTAATGTACTCCTCTGGCCTAATTATTGTGCTCTATTTTTCATTTAAACTAGGTTCCTCACTACTTTGGTAGGTAGAATAATGGTTCCTCAGAGATGTTCACTCCTACTCCCTGGAAATTATGATATATTAGATTATATATTAAAGAGGAATCAAGCTTGTTAATCAGCTGTCCTTAAAATAATGATTATTCTGGATTATTCAGGTGGGCCCAGTATAATCACAAGGGTCCTTTAAGGTAGAAGAGGTGAGGTGTGTTAAGCAGAAAATGAGAGTGCGGGGAGATGTGACTTTGAAAGAAAGTCCCATTGAAATACAGCAGTGCTTGCTTTGAGGATTAGAGTAAGGGCGCCAAGAGCAAACAAGTGTGGCTGGCCTTCAGAAGCTAGTAAGAACAAGGAAAAGGGATTCTTAATGCTTCCAGGAAGAAATGCATTGCTGCCGACCCATGATGTTAGCCCTGTTGAGAGCAGTGTCAGATTTTGACGTACAAAACTGTAGAGTAATAAATTTGTGTTGTCTTAAGCCACTAAATGTGTGGTGATTTGTTACAATAGTAGTGTAAAACAAATACAGCTACCCAGTCATATTCTAGCCTATCATTTATGATGTTGGTTTATTTCTCTGGGCAAACTCATGTGTAAGTTTCCCTTGGGTTGTAAAAAAGTGTACTCATTATTCAAGGCCCTCAAGGCCCATGTTCAAGGTTTCTCAACCACTAAGCTTTTCATTCTTCCATATCACCTCTTAAGTATATCCACTGTCCAGTGTACCTAATTTCTCTCTTTGTTTCTGTCATGATTTTTTATCTTTCTCATGACATCTAACAATAATAGAATTTTCAAATATATTTTTGGTATTGACTTTATTCTTTTTAAAATTTTCTGTTATCTCGATATACAGTGTGTCCATAAAGTCATGGTGCACTTTTGACCACAGGAAAGCAACAGGCGATAGAAATGTGAAATCTGCACCAAATAAAAGGAAAACTCTCCCAGTTTCATACCTATTCAGTGCAGTTCGATGTGGGCTCATGCACAGATTTTTTAGGGCTCCTTAGGTAGCTATCCCGTATAGCTTCTACAGACTCGTCACTGACTGATGGCCTACCAGAACTGGGTTTCTCCACCAAACTGCCTGTTTCTTCAACTGCTTATCCCACTGACTAATGTCATTCCTATGTGGTGGCGCTTCGTTATAAACGTGCCAATATTCACGTTGCAATTTGGTCATAGATTAGAATTTAGCAAGCCACAGAACACACTACTTTCCTCTGTACCGTCCACATCTCGACTGGCATGGCCGTGGGCTGTTCCACTGTATACACGGTGTTACATCATCATCTGTGCATGCACACATGCTACCTCATCATCCTACAGAAACTGGGGGGGGTTTCCTTTTATTTGGTGCAGATTTCACATTTCTATCGTCTTTTGTTGCTTTCCTGTGACCGGTCAAAAGTGCACTATGACTTTACGAACACACTGTACTGTATTTCCCCATATATAAAATGCTCCCACATATAAGACACACCTTAATTTTGGGACCCGAAATTAAAAAAAGTATTACATAAAGTTATTGAACTCAAGTTTTATTCACCATAAAATTCATACAATTCCTCATCACTGTCAAAACTCCCATCCATTAGCTTGTCCTCATCTGTGTCTGATGAAGAATCAGTGTCTTCAACAATGAGCGCAAAAACTTATCAATGTGTGTGAAAAAAGCAGGAAATGCAAGTTAAATAACTACAACCACTCTATAAGACACACCCATTTTTTAGATCCCACATTTTTCAAAAAAGGGTACGTCTTATACATGGAGGAATACAGTAGTTGTGTATTTGTATGTAAATTTGGGTTATATATGTAAGAATTTTGTACATTATATAGTTATACTTCTAATTTGCTAAGTTTAAATCTTATTTTTCATTTTAGACCAAGAGATAGGTGGCTATATCTAACTCAGTCTTATCTTTTCTGTTGAGTAGCAGTGTTATTTTTGCATATGGTAAGCAATTAATGTGTTTGAGTTAAACTACTAAGTGTACTTGTGGATTAGGTCCTATAATTTAATTTTACAAACCAGAATATTAAAACCATAGTGGTAAGTTCTTCTATCCCATATAATTAAGTTGTTGTGAGGTATGTTTTCAGTTTATATAAATTATACTTATTAAAACCAGTGACAGATATCAAAGGTGATAGCATCTGCATGCATATTTTAAGCAAGGACAAGTTAGTTTTGTTTCTTTTTATGTACTTTAGGTACAGTTGTTTCTGAAAAAGAGATGTTTAGTTGCTTTCCTAGACTCTTGAATCCTGATTTCTCATGTTTGTCTTATTTCTTTTTTGAAGTGATTTTTTTAGAAGGTTGGTGTGCCCTGGCCAGTGGCGCAGTGGAGAGAGTGTTACCCTGGAGCACGGAAACTGGCTTCATGCTGAAGGTGCTGTTTTCAGCCCTGGTCAGGGCATGTAGCAGAAGCAATCAATGGGAGCACAACTAAGTGGAACAATGAGTTGATGCTTCTCTCTGTCTCTCCCTACACCCTTCTATCTCTTACCAAAAACAAACAACAACAAAAAGATGGTGTTATAGTCATACAGTGTTTCTTTTTTAACTAAGAAATTTATCTAGATTGGTCAAAATGAATATAACATAAAAAGGTTTCATTCTTTACTATTGATTTTAAATGTGAAAAAAAGGCAGAATTGTTTTCTCCTCTAATGATATAACAAATTTTGTAGGAATAAAAGAAATTTCAGCAGAACTGATGTCACTTTTTTATATCATATTTTTGAGTATTGAATGTGGTTTGTGTTTTGTAGAATGGAGATGTATGCATTTCAATTCTTCATCCACCTGTAGATGACCCACAGAGTGGTGAACTGCCCTCCGAAAGGTGGAATCCTACTCAGAATGTCAGGTAAGGGGTTAATAAGAAATAATCTGGTTCTTAACAGTGTATATTATTTTTAAATAAGTATGAAAAAGGTGCCAGAGCTTTTAAGTAGCACGCTTGTATCATTTTGAAGGGTTGTATTTTATGGATCATTAAGTGTATGTATGTTACTCATTTTTCTGTATTCACCTTGGAAGAAATTTTCTAGTCTGAATCCTTCCTCATGCATCACCTTGAAGTTCCATCTGCACCTTAGATTGCATGAATTCTGTGTTTAGATAGGTTGCTTCTTTATTCTAGGTTTCTTACTATTTTTTACAGAGAAGTCATACTCTTTACAAACAGAAAATTGACTTTACATGCTACTTCCAATAGAGCTTCCATTATCCGTTGTTTTTTGTTTTCTATATAAGTGGATATTGCTTGTTATTTGGAAGGTTTGTATATTTCTTGATTCCCTTTGATTTCCCCTATATAGTTATCTATCTAGATCAGGGGTCTCAAACTCGCGGCCCACGGGCCGCATGCAGCCCGCCGAACAATTTTGTGCGGCCCGCAGACTAATCCACGAAGTTCAAAATATTTTGGATAAAATTAAGTAAGCCTAGGGGCCTACTTGTATTTTTCATTTCTCTAGCATCCTAGCTAGATATTAGCTTAGTTAACAGCAGTTGTGATGCGAACTACAGTTTCTGGTCGTTTTGTGACCCTGAGTAAACTGCATGTACCATTGTGCTTGTTGTACTGATTTTTTTTTGTTTTCAACTGCAGTGAGAAAAGTGTTGCGTAACAGTTGCCTTTTGTAGACCTAGTGCGACCCGCCGAACGGCTGTGATCTTGCTCTGCGTCCCACATGCTGAGTTGAGTTTGAGACCAGATAGATGGATATTTAGTCATCTGTTTATTTATTTATTTATTATTTTTTTCTTCTGTATTTTTCTGAAGCTGGAAACGGGGAGAGACAGACAGACTCCCGCATGTGCCCCACCAGGATCCACCCGGCACACTCACCAGGGGCGACGCTCTGCCCACCAGGGGTCGCCAGCGCCTGGGGCAGAGGCCACAGAGCCATCCCCAGCGCCCGGGCCATCTTTGCTCCAATGGAGCCTTGGCTGCGGGAGGGGAAGAGAGAGACAGAGAGGAAGGATGGGGGAGCGGAGAAGCAAATGGGCGCCTCTCCTATGTGCCCCGGCCGGGAATCGAACCCGGGTCCCCCGCACACCAGGCCGACGCTCTACCGCTGAGCCAACCGGCCAGGGCCTGTTTATTTTTTTTAACGTTTTATTGATTAATGCTTACTTAGATTGCTGGTTCAAAATGCAGGGCTTACCTGGTCATTGTACATATGGGAGTTGGTGCTTCCTGCTCCCCCCCCCCCCCACTCTCCCTTTTTTTCTCCCTCTCCTCTCTAAAATGAATAAAATCTTTTTTAAAAAATTTTATTTATTGATTTTACAGAGAGAGGAGGAGATATGAGAAGTATCAATTCATAGTTGCTTCACTTTAGTTGTTCACTACTTGCTTGTCATATGTGCTTTGATTGGGCAAGCCCAGGGTTTCAAACTGGTGACCTCAGCATTCCAGGTCAACATTCTAACCACTGTTCCACCACAGGCCAGGCATCATCTTTTTTTTTTTTTTTTTTTAATTTTATTTGTTTATTTTTTACAGAGACAGTGAGTCAGAGAGAGGGATAGACAGGGACAGACAGGAACGGAAAGAGATGAGAAGTATCAATCATTAGTTTTTCGTTGCGTGTTGCAACACCTTAGTTGTTCATTGATTGCTTTCTCATATGTGCCTTGACTGCGGGCCTTCAGCAGACTGAGTAACCCCTTGCTCAAGCCAGTGACCTTGGGTCCAAGCTGGTGAGCTTTTACTCAAACCAGATGAGCCCGCGCTCAAGCTGAAGACCTTGGGGTCTCGAACCTGGGTCCTCAGCATCCCAGTCCCACACTCTATCCACTGCGCCACTTACTGGTCAGGCTAAATTTATTTATTTATTTTTTTAAAAAATTTTAAATATTTTTGGCCCTGGCCTGGCCAGGCGATGGCGCAGTGGATAGAGCATCGGACTGGGATGCAGAGGACCCAGATTTGAGACCCCAAGGTCACCAGCTTGAGCGCGGGCTCATCTGGTTTGAGCAAAAAGCCCACCAGCTTGAACCCAAGATTGCTGGCTCCAGCAAGGTGTTACTCAGTTTGCTGAAGGCCTGCGGTCAAGGCACATATGAGAAAGCAATCAATGAACAACTAAGGTGTTGCAATGCGCAATGAAAAACTAATGATTGATCTCTCTCTCTTCCTGTCTGTTTATCCCTCTCTCTGACTCACTCTGTCTCTGTAAAAAATAAATAAATAAATAAAATAAATAAATAAATGTTTTTGGCCCTGGCTAGTTTGCTCAATGATAGAGCATCAGTCCGGCATGTTGAAGTCCCAGGTTCAATTACTATTGGTCAGGGCACACAGGAGAAGCAACCACCTGCTTCTCCACCCCTCCTCTTCACCCTCCCTCTTCTCTCTTTCTCTCCCCCATCCCACAGCCATGGCTTGAATGGTTCAAGCAAGTTGGTCTGGGAAATGAGGATGGATCTATGGCCTTGCCTCAGATGCTAAAGTAGCTCTGTTGCCAAGCAACGGAGTCCCCAGAGCATCTCCCAGTAGGGGCTTGCTGGGTGGATCCCAGTCAGGGTGCATGCAGGAGTCTGTCTGCTTCCCCACCTCTCAATTAAAAAAAAAAAAATTTTTTTTTTTTTTTTAGATTTTATTTATTGATTTTTTTATAGAGATTGAAGAGAGAGAGAAGAGGAGCAAGAAACATCAGCTCCCATTTGTGCCTTGACTGGGCAAGCCCAGGGTTTTAAACTGGTGACCTCGGTGTTCCATGTTGACGCCTTATCCACTGCACCACCACAGGCCAGACCAAAAAATACATTTTTTCCTCATTACATTTGATTTTCCACTTTATTACCTATGCTAAGGTTTATCCTAATACTTGAAAATTTTTTTGTTTGATAACCTTTTATTTATCCTATAATATTTTTCTGCGACCAAAATCAATAATAGATGCTTCTTAATTACTTGTGACAATAAGGTTTATTTCTATGTTGAATTATTTTACTAATATACAGTTGATTAATAGCAGTACAAGTTTAGTCCTGGCTGGACAGCTCAATTTGTTAGAGCATTGTCCTGATACACCAAGGTTGTGGGTTCAGTTCCCAGTCAGGACATGTACAGTAATAGATGAATGTTTCTGTTTTTCTTCCTTCCTCTCGCTCTAAAATCAATCAATAAATTAATAAAGTGATACAAGTTTATTATACTTCTGATATACTTTTACTCTTTATATCTAATAATTATTAGAAATACATTTTTACAGAGAAGAGGGTGGGGGAGGAACGAGAAGTATCAACTCATAGTTGCTTCCTTTCAGTTGTTTATTGATTGCTTTGTCATGTGTGCCTTGACCAGGAAAGTCCAGAGTATCCAGGTTAACACTTTATCCACTGCACCACCACAGGCCAGTAGAAATGCATTTTTAATAAGATCGATAGTCATTTTTGGTTAGTTTGTGTATCAGTGAGTAATTATTATATTGCTAATATGAAGCAGAATACACCTTTGATTTTATACACATTTATGTATGGATAATTTACACTATATATACTAATCTATATATTAGATGCAATGATTAAGAAACCTTACTTCCTTATGACAATGTAATAAGAATAGCCAAACCAAGTCTTTTTTTTTTTTTTTTTTTTTCTTTTCTGAAGCTGGAAACAGGGAAAGACAGACAGACTCCTGCATGCGCCCGAACAGGATCCACCCGGCACGCCCACCATGGGGCGACGCTCTGCCCACCAGGGGGTGATGCTCTGCCCATCCTGGGCGTCGCCGTGTTGTGACCAGAGCCACTCTAGCGCCTGGGGCAGAGGCCACAGAGCCATCCCCAGCGCCCGGGCCATCTTTGCTCCAATGGAGCCTTGGCTATGGGAGGGGAAGAGAGAGACAGAGAGGAAGGCGCGGCGGAGGGGTGGAGAAGCAAATGTGCGCTTCTCCTGTGTGCCCTGGCCGGGAATCGAACCCAGGTCCTCCGCACGCTAGGCCGACGCTCTACCGCTGAGCCAACCGGCCAGGGCCCCCAAACCAAGTCTTTTTTTTTCTTTCTTTTTTTTTTTTTTTAACAGGGACAGAGAGAGGGATAGATTGGAATAGACAGACAGGAACGACAAGAGATGAGAAGCATCAATCATCAGTTTTTCATTGCGACACCTTAGTTGTTCATTCATTGCTTTCTCATATGTGCCTTGACCGGGAGGCTACAGTAGACCGAGTAACCCCTTGCTCGAGCCAGCGACCTTGGGTCCAAGCTGGTGAGCTTTTTGCTCAAGCCAGATGAGCCTGCACTCAAGCTGGCAACCTCAGGGTCTCGAACCTGGGTCTTCCGCATCCCAGTCCTACGCTCTATTCACTGCGCCACCGCCTGGTCAGTCAAACCAAGTCTTTTTAATTCCTCTGAGTTGACAAAAATCATGTAGTGATTGGTTATCAGTCTTTTTTTTTTTTTTTTTTTTTTTTTTGAGAGAGAGAGAGACGAAGAGAAAGAAGTGGGGATGAGTAGTGGAACCCATCAACTCGAATGTGCTTCTCATATGTGCCATGACAGGGCAAGCCTGGGGTTTTGAACAGGTGACCTTAGCATTTCAGGTTGACACTCTATCTGCTGCACCACCTCAGGTCAAGTCCTGTATCTTTTATTTGAAGATAGAGAAAAAGGGGTAAGAGCGGGAAGCACATCAACCCATAGTAATTGCCTCTTATATGTGCCTTGACTGGGCAAACCTGGGGTTTTGAACCAGTGACCTCAGCATTTCAAGTTGATGCTTTATTCACTGTGGCAGCACAGGTCAGGCCTGTTGTTATTCTTTTTTAAAAAATGAGTTTTATTGAGATATAATGTCCATACCATACAAGTCTCCTATTTTAAGTGTACAGTTCACAGATTTTCAATATACTCCTAGAGTTGTACAAATTTGTACATATATGGTACAAATTTATTGTAGCACAGTAAATTTTAGAACATTTTCATCACTCCTAAAGAAACTTCTACCTGGGCCCTGGCAGGTTGCCTTGGTGATAGAGCGTCAGTCCGGTGTGTGGAAGTGCCTGATTTGATTACCAGTCAGGGCACGCAGGAGAAGTGACCATCTGCTTCTCCACCCCTCCATCTCCTCCTTCTCTCTCTTTTTCTCTTCCCCTCCTGCAGCCATGGTTTGTTTGTTTCAAGCAAGTTGGCCCCAGGCAATGAGGATGGCTCTATGGCCTTGCCTCAGGTGCTAAAATAGGTCGGTTGCCAAGCAGTGGAGCAGCAGCCCTAGGTGGGCAGAACATTGCCCAGTTAGGGGGTTTGCCAGGTGGATCCTGATCAGGGTGCATGGGAGAGTCTTGTCTCTTGCCTCCCCACCTCTCACTTAATTGAAAAAAATAAAAACTTACACCTGTTAGCATTTGTACTCCCATTATCCTTCAACCCCATTTCACCATTCTACGTAGGAAACTACCAGACTACCTCTTGTCTCTGTGGGTTTACCTATTTTGTACATTTCCTCTGAATGGAATCTAACAGTATGTAGTATTTTCTTCCTTATTTTTTATTTGTATTTTTCTGAAGTTGGAAACGGGGGAGGCAGTCAAACAGACTCCTGCATGCACCCGACCAGGATCCACCCGGCATGCCCACCAGGGGGCGATGCTCTGCCCATCTGGGGCATTGCTCTGTTGCAACCAGAGCCATTCTAGCGCCTGAGGCAGAGGCCATGTAGCCATCCTCAGCGCCCAGGCCAACTTTGCTCCAGTAGAGCCTTGGCTGCGGGAGGGGAAGAGAGAGACAGAAATGAAGGAGAGGGGGAGGGGTGGAGAAGCAGATGGGCGCTTCTCCTGTGTGCTCTGGCTGGGAATCAAACCCGGGACTCCTGCACGCCAGGCCGACACTCTACCACTGAGCCAACCAGCCAGGGCTAGTATGTAGTATTTTCTATCTGGATTTTTTAACTTAGCCTAATGTTTTTCTTTCTCTTTTTTCTCTTCTTTTTTTTTTGGTATTTTGGTATTTTCAGTGAGAGGATGGGAGACAGTGTGAAGACTGCCCCATGCGCCCCTCCACAACCCCTGTCTGGGCCCATGCTTGAATCAGTTGAGCTATTTTTAATTCCAGAGGTTAGGACCACTTGAGCTATCTTCAGTGCCCAGTTGAAGCACTGGCTACCAGAGGGGAAGAGGGAGGGGAAAAGGGAGGGAGAGGGAGAGAAGCAGATGGTCATTTCTTTTGTGTGCCCTGCCTGGGAATTGAACCTGGGACATCCAAATGCCCAACTGACGCTCTATCCACTTAGTGAACTGGCCAAGGGTGTTCAGTGTTTATCCTCATTGCAGCACATATCATATTTTATTCTTTTTATGGCTGAATAATATTCCATTGAATATTATATCACAATTTGTTTATCCATTTATTAGTTCTCTGTTATAAATAATGCTAATATGAACACTGTGTACAAGTTTTTACATGTACGCATGTTTTCCTTCCCTTGGAGATAATCTGGGAGTAAAATTGCTGGGTCTTGTGGTAACTCAGTGCTTAACTTTGTGAGAAAGCGGCAGAATGTTTACCAGCGTGGCTGCACTGAGTAGTACATTCCCACTAAGCAATGTGTGAGGATTCCAGTTTCTCTGGATCTTGTTTACACGTACTATCTGTGCCCTTTTTTTATATAGTCATTCTAATGGGTGGACATGATATTTCATTGTATTTGTAACTTTTTTTTACCTAACTTAAAATTTTAGAACAGTTTTAGGTTTTCAGAAAAATTGAAAGTATAATTTCTTTTCTGCCCATCTGGGGCCATTGCACCATTGCAACCAGAGCCATGTTTTATTGCCTGACACAGAGGCCATGGAGCCATGCTCAGTGCCTGAGGCCAACTCACTCAAGCCAGTTGATCCCTGGCTGCGAGGTGGAGTGGGGTGGAGAAGCAGATGGGCAATTTTCCTGTGTGCCCTAACTGGGGATCAAACTTGGGACATCCACACGCTGGGGCGATGCTCTACCACTGAGCTAATTAGGTCATGGCCACTACATCATTTTATAAAAGGAATTTGAGCACCCATAGATTTGAGTATTTGTGGGAACCTAGAACCGATCCTCTTTGATACTGAGGGATACATGTAAAGTTGTGGGAGAGTAAGAAGTTATATGCAGATTTTGATTGTATGGAGATCAGCACCTCTAATCTCTGTGTTGTTCAAGGGTCAGCTGCATATTTTCATTATGTCATATGGTAAACATACTCTTAGTATGTTTTATCACAGTTGATACTAGCAGTAAGTACCTGGCTGAGACTCTGGTTTTAGGGTTTCTCACTGTAGCTACTCTTTTCCCTCTTTCCATTCTGTACTCTTTAGAACAGGGGTCCCCAAACTTTTTACACAGGGGGCCAGTTCACTGTCCCTCAGACCATTGGAGGGTCGGACTATAAAAAAAAACTGAGGCCCTGGCCGGTTGCCTCAGTGGTAGAGCGTCGGCCTGGCATGCAGAAGTCCCGGGTTCGATTTCCGGCCAGGGCACACAGGAGAAGCGCCCATCTGCTTCTCCACCCCTCCCCCTCTCCTTCCTCTCTGTCTCTCTCTTCCCCTCCTGCAGCTGAGGCTCCCTTGGAGCAGAGATGGCCCAGGCGGGCGCGGCAGAGCATCGCCCCCTGGTGGGTGTGCTGGGTGGATCCTGGTCGGGCGCATGCGGGAGTCTGTCTGACTGTCTCTCCCCGTTTCTAGCTTCAGAAAAATACAAAAAAAAAAAAAACCCCTAAAAACAAAACTATGAACAAATCCCTATGCACA
This sequence comes from Saccopteryx bilineata, assembly GCF_036850765.1. NCBI lineage: Eukaryota > Metazoa > Chordata > Mammalia > Chiroptera > Emballonuridae > Saccopteryx > Saccopteryx bilineata. The sequence goes on along the minus strand of NC_089491.1, from coordinate 39,831,094 downwards.
CTGCACATATCTTATTTTAAAGTAAAAAAACAAAATGGGAACAAATACAATATTTAAAATAAAGAACAAGTAAATTTAAATCAACAAACTGACCGGTATTTCAATGGGAACTATGCTCCTCTCACTGACCACCAATAAAAGAGGTGCCCCTTCTGGAAGTGCGGCGGGGGCCGGATAAATGGCCTCAGGGGGCTGCAGTTTGGGGACCCCTGCTTTAGAAGGAAGTCAGAGGTGAAACCCATACTTTAAGGAGTGGAGGATTTTATCTTCTAGAGGCCAGAATATCTGTATAAATTATTTGTTTCTTCTGCACAAGAGATTGATTATTCTCCCCCCACTTATTTATTGATTAATTTTATTAACCATTATTAATGATCTGAAAGGTAGTAACTTGATTAGGTTCTCCACTTTTGTCAAAAGCTAAGAATTGAAAGCTTTCTGACCTAGCACCAAGATTTCTTACCCAGTTCTTTCTCAGTTATTTATTTCCCACTTTCTGGGACATGTTCACCAAGGGGTCTGTCTGTTCAAGAGTTATCAAATAATTTTATTTATGTTCATTATAAATTTATTTACATACCTTGTTCAATCCAGTATATTTTAAAAGGGTAGAGAAAATAGATATATGAGGTGAGGCAAAAGTCGATTTACAATTGTGAGTACATAAACAGTTTATTATTTATTATTTTAAGCAAGAGAGATGGACAGGGACTGACTGGAAGGGAGAGAGATGAGAAGTATCAATTCTTTGTTGTGGCATCTTAGTTGTTCATTGAGTGCTTTCTCATACATGACTTGACCAGGGGCTCCAGTGAAGCCAGTGATGCCTTGCTCAAGCCAGGAACCTCATGGTTTAGAATCTGGGACCTCAGTATCCCAGGTCAGCGCTTTGTTTTCTGTGCCACCACTGGTAAGGCAAAACAGTTTATTCTTGTATTACTAATAATAGTATTTTTATTCAAACAACTGTAAACCTAATTTTGCCCACCCCTGTATTTTTTTTTTTTTTTTGGAGAGAGAGACAGGAATGGGAAGAGATAAACATCAACTCATAGTTGTGGCTTCAAGCCGGCAATGATGGGATCATGTCTGATCCCACACTCAAGCCAGTGAGCCCGTGCTCAAGCTGGATAAACCTGCACTCAAGCTGGCAACCTCCGAGTTTTGAACCTCGGTCCTTTGTGTCTGAGTCCAACACTCTGTCCGCTGTGCCACTGCCTATTCAGGCATGCCTGCCTTTATATTCTAATCTGAGACCCTCATTCCTACTACGTATTCTCAGGGATATGTCCATCAGCAGCATCTTTAGAACTGCACAACAGGAACTGTTACATTTGTTAATTGTTTTACCAGCAGAAAGAACCCTTTTTGTAATGTGTGACCCATTAAGCTACCACATTTTCAGTTATAACAGAACTTCTTTGCCACAATGTCCTCTTGAAATTCTTCCATCATGAAAACTCATAATGAAGACTGAGTTTTAACTGGGTCATCTTCTGTTGTTTCTGGTCCATCTACTGAAATACAGTGTGTCCGTAAGTCATGATGCACTTTTGACTGGTCACAGGAAAGCAACAAAAGACGATAGAAATGTGAAATCTGCCTCATCATTTGTTCGTACTTTCTTTTTCCTCTTAGCATTTTTCGGTTTTCCAAAAATTGCTACTATAGTTCCTTACCTTGGCTTAAAGCAGGGATGGAAAGAGCACATTTATTTCTAGGAGTATACCTAACTCGGTGAATGGTGGTGGTAGTTATGGGAATTGTGCAATAAATTCAAAAAGTTAAGAACTCTCAATTCTTACTGGTTTAGTTCTGTTCTGTATTGTAACACATGTTAAATACGTACACAGCTGGATTTGGACAACCATACCTGTTCCTCCATAGCCATAGAGAATGGCTGTGGTGTTTTTCTTTATGAGAACTGAGTCTTGGGATAGACCCTCAGACTCTACTTTGCTAATCCAAGAAATGTATGTCCTGGTGCGGAAAGATTGTCTAAATCAATGGTAGTCAACCTGGTCCCTACCACCCACTAGTGGGCGTTCCAGCTTTCATGGTGGGCGGTAGCGGAGCAACCAAAGTATAAATAAAAAGATAGATGTAACTATAGTAATTTGTTTTATAAAGATTTATTCTGGCCCTTCCCGGCCAGAGCACACAGGAGAGGCGCCCATCTGCTTCTCCACCCCTCCACCTCTCCTTCCTCTCTCTCTCTTCCCCTCCTGCAGCCGAGGCTCCATTGGAGCAAAAAGATGGCCCGGGTGCTGGGGACGGCTCCTTTGCCTCTGCCCCAGGCGCTGGAGTGGCTCTGGTCGGGACAGAGCGACGCCCCCTGGTGGGTGTGCCGGGTGGATCCTGGTCGGGCACATGCGGGAGTCTGTCTGACTGCCTCTCTGTTTCCAGCTTCAGAAAAATACAAAAAGGGAAAAATAATTAAAAAAAAAAAAAGATTTATTCTGCCAAACTTAGCGAAAATCCAACATAAAGTACTTGGTAAGTAATTATTATTCTATGCTTTAACTTGCTGTAACTCTGCTTTATAAATTTTATAAAGTAAAGTTACTTTCCTACTTTATAAATGACCATTACTATGGAACCGGTGGGCGGTTAGAAAATTTTATTACTAACAGAGCTACAAGTGGGTGGTAGGTATAAAAAGGTTGACGACCTCTGGTCTAAATGGACAAATGTGACTCTATGTGATTAAAAACCAGAGCCTCATCTGGCACTGTGAATTTAAATGGACAGAATGAGACTAAAGAGTATAGTTCATTTTCCTGATCCCTTTGTTCATGATCTGCAAGAAACCAGTTCCTTTAATGGGCTTGAGTAATGTCTTCATTGGGGGAATGACAGTTTCATTATTTGGTTTCTTTCCCTTCTTTTCACTTATTGTTAACCTGCACCTGCTTTTTTCCTTCTGAAAAACAACAAAAAAAGACTTTAAAACAGTTACTGAAAATAAAAGATGACAAGGAAAAGCATATCTTGTACATTTTGCCACTACTGTCCTAGCAGTCTAGTTTTTCCACTCTATAAAAACAATACTTACTCGCAGTTTATTGTGCTACAGGTGTAATAATGCTTGTGTTAAATTATTTTGGTACAAGTGATAAATATTAAACTATGTATGCCATTTGCTCCAAACCTTTTCCCATCATGGTATGTAGGAAAAAATGAAATGATAGTATTTGTAGATCACAATGAACTGAAGGTGCTCCTCCAGCCAGAAGTTGTTTCAGAGGCTCAAGTTGTCCCAGGTTTGACCCGCCCAACTGATGAGGGAGGGAATCAATATAGGTGTAATTAACCTTTAACCCATCCACAGCATAATGGTTAGAAAATTTTGAATAGGATATTGCTTTTGAATTGCATCAGTAATCTTGGGGTGGGGGGGTGTCTTAAATCTGCTTTTCTCTATATTGGCCTATTAAGTAGGCTCTCACTACTTGGTGATAAAATGGCCACCTACTCTATGTTTTCCATATTGTTATTGATCCAACAAGAATAAAAATATTTTCTGCTCTTAGGTTAGGAAAATGGTAGGTCTGACCAGGGTTCTGATTGGCACAGGTGGATGGAGATCACATGTATATCCCCAAACAAACCCATCATCATGACAAGATGGATTGAATCCTTTGCAAGCACTTGGTAGTATGTGGGTAAAAGCTGGTTGTTTGTATGAAGGTGTGGCATGATAGTGGCATGGTGATAGGAAGAGATTGACCTCACCTGAACTAATGGAATGGATTCTCCATACCAAAAAAAAAAAAAAGATTCTGCTTTCCAGTTGAAGGGAAGAAGTGAAAATATGTTGGGTTGACTGTTGTTACAGTCCACCTAATGTTTCTGAAAGCATTGTGGAATTCTTTTTTTTTTGTTTTTAACATGTTGAGAGAAGGGGAGATAGTGAGATAGACTCCCATATGCGCCCTTACCAGGAACTACCCGGCAACCACATCTAGGGCCAATGCTCAAATCAACCAAGCTATCATCAGCTCCTGAGGCTGATGCGCTCCAATGGAGCTATCCTCAAGATCCCAGGGCCACGCTTGGACCAAATGAGCCATTGGCTGTGGGCGGGGGGATAAGGGAGAGAGGGAGGAAGGGGAGAAGCTGATGGTCGCTGATCGGGAACTGAACCCAGGATGTCCATATGCTGGGCCAACACTATCCACTGAGCTACCGGCCAGAGCCAATGAATTTCAATTTAAGAGTACATGGTAGAGGCCCTGGCCAGTTGGCTCCTTGATAGAGCATCCGCTGGGTGTGTGGATGTTCCAGGTTTGATTCTCAGCCAGGGCACACAGGAGAGGCACCCATCTGCTTCTCCACCCTTCTCCTCTTTTTTCTCTCTCTTCCCCTCCTGCAGCCAAGGCTCCATTGGAGCCCAGTTGGCCTGTGCGCTGAGGATGGTTCCATGGCTTCTGCCTCAGGCGCTAGAATGGCTCCAGTTGCAACGGAGCATTGCCCCCTGGTGGGCATGCCGGGTGGATCCTGGTCAGGCGCATGCCTCCTGGCTTCTCACTTCAGAAAAATATAAAAAAAAGCCAAACAAGAGTACATGGTAGAAATTGACCTCTTGTTTTGTTAGAAATTGATGATTTACGAATTAAAATTTTTTCCCCCAATATAGTATTTTAATAATGTACACAAGATGTAAAGAAATACCAAGTGGGTTAAACTATTTTGTGGGGAAAGTCTCCTAGTTAAACTAATAGAGTCAATGGTGGGATTCAAATAATTTAATAGCTGATTTTCTGCTTTAATGACCATTTCAAGTACAAAAAAATATACACTGAAAGGTAGTTTGTTATATACATTTAATACTTAAAAAGAATAAAAGAGGTAACAAAACTAGATTATAAGAAAGTTTTATTTATTTATTAGATTTTATTTATTTTAGAGAGGAAAGAGAGAAAGAGAGAGAGAGAGAGAGAGAGAGAGAAGAGGGGAGGAGCAGGAAGCATCAACTCCCATATGTGCCTTGACCAGGCAAGTCCAGGGTTTCGAACCGGCAACCTCAGCATTTGGGGTCAATGTGTTTATCCACTGCGCCACAACAGGTCAGGCGATTATAAGAAAGTTTTAAAATATTAATGAAAAAATATTAAATAGTACCTGACCCAAAAAAAACCCTGTTATTTAAGATATTTTCAATATTTAATATTTGGCACTTTTTCTCTTTACATTGTATGTTTGTTCACTGAAGTAACAAATGCAAGGGAATTAAAATGTAGTATTTCATCAAAGGTATAAGTTTTATAAAATGAATATTACAAGCATAGTTCCATCAAATTTTTTTCACGTATGGATGGAATGAACATTGCCATGGGCACCTAGAATACGCTGTTGCGCAGATGAATGTTAAAAAAAAAAGAGTAAGGATTGTAAATTTGTGATTTTCACATTGGGCGGTTGCCTCAGCGCCCACATTAGAGAGAACTCATTACAAGTGCCATTTTAACAACCAGTTCACTAAACTCTACAAAAGGTATTGGTTCTGCTGAACCGGTGCAAACTGGCTGAATTCCACTACTGGATATGATTCATCTAGACATGTGGCTAAACTTATTAAAAATTCAGTTTCTGCCTGACCTGTGGCAATGGATAAAGCATCGACCTGAAATGCTAAGGTCATTGGTTCGAGGCCCTGCGCTAGCCTAGTCAAGTCACATGTGAGAAATAACTACAAGTTGCTTCTTACTCCTCTCCCATGCCTTTCTCTCACTCCTCTCTAAAATTAAAAAAAAAAAATTTTTAATTAAAAAATTATTTCTCAGTTGCACAAGTTACCTTTGAACATCTCAATAGCGACATGTGGCTGGTGGTGTCTACCATATTGGATAACACAGATTATACATTTCCTCTATCATAGAAAGTTATAAGTATAGAGTACTGATTAAAGCTATATTTTTGTTTATATAAATATATACTGTACTTTTTCCTTATTCTGCTTATCTTCCTTCTTCATTCCTCCCTCCCTTTCTTTTCTTTCTTTTTCCAAGTGAGCGGAGGGAATATCGGGAGGTAGCTTCCCGCATGTGTCCCAACCGGGATCCACTCAGTGACCCCTATCTGGGGCCATGCTCACAACCGAGCTATTTTTAGGGCTGAGGCGAGGCTCCACAGAGCCATCCTCAGTGCTTGGGGCCAATGTGTTCAGACTAATTGAGCCATGGCTGCAGGGGAGGGGGAATAGAGGGAGGGGTGGAGAAGCAGATGGTTGCTTCTCCTGTTTGCCCTAACTGGGAATCGAACCTGGGAAATCCACATGCCAGGACTGAGGCACTGAGCCAACTGGCCAGGGTCACCTGCTTATCTTTCTAACAGGTTCTGTATGTTTTCTTCTGACACAACCCTTCTGGAATTTCCTACCTACATTTTTCTTTTGCTCCTTAGGATATTATGTCATTTCATTGGCAGTGATGAGTTTCTTTTAGTTTCTTAATGTAATTATTGGAGAAATCCAGAATGCTCTTGGCAGGCAGGACAAGGAGTTATTTCTAACAGAACAGAAAAGTGTGTGTATGTGAGTGCACACACACACACCCCACAGGTGCACACACATGCACACTGGATTTTAACTAGACTTCACCTTTTAGGGAAATGTTTCATCAAATTAAACATCTAATTGCCTGGTTCCCTCCCTTTATTTTTTGCTTGGGGCCATGAGTAAAAGGCTATTTTGCAGCAACACAGTCTTATATGCATTGAGAATAGAGAAATTTAATTTTTCCTCCCATTTTTTTTCTTTTGTACATGCACAGAGTCTTTCAGGCAACAAGCCTGGGAATAATTTGGACTATTTGGGGAGCCTATTGTGCTCTTTGGCTATTTTATCTAATTGAAACTTTATTCCTTATGATTGATTAAGGTGTCTGGTTTTTATCTGTGGATGAAAATTTGCTGTTTATATTTCCCACAAGATACGTTAAGTCTTGTTCAGTGTTGTACATCCAACATCTTGGTGCCTCTAGAATTTTGACTGAATATTTCTATTATTCAAAGTCTAGTTTTATTTCCCTCCATTTTCCTGCTTAATTCTTTCTCCATTTAAAAATACAGAAAAGAAATACATTTGTATATAATTCTGTTTTTTTAGATCTTCTAAGCAGCTACGAATGGAGAAACATCATTTTTACCCTCTCCCACGAAATGATTGCCTTGAATCTGAATATGTTTTTGCTTTTCTTTTTCCTATTGCACTTAATTTGTAATTTTTTAAATGTTAATTTGAAAACTTCCAGACCTCTACTTTTTACGTATTGTGACATGTAGCAAGTTGAGAAAGTACCGTCTACAGTTCTATGTCCTGCAACATGATCTCGTGCTGGACTCACACATTTCCTCTGCTTTTGTCTCTGAGCTAGCTTGGCCAGCTGAGAAAACAAAATTTTACGATTTTTTTCATTTAAGGTCTCAAATATTGTAGTCTTAAATTTAAAAGAATACTTTTGAATCCTGTATTTGTAGTTGACCCTTTTTTTTCTGTTTCTAGGACTATCTTGTTAAGTGTAATCTCATTGCTTAATGAGCCCAACACCTTCTCCCCAGCCAATGTGGATGCTTCGGTTATGTTTAGGAAATGGAGGGACAGTAAAGGAAAAGACAAAGAATATGCTGAGATCATTAGGTAAGTTGCTTTGTCTTTGGTTTGATAACTTTAAGTCTTTATACTTAGAACTACAGTAATATCCTAGAACCAGCAGTTTAGATTGAACTTCATTGTTTACTCCATTTCTCTCAATTACATTTGTTTCGGGAGGGATTTGTGCCTGAGCCTAATGTTTGGCTTTTGAGAGAACACATACTACAAGATAATGTTGCAGCAGATCAGATTTCTGGGAACCAGAATGTCTAGGTTTTGAGCCAGACAATTCAAACTCCCCCTCATAATAATTTTAGGGTTGATTGTATTGTTCTGGACTTCAACATGTCTATTATGTGTAGCAAACACCCAAGGTATTCCAAACGCTCCAGTACTTTTCAAGAATTTTATTAATGAAGCCTTTTGACCACAGTAGCTAGTATCTTTGTGTATCATCATTGTCGGTAACATTAGTATGTGTTACCAGAACCCTGGAGTAAGAATCAGGAGACTCGGAATCTATTCCTAGCTCTACCACCCTATATGACCTTTTAACTTTTTGGGCCTTTAGTTTTTGGTTTTTTTTTAAAATATATATAAAAGGGAAAAGAATTATAGAAGGTATTAGGCCATGGTTTTTATAACAGGACCCAAGAATTGAAATAAGTTCAGTTTTCCTTAATCCAATTGCATTTTTTTAAAATTTATTTATTTTTGTATTTTTCTGAAGCTGGAAACGGGGAGAGACAGTCAGACAGACTCCCGCATGCGCCCGACCGGGATCCACCTGGCACGCCCACCAGGGGCAACGCTCTGCCCACCAGGGGGCGATGCTCTGTCCCTCCGGGGCATCGCTCTGCCACAACCAGAGCCACTCTCCCGCCTGGGGCAGAGGCCAAGGAGCCATCCCCAGCGCCCAGGCCATCTTTGCTCCAATGGAGCCTTGGCTGCGGGAGGGGAAGAGAGAGACAGAGAGGAAGGAGAGGGGGAGGGGTGGAGAAGCAAACAGGCGCTTCTCCTATGTGCCCTGGCCGGGAATCGAACCCGGGTCCCCCACACACCAGGCCGACGCTCTACCGCTGAGCCAACCAGCCAGGGCCCCATTTTTATAAAGATTTTTTAAAATTGATTTTAGAGAAAGGTGAGAGGGGAGTTATACTCCTGAATGTGCCTCGACCAGGATCTACCCTGTAGCCCCCATGTGGGGGCTGATGCTCAAATCAGCAGTTATCCTCAGTGCCTGGGGACAATGCTCAGACTAGCTGAGCCACTGGCTGAGGGAGGGGAAGAGAGAAAGGAAGAGAAGCAGATGGTTGCTTCTCATGTGTGACTAGGAATCAAACCCAGGATGTCTGCACACTGGGCTGATGCTCTAGCCACTGAGCAAAGTGGTCAGGGCCTATTTTTATTTTTTAAATGTTTATTTTATTGACTTTAGAGGGGGGGGGGGGGGAGAGAGCAGGAGAGAAACAGGAACATCTGTTTCTGCATGTGCCCTGACTGGGGGTCGGACTGGCAACCTCTGTGCTTCAGGATGATGCTCCAACCAACTGAGCCATCACGCCAGGGCTATACCTTTAAAATAGAGTTCCAAGGCCAGGTATGTACATAGTAAGTTCAGATTTGAGTGACAAAAAGCATACCATGCGACATTAAAAACATGTATGTCCTGGCCAGATAGGTTGGTTGGTTCGAGCATTGTCCCAAAGCCACAAAGGTTGCTGGTTTGATCCCCAGTCAGGGCACATACAGGAACAGAATGATGTTCCTGTCTCTTTCTCTCTACCTCACTAAAATAAGTAAAATTTTTTTAAAAAAGCATGAAAAAACAGTCTGACCAGGCAGTGGCGCAGTGGATAGAGCATCCGACTGGGATGCAGAAGACCTGGGTTCAAAATCCCAAAGTCGCTGACTTGAGCATGGGCTCATCCAGCTTGAGGAAGGGCTCACCAGCTTGAGTGCGGGTTTGCTGGGCTTGAGCATGGGACCATAGTCATGACCCCATGGTTGCTGGCTTGTGCAAGAGGTCACTCGCTCTGCTTTAGCCCCCTGGTCAAAGCACATATGAGAAAGCAATCAATGAACTACTAATGAGCCACAACGAAGAATTGTTGCTTCTCATTTCTCTCCCTTCTTGTCTGTCCCTCTCTCTGACTCTGTCAAAAAAAGAAAAAGAAAAAACAAAACAAAAAAGAGCATGCCAGTTTCTCAGTGGATAAAGCATTGTCCCTTCTTGTTGATGTCATGGATTTGGGCCCCAGTCAGGGCATATATGAGAAGCAACCAGTGAGTGCAGAACTATGTGGAACGAGTTGATGATGCTTCTTTCTCAAATCAGTCTGTTAGGTGAATAATGTAGATCAGCAGTTCTCAAGTTTTCTGCCCACTGGAAACACCTTTAGGACCAACCCCTCCCTAATCCATAGTAATGTAATGAGATTACAGGAATAGAATCTAGACACCTTTATTGCTTCCTGCTTATCCCCCCCTTTCTCTTTCAAAAAATGAATTAAAAGTTTAGAGATCTTTATTTTATCAACCTAGGCTGATAAAGATTGAAGATATTAATGTAAGTGATAAGCACCTATAGAAACCTGCAGTAGCGATTCTAAGCTGGGAAAGCTTCATAAAACAGAATTGGAGCCTGATGTTTGAGGAAAGGAAAGGTAGGATTTAGGAAGTGAAGAATGCTTGAACATTCCCTAAAATATTTGTATTCTTCCTATTTCTTAACTTAAGGGTTTCTTGTATTATTAATTCTTTCAACATTTTGCACAGCGTTTTGTTGGGTGCTCTGCTAGGTATTAAGCTGTATAGGCTTTCTCCCTGGGTAGCTCTCACTCTGTTAGCAAACAAATGACCGTATGAATGCAACTACAGAAGCTTAGACAAGATAGAGTGAAATATATATAAATGCTCTTGGAGTTCCTCATAAATAAGAATTTCCCAGTAAAGGGGGGAAGGAAAAAACCTCTTTAGGCATAGAGAAAAGTTTGCAAAACACAGGTGTGTATAACAGCACGGCATGTCAAGAGAATTGTGAGATTTTTTTTTTCTTCATTGATTTTAGAAAGAAGCAATCAACTCTTTGGAACTTTGAGTAGGTTTACACTGCTTGGATGTAAATTCTGATTTGGTAAATAATGAGAAATTATGAAAGGCATCAGTTGGGTCTTGAAAGACATTGAAGTGAGACAACTAGGAGGAAAATAGTCCATGTTGATTTCTGGCTAACCAGTATTTGAGATCCACTGCTTCTCAAAAGTTCATTATCAAGTGTCCTTCAGAATGGTACCTGAAAGGCTGAGAGAGAGAGAGCCTTTGATGTAGAAGAGGCTGTCAGATGCTTTCAGGCAGGTACTAGAAGTTTAGAAACTTCAGTCGTAAGGAATCTTGATTATTAACAAATGCCAATTATAAATCCATTACATAAACTCTTCTCTCTTCAGGAAACAGGTTTCAGCTACTAAAGCCGAAGCAGAAAAGGATGGAGTGAAAGTCCCCACGACCCTGGCGGAATACTGCATCAAAACTAAAGTGCCTTCCAATGACAACAGCTCAGATTTGCTTTATGACGACTTGTATGACGACGACATTGATGATGAAGATGAGGAGGAAGAAGATGCCGACTGTTATGATGATGATGATTCTGGGAATGAGGAGTCGTGACGTGCTCCTTAGAAGCCCCTGTACTGCCCTGCCGTCTCAGGCCAAAGGAAGGGGAGCAAGTGGCCCCTCAGCAAAAACCTATCATGGGGGTGGGGAAAACAAACATGGCTCCTGCTGACTCCCCTTATGGATCTCAGTTTGCTCCTTTTTATGGACCTCTTAACGGAGAGAAGGTAATCTTCCACAGAATGTCTGAATTCTTGCATTCTTTACCCTTCCATCACTGTACTGATTCTTTTGGGTTTTTTTTTCTCTCCTTTAAACCTAAACCCCTGCGCCTCACTTCATCTCTACAGAGTGTTCACAGCAAAACATGACTTTTGGTCTGTTTTTAGATTCTTGAAGAATTAAATAGTCTTTCATCAAGACGTTTAATGTGTTTAAAGCTGGGAACCCATTGGGAGTTCACAAGTGCTGCATATTGCTGGGTAGCAAAAGAAAATGGAAAAACCATAAAAATTCCACAAAACAAACATTAAAAAAGTTGCCAAGGTTTAGCTGCTCCATTTACATTAGTGTGTGTGCATTTGGTCAGCCCCACGGTGGTGAATTTTGTTTTTCCCGGTTCTTAGATCTGGGGTACAGTGGGCATCAGGGACTCTGCTAAGCCTGATGAAATGTGTGACTAAGGGCACAGAGCCCTCCCAGCCTTCAGGAAATCATCCTATAACAGAGGCCTCAGCTATTCTGAGGAAACCAGATTTTGGTTTTTGAAATCAATTGGGATCTAAAGCCTGAAATAAATATTCATACTTTACATAGAACTGAGAACTTGATTGCTATTTATTTTAAAGGCGGAATTGTTCTTCCCCCACCCCCAGGGAGTGGGGGGAGAGCGGGGATTAGTATGTGTGGAGTCTTAGTGATGGCAACGAAGAGTTAAAAATCACTATATGCTGCTGGGGGAAAATGTCAGAACTACTGGTAACCACTGTTGGGAGAGAAAACATCTGTTTTACATATTTAACAAGGCCTTTCCCTCAAAGATACACTCTCACCACAAGGATATATTTTTTTTAAGTAGCTAGTTTTAATTACTCAGTATTAATACTAGGTGCATGTGTTAAGATTTTGGTTTTCATTGAGCTAGTGATAACTGTGGATATATGTGAGACATAGTGACTGGTTACCTTTCCTCACTGGATGTGACCTGGACTTTGCTCTCCTTTCAATGTATTCTGGCTGTGGCGTGCAAGCACAAGTTGTGCATGGAGCTTGCCCTGGGCTTCTTTGAATTTTCTGGCAGAGCTGAGGGAGTTGACTGCAGGCAGTGTCTGGGTGCCACTAGAGCTTCCTGCTGTGGACTTGCTGCTGCTTTTATATCCCTGGTCTCAATCATGTATTACTTCAATCAATTCTGAGATCCATCAGCCTTCACCAACCAACCAGGGACTTCAGAACTTGATTTTTTGTTTCTTATGAGTGGGCCAGTTCATACAAGAGCAGTGTTCTTTCAGTTGGGAAAATTGTTATAGTGTAAAACCATAGGTTTTGAAAGAAAATACAGCAAAGACCGACTATAATCCTACTTCAGATTCCTGTGCACTAGTGTCAACTCCTTTTAGAACAAAAGGGTTGATGAGGGACAGGGTAGGATGGGTCCTAGGACAGAGTAGGTGATGCTTACTTCCTTAGCTCCTCCTTCCTTTCTGATCTCAGGGTTTTCATTCGCTCTACAAACATTTGCTAGTTCCCAGCAACCCTCTCTGGCCTCTGAATTTTGGTCCAATGTTAAGTGAGAAAATATAATGTGCCAGTATTGAGCCTGATCCCATCTTCTGTCCATTTGCCATGGGGCCAGGGCTACTTGCATCCCTGAATCTAGTGACTACAGCTCTTTGTGACAAAACACTTGATTGCAAAACTCTCATAGGATGTTGGAACTAGCTTTTTACTCCCGCTTAAGTAATGCTTCCAAATAACTTTCAAAATCTGGAGCCCAAAATCTCTCCCAATGCTCTGATTAGCCAGTACTCCTCCACCCTGCCCCCCCCCCACACACACACGTTTACAGCAGTAGCTTGGTCTTACTCTTTTGTAGCCCTAAAGTAAGCTTTTCTCTTTTTCCCTTTAACTGCTAAAGCATTTCTTTTCCAGGGTAGGCCAGGCATCTTGGCGTGTGGGAGGAGGTGCTACGCTGCTCAGCCCTGTCCCATTAGGCCCCATTGGCCTCTGTTGCACGTTGACTCAGGGAGCCAGAGAGCCAGGTAGAGGTTGTACCTCTCAGCCCTTTGGGATATTACTATTGAGGGCTGGGTTTGCCTCTGAATCAGTTCCAGAAAAGACTGGGTGTGTTGATTTGCTAGCAGGTAGACATGCTGATAGCTCACACTGACTTGTAAAACCCAGATGTTGGTTCCAGAGCTCTGTCTTGAGAACATATCCTGTGGCAAAAGAAACTTGAGCTTCAAACTTTTCTTTTTAGAGTGGAAATCTCAGGCTAGAACCTGTGAGTATGCTTGTACTGATTATTTGGTGGAACTAGCTCAAAACCCTGCATTTTTAGATTCCTTTTTATTCTAGTAGTGGCCTCTATAGGTGCTCTTCTGGTCTGTTATGAGGCTGGGTGGAGGAAGTATATCATGATTCCGCTGTTGCTTCTCAATGTCTTCCCCTTTCTATTTCATATCATTCCAGAGTCTCTTCTATTAGCCAGACCTTTTTTGTAGTCCCTTCTTTCCTCTTCCCTGGTAATTATTTACTTCATTTGCTGGTTTCCTTATTTTGGGGATACACACAGTAAGAAGCTGAAGGGGAAAATGTGTAGTTCTCCACTGAAATTAACTCCACCCCTCCTATCCTGATTAAAAAAAAAGGTTTACATTTACAAAAAGATTCAGATGCAATTTTCAACTATTCTGAAACCAGCAGGACACACCTGACTTTAATAGTTTTCTTAGCTGAAATTGTAGATTTTTTTTCCAGTTTAACTTATGAGAAAAGATTATCTAATGCATTTTGTGTTGAACTTCCCATTTAGTGGTTTATTTTGTCTTTTTCTGCCCATATGTCTACTAATAAAATGTGAAATAAAATATACCTGTATTGCTACTTCCCCCCTGGGATGACCCTCTTCTTCTTTTTTCTCGTGTTAAAATTAAAAGGTGGTCTCAATACTTCCACTCTTCCCTTGCAGATTATGCCCAGGACTCAGCTGAAAAATTAAGCAAAACAAAAACCAACTCTTGATGACCTGCCTTTTATGACAGACACTCTTCTTAGCTAACCTTGCAGAGTAAATATCCCCAATTCTTATGTAGTTTTAAGAAAGGTTATTAAACCCACTGGCCAGTTGGATCAGTGGTGGAGCCTGCCTGGCATGTGGATGTCCTGGGTTTGATTCCTAGTCAGGGCACACAGGAGAAGTGACCATCTGCTTCTCTACCTCTCCCCCTCTCGCTTTACTTCTCTCTCTCTTTATCCCTCCCGCAGCCATGGCTCTACTGGAGCAAGTTGGCCTTAGCCACAGATGCTAAGAGTTGGGTTGCTGAGCAACAGAGCAATGCCCCCTAGCGGGACTTGCTGGGTGGATCCCAGTCTGTCTCTCTGCCTCTCCTCTCACTGAATAAAAAAAAAAGGAGAGAAAGGTTATTGAAGACACAGCTATTTGTTAACCTTAATTCTGAAATAGGGCGCAATCTGCCAGTACAAGTAGGCCAGTGGAAGGGATAGAGCGGTTCTCCACTGTCCTCCTTAGGAGGGCATTTGTTTCCATTGTCACTTACCTTCCGAACTTCTCCTGCTACAAGCAGAGATCAGGCAGGAAATCATAGTTTAATCAAAGTTCCCATTTAGTTTCAGATGTGAGCACTTACCTTCATTAGCCAGGATCCTAAACTGTGGATTAATAGCAATACATGTCCCATTTGACAAAATGACAAGTGACTTTAGAGGCAAAAGTAGAAAAGGTAGACTGTGACCCTGAGCAGATCTGGCATTCTGAATCTGAAACAACACTCATTTTGTTTGCTTATTTAGCTTAGTCTAAGGCAGGGGTCCCCAAACTTTTTACACAGGGGGCCAATTCACTGTCCCTCAGACCACTGGAGGGCCGGACTATAAAAAAACACACACAAAAACTATGAACAAATCCCTATGCACAGTGCACATGTCTTATTTTAAAGTAAGAAAAGAAAATGGGAACAAATACAATATAAGTCAACAAACTGACCAGTATTTCAATGGGAACTATGGGCCTGCTTTTGGCTAATGAGATGATCAATGTGCTCCTCTCACCGCCAATGAAAGAAGTGTGGCGGGGGCCAGATAAATGGCCTCAGGGGGCCGCATGCGGCCCGCAGGCCGTAGTTTGGGGACCCCTGGTCTAAGGAGTGACTATGAGAGGCTACATACACTGCCTCAGGCAAAACCTCTAAGCCTGAGCTGCCGCTGCAGCACAGTTGTGCCTCAGACAAGTGGGGAAACTTGCCCCCTGTCAAACACACAGAAATAGTTTATGGCCCTAGCTCTTCCCTGCCTGGAAGCAAGGTGGGGGGCGGGAGGCTGCACTAATTTAGGGGGAGTCAGAATCCTGGTCCCAGGTGGTTAGGTGGGTCTTTCTGGAGCAGGTATTTAGCCCAGGACCCAGTTACCTACTTCCTATCACCATGTACTCCTTATTCACCTGTTACACCACAACCTTGACTGTTAGTCAAGATTGTGTTTGGCTGATGAAAAGCAAGTTTTAGCTGTTCAAACTTATTCTCACAGGCTTAGAACCATGTTCACATTATTACCATTGCTGCTTTGGAAAAGAAATTACCCTGCCCTGGTATTCCAGCTGACAGGCCCTATAAGAGACTGCCTATTCTGTAAGTCTGTTATAGAGTTGCAAAAAAAAAAAAAAAAACCCAAAAAAACCCCAGCAAGCTGACTTTGGTCAACACTGCCTGTGCCCTGTCAGGAACGTCTGCTGTCTTTTCAGCCATAGTATCGTTTACCTGGGTGCTGACTGGGGCCAAGGTGAGAGAACAGCCCAACTAAGAAAGGAATACCTATCTAAGCTTTCACAACCTGTTTTCAGGAAGCCTGTGGCCACATGAGCTCTACTTCAACTCTGTTAAGTCCAAGAGTCCCTCTGGAATCAAAGAAGACGGCCTTGCCCTGAGCTATCCTGTAGTCATACCACACAGAGACTGTGCATGCTCTCAGAACTTTATTAGGTGGACTCTAGGCAAAAGAGAAAACCCCTGAAGCAGTTGCCCACCTGGTTCAGGACAACTAGAATAGAGGAGCCTTTTCATGGAGACGTGCTCTTGTGGAGCATATCTTTGATTTTTTACAAGGGGAGCTGACTGGCTGAACATCTCTGAGCATAAATTCAGATTATCATTAAAATGGCCACCCAGAGGAAGGCAAGTCTCTGGACAAGACCAGACAAGAAGCAGACGCCCCTGCTCTATATGAAAACAAACAGGTGCAACTTTCATGTTGAGCAAGGGGGGATTATTCCCAGATCAAGATTTGGCAGGAGGGCATCATGACAAATGACAAAAAGACAGTTTCTCAAAAAAGAGGAACAAAGTAATTAGACTGTGAAGAAAACTCAAATAATGGTTTACAAGGGTGCAAGTCGTGATTCTTCATGGGTACCTGATCCCATTACCTGACTACCTTAAGCCAACCCTTCCAGACACTGTGCCTAGCAGCCTCATGGCACGGCATGTTGAAGGCCTGAAGGCAGAAGGGGGGAGGGGGCTTATTTTGCTACAGTGAAAAGGGGACTGAGTAGGGAGAACAGACCTGACAGAGTAGCAGCTGTACCCCCCACTCCCCCAAGACTTCTGTCACATTTACAAATACATACATAAATACATTACATACAAGAGCAAGTCTGGGAGGCAGGCTCCCCATAGAGGCTCAGCTGACACAGTTACACGTCTCAGGAATTCTAGAAAAGGGTGCCAGGCTCCCAGAAATGGGCTCCATGTGTTCTCTTCTGCCCAAGGTAAGCCCTGCCCAGCCCACCCCTCTCTTCAGGGTTCAGTTTGTCCAGTATGGAGAGTTGCCGTAGGCAGGTTTGGAGGCTTGCGACTTGGGCTGCAGGGAGCTGGGCTGGCTGCGCTGACCCGAGCCACTCTGAGAAGGAGGAGAGAAGGCTGTCAAGGCCGAAGCAGAACCCCCCAACCCGGGGCAGGGTGTCTGCCTTTATCACTGGGCTCACCTGGGCATCCTGCGGAAGGTGGTGATGTAACAGCTGTGAGTGAGGCTGCTGGTGGGCAGGCAGGATGTGCAAAAATGGTGGGGGTGCATAACCAGGAGCTGCTCCAGGGGCCAGAGGCCCAGCGGAACCCAAGGCTGAGGGCAAGCTGAATGGTGGAGGGGTCCCTGCATGAAATCCCTGCTTGTCAAAAGTCTGTAGGGCAAAAACACAATGGTGAAGACCAGCTAGAGGCACACATCCCACAAACCTATAGCCACCTGTTCCTCCCTCACCTGAGTCTTGCTATAGACAGAGCCAGTCATATCAGGGAGGCCAGTGGTGCTTGAAGACACGGACACTCCTAAGAAGAAAAGCAGTAATTTCCACAGCAGTTGGGCCCGGCAGCAGCCTCCCCACCTCCAGGGCACTCTGGGGTAGCCTTGCTTGAGAACGAGTGAGGGAAGAGATAGCTACTCTGGGCCTCAATCCTGGAAAGGAGGGGCAGACACTACCTTTGCCAGGCCCAGAACCCGCAGACTTGTTTTGAGCCTGAGATGATCCACCATAGCCACCCTTGGTGTAGTCTCCCGCTGCTGTCCCCTGGGTCAGGTCATCATAACCTAGCATGGCAGGGTACAAGAGGCATGTGTGAGCTAGGCAAGCCTGTCCTACCCATGTCTCTCCAGGTTGGGAGCACCTCTCACCTGTGCTGTAGCTGTGCTGGCCATAACCACTGGCCTGCTGGAAAGGGGTGGTGGGGGTACTGAGGTTCATACCATGCTGCTTGGCTGAGGCTGGAGGAACCTGCTGGGGCAAGTAGGAGAGGCTTAAGAGGACCAAGACAGGTGGGGGCAACAGGTACCCCTGGTAAACGTAAGGCAGTGGGTAGCACAATCACAAGGGACCTGTGTTCACTAGAGCAACATGCTGGAACTAAAAAGTAGAAAAGCAACATCACCCCCAGCCTCAAGCATACTGACAACCAGGTGAAACTCCTGAGTAGGGTTATGTCCCTCCCTCCCTGCTACTCCTGCTCCTGCTCCCACAGCTGGAATTACAACCCCAACAAATACTCACAAACATGGTGGGCCCATACTGAAAGGCACTGGGCACACCTGTGTAGTAGGGGAGGCCAGTGTAGCTATAGCCAGGTGGCAGCGCAGGATTCAGAAAGGGTTGTTGGGGGGTGTGGTGGGCCTGGGATTGGCTCTGCTGTGCCTGAGCCAGTGTGGTGGGAGGTGCAGGGGATGCAGAATCACCTCGGCCAAACTTTGTTATATCACCTAAGAGAAGAGGAACACTGATTCTAGTTGCTGCCCTTATCCAACCAGGAAAAAAAAGCCAGACTGCCTCCTGCAAACAGTAGCCTGGCTACCAGCTCAACAATGGAAAGCTAGCAGGCCTCTCTTAGCCCTTCTGTTTTCAGGTGCCTGGGATTAGCTGCAGGACAGTCTGATGCACGCCATCCCACCCCGTCCCCTGAACTAAGACCAACCTGAATATGGGTTATTAGCAAGGCTCTCATCTCGGCTGGCAAGGGCTGTGGGCGCAGCAAAGGGAATTCCGTAGTAATCCTAGGAGAGACCCGGGAGGCTCAATAAGCAGAATGCCTCGCCTCAGTTCCTGGAGAGCAGGCCCAGCAGGCAGCACAGACACTCCATGTGATGCCATGCTCCTGGGAAATGCTACTGCAGGGATGTCGCACATTCAAAAAGTAAATATGCCCGTTGGAGTTGTACAAAGTGACAGCCACAAAGCACAGCCCAAAGCCGACCAATCCCTCAGCCTTTCACAGGCAGGAGAGGAGATACCTAAAGGGTTTAAGAGGGGTTAAGGGCAGCAATGCCAGGAAGGGTAAGTAGAAGCAGGACCCCAGGTAAGGTGCTGAACTTCTCTCAACACTGACTCTGCCCAGGCAACAGAGCCCATAGGAGCCAGGGGAAGTGTGGATGCCAAGAGTGCAAAACACAGTGGAGTTCTGTGGAAAAGGGGAGGCCTGCCCCAACCCTCAAGGCTGAAGCTAGAGTCCAGCCAGGGCTGTATAGTTCCATATACCCCAAATCCTGGTCTCTGACCCAAGGGAAATCCCTCCTGGCTTTCCTCAAGGGCAACAGTTCCTGGTCAAAACCAGACAGGAGCCATCCTGGCAGAAAATGACTCCTACACCCTTCTGCAGCCTCTTCTCCAGGTAACTTCCAGGAAACCTGGAGCAGGAGAGACAGGGCTAGGAAAGTACAGAGCTAGCAGGAACACAACTGGGAACTGGCCTAGAGAAAGTCCAGAAGCTCTTTCAGAAAAGGAAATACAAAGGCCAGAACAGAAAAGTGCCAGAGACTAAGGAATGACCAAAAGAGAAATGAAAGCACTGTATCTCAAATGTAGATCCAGAGGTGATTTCTTTTAAGGTACAAAATAATAAAATGAATACAAGGCAGATGAATCCTTGCATGGGATTCCAGTGAGCACTCCTGGGGATCTGACTAGGACCCACATGCAGACTCACTTGGGACCACTTTTCGCATTCCATCCCTGATGCCTGGGGCTCCTGGACCACATGGCTGTGAGATTTCCAGAGTATTGGGAGACTGACCACTTGCAGTTTCTCTCCAGAGACCCTAAATTCTGCTGACCACGCTAGAAATCTGACATGTTTTCAACATCCCTCCTCTGGGAACGTGGGCAACAGCTACAGTCCAGCAGGCCTTGGGCAGCACTGTGATGGGCTGCTGATTTGCACTCGGAGAAGAGAGGCGCAGCTACCAGCCTCTGCCTCTGGAAATACTTCAGCAGGTGGAGAGGAGTTCTGTGAGACAAGAGATTCTGCCACCGGGCATGGGAGGCAAAGGTGACACCTGGCTGTGTGTACAGGTTGGCGAGGTTGGTGGGGGGAATGGAAAGCAAAATCAATGGGGAGGAGTCTGAGGAAAAGCACCTCACTAGGGAGAAAACTGCTTCCCCAGGGAATTGGAAAGACCATATCCAATGGAGGGGACACCAATGTCCAAACAGCTTTTTACTTCCCAACAATGTGACAGAGAGATGCCCTGGGCTACTAAAAATTATAAGGAGTCTGGAAAACAAGAGTCTGAGAAACCAGATGAAGAAGCATGCCTCCTTTCCACAGCCCTCCTCCACTGCAGACCTGTTCACCTGGCCATCCCAGGGAAGGCCCAGCGCCTCATCCTTGAAGCAAGGGTCAGAATAAAGAAGGCAGCCTTAACCTCAAGGTGAGGCTGCAGCAACCAGGGAAATCCTGGGGTCAGTATTCTTATAAACAGTGATTCAGACCAGATCCAGAAGGGTCCTTAAAGTCCATCAGCTCCAGCCACTCTCTCAGTTGGAGACAGAAGAGCAAGCAAGGTACCATCACAAACATCACCAGTGGCCACTTCAGAAGCCGAAGAACTGATGGCACTTTGAGAGAAAAAGACTACAAAAATTCTAGGTCCTGGCCAGTTGGCTCAGTGGTAGAGCATTAACCTGGCATGTAGAAGTCCCAGTTCGATTCCTGGTCAGGGCACACAGGAGAGGTTACCCTCTGCTTCTCCCCCCAGCCCTCTTCCCCTCCTGCAGCCGAGGCTCAGGAGATTCAAGTGGCTCAAATGATTCAAGTACATCGGCCATGGGCACTGAGGATGGTTCCATTGAGACTCCACCTCAGGTGCTAAAAGTATCTCAGTTGTGAGCATATGGCCCAGATGGGCAGCACATTGCCCAAGATGGGGCTTTTACCTGGGGGATCCGGATGAGGCAAATAGGAGTATATATATGTCTCTGTACCTATGCTACTTTCACTTTAAAAAAATTCTAGGGCCAGGCAAACAACCCTATGTCTCATGTTATGTGGATCTTCTTTTTTTAAAAAAGGGAGGAAATGAGAGAAAAGAATGATCCACATTTACTACTGGAGCCCCAGGTCCAAATGGTCTTTAAGTTCCTGAAGGATGAGAACAGGACACTCATCCGCCCAAGCTATAGTTGCACCAGGCACAAATACCATATGGAAGCAGCTTCCTCAGCCTTAGGCTTAGTGTCCTGAGGGCCAGGCCAGGTGGCAATCAAGGCAAAGGGAGGAAAAACCTGTATAAGAGCCTCAATACCCCCCACCCCCCCGCCACATCCCACTCACCACTGGCAGCCGTGACTGCAGCATCTGGAGTTCATCATAGCCATAGATCTGTGTGAGAACCATAAAGTGTGTTAGGGATCACACTTTATTTCCTGGTAAGCTGAGGCCCAAATAAGATGGGAGGATAGGACATACTCAGAAAGGGGACCTAGATAAGCTGCTCTGAGAAGACACCCTGCCTTGGAGTCTAGATGGGGGAGAAATATCAGGGACCCAACAGGCAGAGATGGAAGAGCTTGGGGAAGGAGTTGCAGCAACCCACAGCACCCTCCAGCAGGACCAGCCTGGTGTCAGCTCCTTAGGCCAGGCTGGCCAGAAGCTCCACCATGCACTCACCGGGTAGGCAGGAAGCAGCCCTCCCGGGCCCACGAGGTACTGGTTGTGCAGCAGGGGAGGCACTCCCTGGGGCAGGTTGGGGGGTGCTTTGCCTATAATAACAAAAATCAAAGAAAGTAGAGAGGCTATCACAAAGCATAAGATTCCTCAGCTACTATGGGGCTGGTGGTGTTGAGCTCACTGTCATAGACCTGCCCTAGTTAAGGCCACAGCCAAGAAGGAAGGGCAGAGGCTGAGAGTATGATACAGAGGGCCATGCTAGGAAGGGGAGAGACAGAAAGTACATGTTCCACATTCAGGCTGTTCCCATGCCAGGAGAGAAACACCGCCCCCCACATCTGAAGATCACACTGCACTGGAAAAACCTGAACATAAAGAACAATCTGCCTCCTCAGAACAGAAGAAAGGCTGGGCAGTGCCAGGAGAGGGACAGGGCATGCCAAAGGTGGGTTTAGCATTTCTACCAAATCAGTTTGGCCCACACAGACTGCCCAGGTCTAGCTGACAGGCAATAAGTCACATAAAATGACCAGAAAGAGCCAAAGATAGCTGATCCCTGGCCCCTCTATGTCATCATGTCATCACAGCTCCATGATGAGTGAGAACAGAATAGACTGGGGCTCTAGAAGCATCAAGGCTGCCAGGAGTCCTGCCCAGGGGAGCCCACCCTGAAAGACCAGTTTCACTCATCCCCATCAGCACTGCAAAGCCTGGGCCTCAACAGGTCAGTGGAACAAAAAGGAGAAGTGACCAATGGCAGGGCCACAGGGAGACTATGATCTTCTACTTCCTCTTCTTTTTTTATTTTATCAATAAATGAGAGGGGAGAAAGACAGACTTCTGCATGAGCCCGACCAGGATCCATCTGGAAACCTGTCTGGGGAAGATGCTCAATCAAGCTATTTTTAGCGCCTGAGGCTGACATGCTCAGACCAACCAAGCTATCCTTAGCACCTGGGGCCAATCAATGCATTAACCAATCAAGGGGAAGAGGGAGAAGAGGGAGAAGGAGGGGAAGAGAAGTAAATGGTTGCTTCTTTCGTGTACCGTGAGTGCGGATCAAACCTGGGATGTCCACACACCAGGCCAATGCTCGATCCACTGAACAAAACGGCCAGGGCCGACTATGATCTTCTGATGTATGTGGCTGCCCTCCATGCCCTGACAACCTCTGGGCATGCCCCTTGGGAAGCCAAGTATGCATCTCTGAGAGGTTAGGTGTAGGTGGAAAAGACCACTGGGGCACACACCTGAGGTCACCAAGGGCGTGGCTCTGGTACTGCTGCTGGGGGCACTGACGGTGGTTCCACCCAGGCAGAGGCTGTTTGCAGTGTTCGCGCTGCTCGGCAGGCTGAGCCCTGAGGATGTGGCACTCGAGGTGGAGGTTGCTGCCGCTGAGAAGGTGGCTGACGACTGGAGGGAAAGGGTGCTCTCCACACTGGCGTGCTGACAGAATAAAAAAAACCAGGTCACATAGATCTGGGGGCAAGCATGAGAGGCAAAAGAACCTGGCCTGGCATTTGGGCTGTAGTCTTGAAATTCTGACCTGAGGAGCTCTGTGCTCACATTACCATACATTAGCCCAGGGGTCAGGAACCTATGGCTCGCGAGCCAGATGTGGCTCTCTTGATGGCTGCATCTGGCTCGCAGACAAATCTTTAATAAAAAAATAATGTTAAAAATATAACATATTCTCATGTACTACAATCCATTTATTTCCTACTGCTCATGTTCATGGTTGCGGGTGGCTGGAGCCAATCACAGCTGTCCTCCGGGACACCACCAAATTTTTATTGGATAATGCGTAATGTACACGGGTCGTTGTATGGCTCTCACGGAATTACATTTTAAAATATGTGGCGTTCATGTCTCTCTCAGTCAAAAAGGTTACCGACCCCTCAAAACAGAACTTTAATCTAAATATCAAGAATATTAAAACTGGCTATGGCTGGTTGGCTCAGTGGATAGAACATCGGCCCGGTTTACAGACATCCTGGGTACGATCCCTGGTCAGGGGCACAAAGGAAAAGTGACCTTCTGCTTCTCTCCCCCTCCTTCTCCCTCTTCCCATTCTGCAGCCAGTGGCTCAATTGGTTCAAGCATAGGTCCCGGGCCCTGAGGAAAACTCGGTTGATTCTATCATTGGCCCAGAAAGGGATCTCTGGGTGGGTCTCAGTCAGGGAGCATGTGGGAGTCTGTCTCTCTGTCTCCCTTCCTCTCACTTAAAAAAGAAAAAGACTATTAAAACTGAGCTTAATGACCAAAATCCTCCTAAAAATTCTTATAGTTGCTCATGCTCTGGTATATTCCACAAGAAATAGAAACCTCAAGTAAATCTTAAATGAACACAGACCATTTGAGTATGAGGTGAGAACCCACTTCACAGAAAAGCTAATGGTCTAAGGAGAATTAAAAAGAGGCCACAGGCAGGCCAGCACAAGTCAAAGCCTTCTGGGGACATCCTTCTATTAGGCTTCTAAGCTCCTGTGATCTGGAAGTAATGGGTGGCCATGAGAAGCCTTTACTCCAGAATCTAGTGACTCTTTGCAGGTCACCATGGCCTACCTAGAAGGGCACAGCCTGCCCAGATGCGTGGTCGACAAGATCCTCCTAAGAAGGAAGGATGAAATTCAGAAGAAAGCTCTTAAGAGCCTTAGTTCCAGGAATCCTGCCAACCTGCTCAAATTCAGCTATTAACAAGGTGAAAGAGATGTACCTGGCTGGGCAAAGCAAGGCCCAAAGAGTGAGGGAAGGCTCTATAAGATTGAGACCAGCCTTCAAACCAGAATGTGTACAGAACAAAGAAGCCTAGAAACTCCTGGAGGAGAAGCCAAAAACCAGGAAGCTCCAGGAGAAACAAGACCACCAAGTGCTCTGCCACCCATCCAGGCTGTCCTATACACCTGAACTCTAGCCTAAGGGCCCTACCACCCAGAATTGGTTCTGCAAGTTAAAGACAGCTAAAATCATGGTCTCCTGGGGCTCCCCAGCACTCCTGCTCCTTCAGCCTAGATAGAACCAGGATGAGGAGAATCTAAGGAGCAGGGCAAAGGCTGTACCGGTCTTCCCCAGACTGCTCCACACTCCTCTACATGGGTCCAGGCTTATCACCAAGGGCAGCCTTCTAGAGAACTAGTTTCTGATTTACTGTAACAAACTGAAGAGTCATCCAGCAAGCCTCTCCTACATCCAGCCAACCCTGACAGGGCTTCTACTTCTGCCCTCCATCTCCGAGACCCGAGAGGGCGATGAGCTGCTGGAGTAATAGGCCTCCACCCCATTCAAACAGCTCACTCAGGGCATTCAGGGGGGCTGTGCAGTCAGTTCCTCAGGATGGGCCCGAAGAGCGCAGATGCACAAACCTTCACAAGGACACGAAGGGCAGGAGAAAATACCCAGATTTTCTTCGTAGCCTTAAAGTGGGAAAGGCCTAACTAAAAAACTATAATAATCAACCTCATTCAATTATACACAGGTCATTTTTCTATTAACACATTGGAGAAATACAAATATTCAATAACACCATTTCATTGCTTCTTGGCCTTTTGGCTAAGATCAAGTGCAGTATCAACACCACCATTTCAGGAGGCACTGGGGATATAGGACATTTCATTCATTACTAATGGAAAATAAACAGGTTAAAAATCACTATCCAAAGCAATTTGGCAAATCTGTATAAAATGACAAATGCCTAGCAATTCCACAGTAGGATTTACGTTCTAGATACTGATGCATAATGTGAAAACATACACAGAAGGTTATCCAACGAACACTGTTTGTAGTATCAAAACTGAAAGTGGTCCTAAAGTTCTATCCATGGAGGACTGATTAAATGCTGTAATGCAGGAGAGCAGAGGAAAGAGAACAAAGATCCCTATGTTTCAAGACAGAAACATCTTAAAGATACACTTGGTAAGTGGGGAAAATGTTGAAGGGCACTATGTATGAACTATCCTATTTATGTTACAGAAAAAGAAAAATGTGTATACATTTACCATGTAACAGGGTAAAAAGGACTTGAGGGATCAAATAGGAGGAAGAGGGGTAGAACCAAGCAGATGAGAGACAGAAAAACTTCTCTGTATATACATTTTTACACCTTTCATTCATGAATCCAACAATTATGTTAGTAATGTGGCAATTCTGTCACATTGACAAAGTGTGGGGCTCCGTGGACAAGGCAATTCTGACCACTGCTGTTTGGATTGTATGATTTGGACCTTCCTGCCAAGACAGAGTGCTATTGATCCATGCGAACAGAACAGCAGACTGGGCTCCAATGCACCAGAGCGCAGGGAATAGGCCACCTACACAGTGCTCAGGACCAGGGCAGCTCATAGTTCCCACTGGCACAGCATGGGGCACAGGCAGGTGGGCAGAGGTATCCACCTTGTGCTCTGGCATGAACATGGCGCTCTGTGTGTTTTATGACAAAGAATTATGCCTAACATTTCACTTGAAAAACTAAAGTCTGACAGCCTCAATGTTAGCCAGATTGTGACGAAGGACAGAACTGACCCTTTTCTAACACTTCATCCTGCAGCAAATGACTTCTCTCTTCAGAGGAAACAAATTTCCCCAGTTACCTGACTGCCCCATTCATCTATAGCCATAGCTCCCCTCTCTGCTTGCAGACCCATCCGCTCCAACCTTGCTGGAAGCCTCCTGTCTCCCATGAGAGAACATTTTGTTCTTTATTCAGGCATCTTTTCTTTCTACCAGTCTTGATGCTCAAGTCTCTCCTAGTATTTAGTGAAGTGTCCTCCCATTAACCTGCCTCCTTGCTAGAACACAACCATTCATGCCTCAACACACCACAATCTAGCCTGACCCCTACCACTGACACCACGCTCCCAACTTCAGACCTCGAGAAGGCACACCTCAAGAACCAGCCCCTAGGGCAGGGGTTCTCAAACTTTTTGAAGTCAGGGCACATTTAAAATCCTACGAATAACTGTAGTCACACTGTATACAAATTTCTGAGAAATGTTATAATAATTAAGTCAAATATTAAAGAAAAAAAATAAAGTCCATGCGTGCTTTTATGGTAATTAAATGAAATAAAAATGACAAAATTAAATTTATTCTGACATTAAACATTTTTATGTTACATTTTTTGAGTTATGCTTTTTAGAATTCATAAAAAAGAGGCTAAAAAATAAAAAACAACAAAGACGTTATCTTTTTATATATATTAGTGAGATTTAGTAAATTCAGCAGGTCCTGGCACAAATGTGTTAAGTTTTCTCATTCTTGTGTTTATGAGAAACATGAGCCTGATGTGTCCTAGCGATTTCTTCAATATTTGGGCATATATTTGAAAGGCAAACTCTCATTTCCTTGTCAATACATTGAAGAATTCCTCTCTTTTTACGCTTAATTGTGCTGAATGCAGAAAACCCCCACCATACATATCATCTTAACTTTACACCAAACAAAGGATAGAAGAAACTTGCCTCCAGTCTTTCCGGGGAACATGGGGGGTAGTGTAAACAATCCAGCACCACAGCTTAACAGCCTTTTGCAACCTAATCAGGCAAGTGATGGGGGATTGGGCAGACTGTCAGCTTACAGCCAATTCCCCACACCTCTGTCCCCCAAAAATCTAAACTCCAAAAACCCTGATGGTTTTTTGGTCCCCAACAGGCACATATTTCTCTGGAATACCACAGGGTGCACCTGGAAATCTTCTGGGTGTACCAGTGTGCCCTGGCACACACTTTGAGAACCACTACCTTAGGGTGACTCTGTATATCAGGACTTGTGGGTGGCACCAACTTGTGCTTTGTCCTTGCCCCTCCACATGCCTGACTTTGTTCCTCAATATCAACTTTCCCAAAATCTCTGCCTCTGAGTTGGGGGATGGCCTGAGATAACAGTGAGCAGAATACCTAATGCCACAACTAGGAAAGACCTCAGGACCACCAATAAATTTAAATGCAGCTACACTGACTGGGTAAGAGCTATCAGTCTCAGAGAGGTATTTGTGTGCACATGGCAAAGGACAGGTATTCTAACCTAAGTTTCCTTTTTCCCTCCAAGCATTTTCTCTACATTTGCCTTCACAAAGTAACAGAGGGTTATCTAGGGAAAATGGTCTTGATTAAAGTTGATTTTTAGTGGCACCCAAGCTGAAGTTAGCAATGAGTCCATTTTCCTCTAAAAGCTTGGAAATGCCTCAACCTAACATTTCCCAGAAATAAAATATTAAAAAGGAAAAAAATTTTTCCTAGAAAATAAATCTCCACTGCTAGGCAGAAAGGTCTCCTATAACAAACAGGAAGCACAGTAAATTCAGGGAGTGAATTCACAACCTGACAGCCCTGCCCATCACATATCAGATCTGGAGAAGCAATTCCTCCACAGAAGCATGGATTTAGAAAGCAAGATGTCTTCCACAGCCTGACCTGTGATGGCGCAGTGGATAAAGCATCGACCTGGAACACTGAGGTTGCCGGTTCAAAACCCTGCACTTGTCTTGTCAAGGCACATATGGGAGTTGATGCTTCCTGCTCCTCCCCCCTTTCTCTCTCTCTCTCTCTCTCTGTCAATGTCTCTCCTTTCTAAAAAAAAAAATTGAATAATAAAAAAAAAAAAAAAACAAATGTTTCTGCCAAAGCTATTAAAAGGCACATTAAAGCTTAAAAAAAAAAAATGTCTTCCACGGTGCCTAGGAAATCAGCTCAAACCACATACTTAGATCGAGTCTTTACACCCGAACAATTCGAGATTTTCTCAAATATTTAAAATCCACAAACTAAAGGCCCACCTGCAGGTGACTAAGCTCCAAGCTCACTGAGCAAGGTGGTGGATGGGGGAGCCCAGAGGACACTTACGGTGTGTGAGGTGCTGGAGGAGAGTGCTGCGTGCTCAGAGAGGCTGCTCTGATGACTGGAGAGTGAACTAGAAGACAAAACAGAGCACCACATATGTTCACCCAACAAAGTCACTCCACAGGAATGAAATTGCTGTGTCTAGGTGGGCTAGATGTAAGCATACCCCAGCCCTTCAGGGAAGCCCCAGCTTCACACCCAGCACCTGAGAACCCAGTCCAAGTGTTCTGGAGGTTACAATGATCTCAAGGGTCACCCACCAAGAAGATCTGGAACATCCTGGCCTGGGAAACCTCCAGGACCTGTTTCAGGCCGCCACAACCATCTGCTCTTTAGACCAGAAACAGTAAGAATAGGATTGCACTGAGAACACTGTCAGCCTTGGAGACCCCATTAAATCTGTGTGTGAGGGACGGAAGTTCCTAGGTTCAATCCCACATGTCAGAATTACAGCCTGAAATCCCATCATATCCAGAATGCAAATCAAATGCTTTTTCTTCTGGCTTAAAGGGAGAAATAAGTGAACTCTACTTAGAAGAAACAGGGTGAGACCCTGGTTGGTTAGCTCAGTCAGAGCATTGTCCCAAAATGCCAAGGCTGTGTGTTCAACCCCTAGTCAGGGCACATACCGGAGCAACCAGTGAGTGAATAACTAGGTGGAACAACAAATAAATGCTTCTCTCTAAAATCAACCCATTTAAAAAAAAAATGACACAGTGTGAGGACCACATGAAACCCATTCTCCTACACCCTGTTCTAATGACTTAATCTGTGAAGCCACGACAAGTGCAAGTCAAAGATCTGCTCAGAAACACAAAAGCATTCTCACGCTGTATTAGTAACAGGAGCCCAGGGCTGGGAGGAGAGGCTCAGCTAGTGGCACCATCCTGAGGGTTGAAGAAGAGCAGCAGCCACCCCTTGGCTCCACCCACATTTCCAGGGGGCCCAGTGCTATGTGACAGCAGAGGTACCACAGGCATTCAAGTTTATCTCCGGTGCACTGGTGACTTCACCAGCCCAAATTTACTTTACAGCATTACTGCAAAAGGCCAGGACATCATGCTAGGGGCAACACTAAGTTTTGACCATGGGAAGAGCCTTCTATAAAGGCTCCAGGACATCACCCCAGTGGGCTTCTCATTCTGGGCCCGTATCTTCCCCATACCTGCTAAGCTGAGAGAGGGGGCTGCTGGACAGGTCACCAGGCTGGGACAAGGAGGGCAAAGTGGCAGTGTGCTGAGATGCAGAGGGTAGATGCGTATTGCAGGAGGTGGTGCTGGGCAGGGAGCCCACAGACGGAAGGGCAGACGGAGGGTCTGTTGTCTTTGGAGCTGGAACGGATGGAGTAGCTGTAAGAAACAGATCTGGTTAACTCTAATCCAACTTGAATATCTGAAATATGCTCAATGTCTTGTGATATGTCAGGCCCAACTGAGACATATATAAAGTTATATTCCCCATGCAAAATGCCCAAGCATATCCAGTCTGTCAGGTATGATTATCAAAAGGACACGTGATGGTCAGATGAATAGGACTCAGGTAGACTACAAAAATGACATGTTTATAATCATAAACTGTCCTTGATGTGGACATACTTCTCCCAGCTAAAGAAAAAGCTGAACCTAAGCTACATCCAGAAAGAGGCTCTGAGCTTGATATATATAATTATAAAATAAGGCAAAATTTCATTAGAAAGCTGAAGAGTAGACAATGAAAATCTGGTGGGCGAGACCACCCAAGGTGTAGGTCTTTGTGTCTATCAAATCAGGCTGATCTTGTGAAAGCTCAAAGCCAATTTAAGGCAAGTGGAGTTTAGAGCGCAGGGTCCAACACTGTGGAGTTACATATCTAAAACCTGCAGAGACACAGCTGCTTTCCAACATCTACTTTCAAAAGCACTGGGGGCATTTCCTTCACATATGCTGGAAGACAGTAACCTCACAGCACATTAGGACTTCAGGAGACCATGAGAACAATCACTCCTAACTGCAGGAAAGACTCAGTTTTAGTTCCATCCACACATATGACTCGGATATGTGCTTGCAAATAAAGCATCATTGTCTTTTGCAGTTGGAGAAGCAAGCTTTACCTTCCTGCAGCACTCCCTGAGAGTCCAGTAGAAAATACCAGTCTTGCCCTGGCCAGTTGGCCCAGCAGTAGAGCATCGGCGTGGCATGTGGGAGTCCCCAGTTCGATTCCCAGCCAGTGCACACAGGAGAGGTGCCCATCTGCTTCTCCACCCCTCACCCTCTCCTTCCTCTTTGTCTCTCTCTTTCTCTCTTGCAGCCAAGGCTCCATGGGAGCAAAGTTGGCTCAGGCACTTAGGATGGCTCCATGGCCTCGGCCTCAGGCGCTAGAATGGCTCCGGTTGCAATGCAGCAACACCCCAGACGGGCACAGCATCGCCCCCTGGTGGGCATGCCAGGTGGATCCCGGTTGGGCACATGCGGGAATCTGTCTGTCTGCTTCCTCTCTGCTTCTGACTTCAGAAAAACACAAAAAGAAAATACCAGTCTCTAAAAGAAAGGACGATCAAAAACAAGCACAAGCAACAACAGGCTCAACATACAATGTGGTCAGTCCTTACAGTAGCCTTCACTTCCTGAGGCTTGCTTTTTACCAACAGTCTGTTACAAATACGATAGCTATTCTTATAGAAATCAGATGAAGAAGACACCACAGATCTCCCTGACCCAAAACTCAGACCATAAAGGTTACCTCCCTGGGTCTTGGATCACACTGATAACAGGTCCACAAAAAAGCTTCTCAAAAAACGAGTGTGTGTGTGTCTGTGAAAGAGATAGAGAAAGAATGGGTAGAGAAGAGAATATGGGAGATAAAAACCTAACATGTAGCCTGACCAGGAGGTGGCGCAGTGGATAGAGCATCGGACTGGGATGCCGAAGACTCAGGTTCGAGACCCCGAAGTCACCAGCATGAGCGCGAGCTCATCTGGCTTGAGGGGAAAAAAAAAAAAAAAAAAGAAAAAAAAAAAGTTCACCAGCTTGGATCCAAGGTCGCTGGCTCGAGCAAGGGGTCACTCGGTCTGCTTAAGGCCCGTGGTCAAGGCACATATGAGAAGGCAATCAATGAACAACTAAGGTGTCGCAACGAGAAACTGAAGATTGATGCTTCTCATCTCTCTCCATTCCTGTCTATCTGTCCCTGTCTATCCCTCTCTGACTCTCTCTCTGTCCCTGTAAAAAAACAAAAACAAAAAAAACCAAAAAAAACCCCTAACATGTATGCTAAGTTTTTCATACATTTCATATCTCACTATCTCATTTAAAATCTCCAAATCTTGCCCTAGCCGGATAGCTTGATTGGTTAGAGCACTGTCCCAAAGCATAGAGGTTGGTGGTTCGATCCCTGGTCAGGGAACATACAAGAGCAGATCAATGTTCCTCCCTATATCCCTCCCTCCGTCCCTCGCTAAAATCAATTTTTTAAAATCTTCAAATAATCTAGCACACCTTATGTAGTTTCAACCCCATGATTGAATAAAAGAAACAGCCACCATGGCTTGTGAAATGACAGCACCCTCTGATATACCATGTTCTCAGAGCAAACCATGTTATCTTTAAACAACTCTGGCAGTCCAGCAATTTCAAAACTCTGGGTAAATTGTATGTGTTATTTCAATTCCATCTTAGGCCAAGTCCAGTCTGGTAAAATTCCACGTCCATGCTCCAAAAATATTATGAATAAAAAGAGACCAGCTTCCATACTCAATACCCACTTGCCTAACTGAATGATCAACAAAAATCACCATAAACAACCACAGATAGGCTAGCCAAAAACAAAGGAAAGACACAACTAACCGGCATAATCTGTGCTATCTTCCATGATCACTGAGCTGTACTGGAATTGGGGGGTGTGAAGTGGAAGGGGTAATTCCTCTCAAGTGTTTATAGTGAACAACATGTTATCTCTTTTCCTAGTAACAGTCTGTCAGAACCTGTCTTTCTTGAACTAGCACATCAATTTTTGCTTTAAATCCTTCGTGCTCTAGCAAGCTGGCTCAGCGGCAGAGTGTTGGCCCAGCCTGTACAAGTCCCAGGTTTGATTCCCGGTCAGGGTACACAGGAGAAGTAACCATCTCCTTCTCCAGCCCTCCACCTTCCCCCCCTCTACCCTCCCATAGCCATGGCTCATTCGAGCAAGTTTGCCCCAGGTGATGAGGATGGTACCATGGCCTTGCCTCAGGTGCTTAGCTCAGTTGCTGAGCAATGGAGTAATGGCCCCAGATGGTTAGAGCATCACCCCATAAGTGGCTTGCAGGGTGGATCCCAGTCAGGGCACATGTGGAAGTCCGTCTCTCTGCCTCCCTGCCTCGCCTTTAATAAAAAAGTCCTTTACATGATTGGAGTGAGAGCCCTATAACCATATCAGAATCTGTACCTCTGAGAAGGCATCTTTTATTTATTTAAATTTTTTTATTTATTTAAATTTTTTTATTTTATTTATTCATTTTAGAGAGGAGACAGAGAGGGACAGAGAGAGACAGAGAGAGACAGAGACAGGGGGAGGAGCTGGAAGCATCAACTCCCATATGTGCCTTGACCAGGCAAGCCCAGGGTTTTTGAACCAGCGACCTCAGCATTTCCAGGTCGATGCTTTATCCACTGTGCTACCACAGGTCAGGCCTGAGAAGGCATCTTTTAAATCGATACTACACTCCAGGTAAAGTCTGACTAGGGCAGAATATGGGACACTATTACTTCATTTCTAATACCACCACCAGCTACAATCTGGTCACATGGGAATCTCTAGCTAAACTTCTAAAGCCTAAAAAAGAAAGGATGGCAACAATGGATCAGAAGTAGCTATCAGAAAAAAAACATAAAAGGAAAATTTTTGCAAAATTAGCCATTAGTTTACTATATGCCTGGTGAAGTTAGCAATGCTCTTTTGTTTTGTTTTGTTTCCACCAGTCATGACGATAATAGCTTATATACTTACTGTCTACTCTTTGCTGACTTCGACCACCACCATGCCCGTTCTATAAGGAAGAGAAAATAAAGTATGTAAACCTACAGAATTAAAAATACTTAGATAACTATCTATTGGAATTTAACCACAAACACATGAAACATAATCAAGGAACAATGGCCTGTTTTAGTTTGTCTTTTCATAAAATGAGGGGCAATATGACAAAATCTTAATAAAGCCCAAGGAGCTGACATTTTTGAAAAATGAGATTGGGAATTTGAGGAAGTTAAACGGTATACAACCTAAGACCCAAATTGCAGGAAACAGTCCTAAAAATTACTGAGTACTACAAAGAAAATAAGAACTCCCGTTACACAGAAATCACCAGAAACCTTTCTGTCTCATATATATAGTCTGTCTCATTAAAATCACTCATGCAAAAAAAAAAAAAAATAGTTTCAAAATTGTAACAAAGATAGCTTTCATACAAAGAACAATATTTTATATTAATAGTAAAATGGTTCTCAGAGAAAAAGAGATGTTACTTTGAAACATGGCTTTTCTGACTTGGGTGGGGGAGTGTTTTAGGACAGTGGGATAGTCCCAAAAAGAGGAGAACATGGTAACAACTGGTTCGAGTTAACCATAAGGCATTTCATTAGAACCACTCATAAGGAAAACTTTTGTTTTCACAGACAGCATGGAAGACATGGCAATAGAGTGATTGATAATGGAGTCTACAAGGTTCAGACACTGTTCCCCTAGATGCAAGAAAGAAGCTAACAAAAATTTTCTTCTTATAAATGTCAAAACTAGTAAAGAAAAACACAAACCTTATAGCTGTTACCTCTACATTAATTCAAATCCAGTAAAACTTCTGATCATGAAATGTTATTTACAACATATTTTATTATTAAAACAATTAGATCATTTACAAGAAATGTAAACAATAAAACAGAATTACTAGAGGAAAAAACCCCCACAAGTTAAAAGGCTATACAGTTAGGGAAAGGGAAGCAACACACTTCAATATGTTGGGTTGGCAAGAAAGTAATTTCGGTTTTGTAGTGTGAAATAAAACTTTAATCAATTATATATTTCCATTTTGTTCAATGACCTTTTGCCATCTTTCTTACAGCTTCATGATTCCGCACTCATAGAAATTCTGGTATGATGGCAAAAAACTGAACCAAGTGCGATTTAAGGCCATCATCATTTGTGAAAGTTTTACCATTCAAGTTTTGCAAACTTCGAAATAAGTGGTAATCAGATGGTGCCAGGTCAGGGCTGTATGGGGGATGCGACATCACTTTCCAACCAAGCTCCAATAATTTCCCTCGAGTTACTAAAGATATGTGAAGCTTTGCATTATCATGGTGGAACACAATTCCTTGGCGATTTGCCAATTCTGGCCGTTTTTTCTTTGCTTCATCCAGTTTCACTAGTTGTTGACAGTAAAAATCTGCATTGATCGTCTGGTTTCTTGGAAGCAGCTCAAAATACACACCTCTGTACGCCCACCAAATTGACAGCATGACCTTTTTTTGATGCAATTCAGCTTTAGATGTGGTTTGTGCTGGTTCATCACGCTTGGACCATGATCGTTTTCAAATGATGTTACTGTAAATGAGCCATTTTTCAGCACCAGTGATGATTCTTTTCAAAAAAGGGTTAGTTTCATTGCGCTTGAGATGCATATCGCAAATATTGATTCATTGTGTTAAGTGAATCTCTTTCAATGCATGCGGAACGCAAATACTGAGCTTCTTAGCAAGTGTACAACATTTTAAGTGATTTTCAATTGTTGTATGTGGTACATTTAACCTCTCTGCAATCTCTTGTACAGTTATATGATGATTCTCTTCAGTGATGGCTTTGATTTGGTCATCATCAACTTCAGTAGGTCACCCAGAACGTTGGTCATCTTTGAGTGAAAATTCTCCAGAACAGAATTTTTTAAACCAATTCTGACACGTGCGTTCTGTTATGCAATCAACACCATAAACTTCACATATCTTTTTGTGAGCCTCAGCAGCTTTCTTTCCTTTACGGAAATAAAAAAGTAAAATATGCCAAAAATGTTCACTACTGCACTCTATGTTAAAATTGACCCCAAACAGCTACAAACAAAATTACGCACAATTTGCTTCTAAAGTAACCTAAATGTGACTAATATCAAATGTCAAAAGGAAAAAACCAAAACACTGACAGAAGTCCTTCAAAACAATTACAATGCTATGTGTGACAACTAAAAATACTTTCTTGTCAACCCAATATAATGACAGGAAGAGAGCAATAAAAATTCTACTCTTTGCCACTCTCTAAACTAAGATCACTGCTCACAAAACATATAGACACAGCATCGAGCATTTGCATCCTGAACAGCACAGACCCTGACATAAAAGGAGTCTTCTCAAAACTACACCCAGAGGCCCTGGCCGGGTGGCTCAATGGATAGAACATCATCCCAGCATGCTGATGTTGCAGGTTTGACCCCTGGTCAGGACACATATGAGAAGCAATCAAGGAGTACACAACTAAATGGAACTAAGTGAAACAGCAAGTTGATGCTTCTCTCACTCTCTTTGGCCCCCCTTACTCTCTCCCACTCTCAAATCAATGGGAAAATTAAAAAAGAAAATACAGTAGGCAACAAGAATAAAAAAGGGGAACAGCACACAGCAGCCATCAAACCTGATGTATATTTCAGTCCACCTTGAAAATCATTTTTAAAACACAAACAACAGACAAGCTGGCACAATACAGGAGTCACAATACCCGTGGTGGGGAAATTCTAGGCAGAAGAATGGTGGCAGCAAAAGTAAAGAAGTATCAAATGGTTGAGAAAATCAGAAATCTATAGGGGTTTTGGCTTAGCTAGCCCAGCAAGGAATGAGGTGAACAGTGATATGTGCAAACAAAACAAGAGGTAAAGTTAGAGCTGGAACTGTGATGTCATATAAAGAGTTAAGCTTGGATAGCATGCAGTCTGACTTAATTAGAAACTGTACAGACCAGCACTGTCCGAAGAAACATTCTGCAATAGTGGAAATATTCTGTATGTGCATAGCCCTATATTCTAGCCACTAACCACAGCTGGATATTCAGCACTTCAAATATGGTTACTGTGTCTGAGGAACTGAACTTTTGTTAATTTAGTTGAAATAAACTACTACGTGTGGCTAGTGGTTATATTGGAAAGCACAGGTATAAACTTCATGTTAAAGATAACAGAACAAGAATGCATGGCTATTTGCCTGACCTGTGGTGGTGCAGTGTATAAAGCATCAACCTGGAATGCTGAGGTCGCCAGTTCAAAACTCTAGGCTTGCCTGGTCAAGGCACATATGGGAGTTGATGCTTCCTGCTCCTCCCCTTTTTCTTTTTCTCTTTCTCTCCTCTCACTAAAATTAATTTAAAAAAAACACACAGCTTTAATTTTTTTTTTTTGTATTTTTCTGAAATGAGAAGCGGGGAGACAGAGAGACAGACTCCCGCATGCGCCCAACAGGGATCCACCCAGTATGCCCACCAGGAGGCGATGCTCTGCCCTTCTGTGGCATCACTCCATTGCAACCAGAGCCACTCTAGCACCTGAGGCAGAGGCCATGGAGCCGTCCTCAGCATCTGGGCCAACTTTGTTCCAATGGAGCCTTAGCTGTGGGAGGGGAAGAGAGAGGTAGAGGAAAAGGAGAGGGGGAAGGGTGCAGAAGCAGTGGGTGCTTCTCTTGTGTACCCTGGCTAGGAATAGAACCTGGGACTTCCACATGCTGGGCTGCCGCTGTACCACTGAGCCAACTGGCCAGGGCCAAAAATATATATAAACCCAGAAAGACTAATACAAGTGAAATAAGGGTAACTGACTTAGTTGACCTGGTAAAACCAAATCCTAAGCCTACTACTAGTAGGAAAATCCAGAAAACAAAGAACGATACCAAGCAACTCAGTACCAGATAACCTAGAAAGTAGGAGTGGATAAAGGGTTAAATGGAGGAGGATTTGTTTAAAGGATGTCCAGATTCCAAACCACCCTACCCTCTGTTTACACAGCAGGCTGAATGTCCACTCCTACCATTTCCCATAGGCTCTGAACTTGATCAAGGTAGCACATAGCCAGGGGTACTATAAAAAACAGATGAATCAAGTCAATGTAGACAAAACTAATATTCCAAGGGCAGCCTTCTTTTTCCACTAGGCTCTAATGGTACTGACAAATAGGATAGGCCCTATAGGAAAGAGACTAGAAGAACAGTCCCTGGATAATCTAAATAAGTTCAACAAAAAAGGCCCAACAGGGCTGACAAAGAATAAAAAAAAAGGAAACCGCCTGCCCATGCTGTTCTACATCAAAGCCCACATTTAACAACCTAACCCCTCAGCCCACATCAGAGATCCTTAGTTAACCTTTTAGTGTCAAGTAGGCAGCCTGGAATCATCAGACATTTGAGGAAAATATCTAACATAAAAAATGAAAAATGTAAGAAGGGAGGTAAAAAGAAACTTTTAATTAGAGATGCACAGATTATCTCCTGCTTAGAGGTTAGAAAATACACCCAAATTTCTACTAGGCCAATTCAACTATTTTTAATATTTTTATGTTATTGTACACTTTTTTTGTTGTTATTGTACACTTTTTAAAGTAGCTTTCACCAGTAATGCTTGAATATTTTTGCTTCACAGGCAACTAAAATATTATAGATTATAGTCCCCTCTTACCCCATTCAAACTACTACAAATAATTTGGGGTGTGTCTTTATACTATCCTTATACTAAGATTCTGGGTACATTCACACACACTCCTGTGTATATGCTGCATGAAATGCAGGTTTCAAATGAGATGCCTACTATTAGCAAATTCAACAAACTAAGAGGATTCTACTCAAAAGGCTAGCCAATTTATAAAAGAAAGTTTCAGTCAAAAAAGCTTAATTTCCCAAACTACACACTGAGCTCCAAACAGAAGAAGAAACCTGCAAGAGCACTTACTGTGGCCGTTCCTGGAGCTGACTCCGATAGACTCCCAGAGCTTTGGTATACAACCCTGTTTTGCACAGAATTCTGGTCATAGGAGGAAGACGTTGTTACTGGACTAGTGGAGCTCAGGGACGAGCTGGTCAGACTGGAGGAGGTAATGACTGAAGTTGTATAGGTGGAGTTCTGTACTGCACTGGTCATTGGTAGAGAGGTATTCGAAGAGTCACTACAAAGAATAAAAAGTATTAGACATAAATTTGTGTCAATTTACATGGCTTCATGAAACAGAACTACTTCATCACTTTGTCATACTCTAAATTAAATAAACATGTCTACATCTACAGTCTTAAATTTATTAACAATGCAATGAAGATTCAAAGCAACCCCCCCAGTCTAGCGCAACCACCCCAAAAGCTAGACCCAGCTAATTTAACTGACAGGCAGAAGCACAGCTTTAAGAATCGTAAGGAATCAAGATGTCTGAGACCATCTTTAGAAAGGAAACCTAAGCAAACATCAGGTTTGAGCTCTGGAAAGTTGAATAATTAACAATAAAATAAAATCTAAAATCTAAAATCTAGGCTTCTCAGCCCTGACCAGTTCTCAGTTGGTTAGACATTTTCCTGATACGCCAAGGTTGTGGGTTCTATCTGGTCAGAGCACATACAAAAGTCAACCAATGAACGCAGAAATAACTAGAACTAATCAATGTCTCTCTCCTTTCCAATCAATAAATAAAGATTAAGGAAAAAAATTAAATCTGGGCTTCTCTATTTTTATAACACATTCCACTGAAAAAAGTAAATGTTGGCAAGATGTGAAGAAATTACATCCCTCAGAGATTACTCATAGAAATGTAAAACGCTGCAGCCAATGCAGAAAACGTATATAAGACTTACCATATAATCTAGCAATTCCCAGATATACATCCAAAAAATTAAAAGCACACAAAGTTTGTATCTGAATGCTCATAGCAGCTTGATTCATAATAGCCAAAAAGTGGGAAACAACCCACATGTCCATCAACTGATGAATAAGATAAATGCAGTATGTCTGTACAATAAAATATTTTCTGGAAACAAAATGCATGTGTGCTACAACATATATGAATCTGAAAACACTATGCCAAGTGAAAGAAGTCAGTCACAAACAGCCATAAACTGCATGATTCTAGTTATATGAAATGTCCAAAATAGGCAACTCCAGAGGCAGATTATTGGTTGCCAGGGGATGAGGGGAGGGGGAAACTGGGAGTGACTGCTAATAGGAACAGGGTGTTTTTTTTAAGGTGAAGGAAGAAAAGTTCTGGGTTAAATACCGTGATGGCTATACAAAGCCACTACCACAGAGTGTACTGTCTGTCTCCACCAGGTGATTTCTTCAGCTCTATTTTGTTTTCCCTTGCAAACAAAACACCAGAAAAGTGGGAAGTTGTGTACCTTAAAGACTTTGAATACAAGCTGATGGGAATCTGGTTACTATTTTCACTGCTTGCAACTGATCCATATTCAGAGATAGATGATTCTGATCCAAATTCCAAGGCACCAAACTGAACATTTAATCCTGTGACATCTGCCGAACCAGGCATTTCCACGGCAGAAGCTGGGATCTGAAAAAGCAAAGCCGCATGTAAGGAACAGGTCATGGATCCCAAGTCCCAAAGGCCTACAAAAGAGCCAAATGGACACTGGGTTCCTAGGACACAGCTGGCAGTCCTGAGCAACAAGGAAAAGGTTGAAAGAAAGGAAAAAGGAATAGAATTTTTAAATAAGAGATAGAAGGGAAAAGAGCAAAGAAAAATTAACAGTTAATAGGAGAATGGTCAGTGCTGCCAAATGCTTCCTCAGAGCAATAAGGGGGAGGCAGCTGCGGTCAGGGATGAGTGAAGGAGAACTCTTTAAAGCAGTGGTCCTCAACCTTTTTTGGGCTACGCACCGGTTTAATGTCAGAAAATATTTTCACGACTGGCCTTTATTTAGGGTGGGATGGATAAATGTATCACGTGACCAAGACAAGTGTCAAGAGGGAGTCTTAGACGGATGTAACAGAGAGAATTTGGTCATTTTCAAAAATTAAACATTGGCCCTGGCCGGTTGGCTCAGTGGTAGGGCGTCGGCCTGGCATGCAGGAGTCCTGGGTTCGATTCCCGGCCAGAGTCCTGGGTTCAATTCCCGGCCAGGGCACACAGGTGAAGCGCCCATCTGCTTCTCCACCCCTCCCCCTCTCCTTCCCTCTCTTCCCCTCCCGCAGCTAAGGCTTCACTGGAGCAAAGTTTGTCCGGGCCCTGAGGATGGCTCCTTGGCCTCTGCCTCAGGCGCTAGAATGGCTCTGGTTGCAACAGAGCGATGCCCCAGATGGGCAGAGCAGCGCACCCTGGTGGGCGTGCCGGGTGGATCCCGGTCGGGCACATGCGGGAGTCTGTCTGACTGCCTCCCCATTTCCAACTTCAGAAAAATACAAAAAAATAAAAATAAAAAAAATAAAACATCATTCAGACTTAAATATAAATAAAACGGAAATAATGTAAGTTATTTATTCTTTCTCTGTAGACCGGTATCAAATGGCCCACGGACCGATACCGGTCCGTGGCCCGGGGGTTGGGGACCACTGCTTTAAAGCACTATCTGAGGCCCTGGATGGTTGGCTAAGTGGCAGAGCATAGGCCTGGTGTGTGGAAGTCAAGAGTTCAAGTCTCAGGGCACACAGGAGAAGCGACCACCTGCTTCTCTACCCCTCCCCCTCCCGTCTCTCTCTCAACCTTTACCACAGCCAAGGCTCAATTAGTTCACTAGAGGGTTGGTCCTGGGTGCTGAGGATGGCTCAGTGGAGCCTCTGTCCCAGGTACTAAAAATAGCTCATTTACCAAGCAACAGATAGTCCCAGATGGACAGAGTATCCACCCTAGAGGGCTTGCCAGGTAGATCCTGGTTGGGGCACATACGGGTGTCTGTCTCTCTGCCCCCCCTGCTCTCATTTAATTTGAAACAAACAAACAAAAAACCATTATTTGGTCAAAGACCCACTTGTCCTCCATGTATGGGACACAGCTAAATACAAAAAACCATCAGATTTTTCGAGCCAGACTCTATTAACTTGAATTAGCAGTCTGTCTCTTAGCACAAACCCATTGCCTCTAATATGAAGCCAGTCGCTCACAAACTGCTAATTCCTCTAAAGCAGTAAGCTATGTGCTTGAAAATAGCACATCCAGCTTCTGAGACTTGCTAACCCAACATTTAAACTAAATGTGAAAATATATCCACCTTGAGACTGTCACTTCCTGATGGGATACATACCTTGGAAGCTGGAGGCATCCGCCGCTTAGAAAGTTTGATGTGTTTAGGCTGTGGCTGGTGGGTAGATGAAGAGATGTTTTTGACAGTCAGGCTGGGAAGCTGCAAGACTTTGTTCACAGTGGTGGTACTGTCTCTGGGTGTTGACTCTTGGAGTTTTACCTGGACAGGAAAGGACTCCAACCCAGGAGGAGGAACAGTAACTGCCTGAGTCTGGTGCTGCTGTCGCTGGCTCAACTGGCTAAGAACTGGGGATGGTTCAGGCTGAGATTTAAAGTCTAGAAAATATGTAAAGAAGGGGTAAAAAAAGGGTAAGCAACAATCAATTTTGGCACACAGGCTTAGAGATCCCTCTTCCACCATCAATGGTAGTGAAGAGTTATAGTCACCAATTTCTCCCAACCATCTTCTAGCTGACCCATCAGTGTTCTGTGTGCAAGCATGCTGTGTGCATGTAATGTATGAGGAGAGGGGAGTGGGCTTACAGTTTTGAGTATGCAAAACACAGAGTTTATTCTTGTATTATTATTACTTATTATTATATTATTTGTATTACAATTGTCAACCTACTTTTGACTGACCTTGCACATGAAAATGGAAAGGGATGCCTGAATGTGTTGCTAATTTCTTAAGCAGAGAGAATATCCAGTTTATGCTAAAGCATGTGTGGGGTTGGGAGTGGGTAAGGATAGTATGGAGTTGCTATATATCTGGCCTTTAGCACACAGAGAATTATAATTTTGTTTCTTTATAAATTTTCTCCTAAACTTTTGAAAATTATTTTACTAAAGTTTTTCACTAACATATGTAGTATTACAAAATTCAAAAGGAACAAAAATGTGTATAATGATT
Source organism: Saccopteryx bilineata (assembly GCF_036850765.1). Lineage (NCBI taxonomy): Eukaryota > Metazoa > Chordata > Mammalia > Chiroptera > Emballonuridae > Saccopteryx > Saccopteryx bilineata. The sequence continues at coordinate 39,788,340 of NC_089491.1, read as the reverse complement.
ACCAATCACCCTTCCACCCTGTCCCCAGATTCACTTCAGAGGCAGACACTGTACCTGATTTCTTTGTATCTTTAAAGATAGTATTTCAGTATAAACACATATACAAAGACACACACACATTATCTAGCTAGATAGCTAGATATCTATCATCTTGCATTCTCACAAACCATTCAGGTTTCAGAGACTGTTCCATATTAATGTGAAAGGAGCTAGCCACTTCATTTTCACAGCCACACAATAATCCAGTGTACACAAGTATAGTATTCTAAAACTAGTACAATATTAGCAGACTTCCAGATTTTCCAATCTCTTGCTATGGAAAACAATGTTGCAATAACTATTCTTAGGTAAGACATTTTGCTCAAGTATAATTATACCTACAGAATCAGCTGCTGAATGGAGTGCTGGTTCAAAGAGTGACCATATTCTAAATTTCAACAAACACTTCAAAATTCCTATCCATACATAGAAAACAAATATATATATATATATATATATATATATATATATTTTTTTTTTTTTTTTTTTTTTTTTTTTTTTTGTATTTTTCCAAAGCTGGAAACGGGGAGGCAGTCCGACAGACTCCCGCATGCACCCGACCGGGATCCACCCAGCATGCCCACCAGGGGGGGATGCTCTGCCCATCTTGGGGCGTCGCTCTGTTGCTACCAGAGCCATTCTAGCGCCTGAGGCAGAGGTCACAGAGCCACAGCACCCAGGCCAACTTTACTCCAGTGGAGCCCTGGCTGCGGGAGGGGAAGAGAGACAGAGAGGAAGAGGGGGAGGGGTGGAGAAACAGATGGAGCTTCTCCTGTGTGCCCTGGCTGGGAATTGAACCCAGGACTCCCACGCGCCAGGCCGACGCTCTACCATTGAGCCAACCGGCCAGGGCTGAAAACATAATTTTTAACACACTGTAATACCAAACTTTCATCCTTCCTAGTTTGGTGGAAAGTAGTATTATAAAGATACAAAATAAAACTAAGTTCAGTTAAGCATCACCGATATAGTTTAGTATTCTTTGTTTATGAACTTGATATATGGAAGAGGTATGGATATGTCTGTCCATACCTCTTCAACAATATTTTTAACTTTATTGGTGGTCTCTATGAACTTTAGTTACTCTTTCTATTCTAAGAAGTTATTAGCTCTTTATATTATTTTAAAATATTTTTTTCATAGTTTGTCTACCTTTTGACTTGGTGATGATGTTTCCTGTCATATTTAGAAAAGTCAACCTCACATAGAATATAGTGAAATCTTGCTATGTTCCTATTATTGTCTAGATTCACTAGTTATGTTTAATATTTGACCTGTTTGGCACTTTGGTGCAGAGCTGACATTAGGTATCCAACTTCACTTTCAAACCAGATATCCACCTTTTCACCAGTGATCTATTCTTTTTTTTTTTTTTTTTTTTTTCTGAAGCTGGAAATGGGGAGAGACAGTCAGACAGACTCCCGCATGCGCCCAACCGGGATCCACCTGGCACGCCCACCAGGGGCAACGCTCTGCCCACCAGGGGGCGATGCTCTGCCCCTCCGGGGTGTCACTCTGCCGCGACCAGAGCCACTCTAGCGCCTGGGGCAGAGGCCAAGGAGCCACCCCCAGCGCCCGGCCCATCTTTGCTCCAATGGAGCCTTGGCTACGGGAGGGGAAGAGAGAGACAGAGAGGAAGGAGGGGTTGGGGGTGGAGAAGCAAATGGGCGCTTCTCCTATGTGCCCTGGCCGGGAATTGAACCCGGGTCCCCCGCACGCCAGGCCGACGCTCTACCGCTGAGCCAACCAGCCAGGGCCTTCACCAGTGATCTAGACTGCTACCTCTATCAATCTTTCTCTGCAAAGTAAATATTTTAGGCTTTAGAAGCCATCTTTTAGCAACTATTCAAATCTGCCTTTATAGATTGAAAGTAGTTATAGATAATACATAAATGGTTACGTCTGTGTTCCAGTAAAACTGTATTTACAAAAACAGGTAGCAGATCCATTTGAAGGTATATCAACCCATGACTTAGCATATTCCCATCTCAGATGAATTTATTTTGGGACCATATTACAGGCATTTACAAAAAGAATTATGGGAGTGGAATGGTCAAATCTAAAAACTCATCATCACTCATTGTGCCAGAAAAAGTTAACATAGGTCCAGGGCTGCCACTGGAAATGTCAGCTTGCAAGATAGGCCCTTGGCCAGTGTCTGAGAACAGAATTTTTTGTATGTTCTAGTGAAGAGTGACAATACTTTAACCAATAAAGACGACGCTGTGCCTTGAATATCTGTATAACATGGTTTACATCAAACACTTGCTTTCCCCTTCTAAGAATCTGAATTTTGGTGTGTACTAGGCAGAGGGTGCCCTATATAACCAGCTCCCTGATAAAAATCTTGGGCACTGAGTCTCTAATGAATTTCCTTGGTAGGCATCACCTCCAAACTGGGAATAGCCTTAGGTACTTTCATAACAGTAAACCATTTCATTCAATACAGAAACATGCTTCCATGTTTCAATATGCCCTAAATATACTGCTCACAAAAATTAGGGGATATTTCAAAATAAATATGAAGCAATAAACAGCCCCTATTTTTTGTGAGCAGTGTATAAAGCAGTCCACACAACCCACCCTACCTGTAAATTAACCCTCTGCTATTCCTTATACAATGTGACATGTATTGGTGGAAAATGGTAGTATAATCCCACAAAATCTGTGGGAGAATTTAGAAAACCTTCAACTTACATGTGGTGTTTTTAAATTACAAACCACAGATGGCAAGACTGAACAAAAGCATGGTGAATATATGCAAATGTTAGAATGACAAAGTAATCCAGAGGGTGTGATTTAAAATGTCCACATTCAACCTTCTGTCATCACCCTTTTCTAATAAAGCTCAGAAAATTCTGACTAGGCATTTACTCAAACTTGTTTCCTTATATTTGCATGCCTTGCCTTTACCATGCTTTTGAACATCTCTTCGGGGTATGTACTATTAACAAGAAATGAATGCAGGTATTTATTTCTACAGTACAAAGCTGACAGATTTAATTCAACTTTGCAAATATTTACTTAAAAAAAAAATCTCTGGACTAATTCCACATTAGTGTTACAAGTCAACAGCCTCTGCTAATGTTTAGGGGTGAAACACCACAGAAAATGTGTACTTACCAAAATGGCTAAGGACTGAGGACTGGGCTACTGAGGGCTTGAGGTCCCAGGAAGAAGTGGTTGTGGGGGGGCTCATAATATTCTGCTGTGAACTCGGGGTGGTGGTAAACTGGCCCAAACTCGGAGGTTTCATCTGGTCCAAAATCTGAGAGCTGGTGATGTTTGTCATTTTTGAAGGCGCAAGCTCTCCAAATCCTGAACCAAGGACGGATGACTTTAAAGGAAAAGAAAGCAGAAATCCTAAACAATACAGAATTTCTACCCCAGGTTTTAAAACAAGGATTTTAAAAACTAGAATCCAGAAAATATGAACTATATAGTAAAACTCGTATGAGTAAATACTACATGGAAATATGACTGTGCAACAAGATCTGACTAAATCCAGCAATCCTTCTTGATTCTGATATGAGATTAAAGAGAAGGGAAATATATGTCTTGAATTTTAAGAAATTGATATTTTAAAAAAGTGATGTCACAAATTCACAAAAAAATACTATTTTTTTTTAACTAAGGAGAAATGCCAGGAACTAAATGACAAACACAAAACACAGTGTTTTTTGTTTTTTTCTGAAGTGAGAAGCAAGAAGGCAGAGAGATAGACTCCCACATGTGCCTGACCAGGATCCACCTGGCAAGCCCACTAGGGTGTGATGATCTGCCCATCTGGGGCACTGCTTGTTGCAACTGGAGCCATTCTAGGGCCTGAGGCAGAGGTCATGGAGCCATTCTCAGTGCCCAGGCCAGCTTGCTCCAGTGGAGCCTTGGTTGCAGGAGGGGAAGAGAGAGATAGAAAGGAGAGGGTGAAGAGTGGAGAAGCAAATGGGTGCTTCTCCTGTGTGCCCTGGCTGGAAATCGAACCCGGGACTTCCACACACCAGGTTGACGCTCTACCACTGAGTCAAGAGGCCAGGGCTTAGTGTTTTCTTAATATGTAGAACTGTTATCATTTTTAATGATTAGAATAGGTTTGATCACAGAAAAGATCAGCCACGAGGCCTGCAAGATTAAATGCAGGAGGTCTTTGTGTACTAAGCAAATACGCTAGACACTGCTGTGTTTATTTGTAATTGTTTATATGACTAAGAATACCAAATATGTTCTACAAGCAAGCACACAAAAGACGTTACACCTTCCCTATCTAATCACAGCAAGTCAGATATCAAGGTCTCAGGAAAATGAACACATACACCTAGAGAAGATAATAGCAGATCAACTGTATTTTTACTTCATCAAAATCATTAAGTTTTTGAAAATACAAGTTCTTCATTAAAAAGAACTTTGAAGGCTGTGGCTAGGGGGTTCAATGGATCGAGTGTCGAGTGTCATCCCCACACACCAAGGTCATGGGTTTGATCCCCAGTCAGGAAAGATGCAAGAAACAACCAACGAGAGCACAACTAAATGGAATAAGTGGAACAATGAATTGATGCTTCTCTCTCTCTCTCTCTCTCTCTCTCTTTCTCCCTTCCCTACCGTCCTCAAATCAATGGGAAAAACAAAAACAAAACAAAAAATCAGAACTTTCAAAACCACCTAAAAGATCAAAAACAGAAATGATTTGCATTCCTTGAAGAGATCAGATCTATAAAGTTGAAATAATTATTTGTCACCAATATCCAAAGGCAGAGTATCCTAGTTGGTCTAAGGAAATCCAAATTCTCCAATGTAAGCAAACCTTAGGTTACGAGTAGTTATTACCTATCAATCACAGAATCTACTCCTATTAGATAGAACATTTGTGCTAACATTACTTATCATTACTCCAGATTCTTGGCTCATGCTGCCCATTACACCTTTTTCATTGCTACGAATCTGTCAAAACCCAGCTCGTGCCCACCTGTCCAGTGAAGGCTTCTCAGATGCTTCTATTTTTCATTATTTTCCTGCCTCTATCCTGCATCAGCTAATTTTATCAAATGATTTATCACTTTCTGTGAGCTTTATAACACAAGGAAATCACTGTGTTAATGACTAGCGCCAGCAAAGCATTTCTCAATTCCATTTCCTTGAGTAAGAAAGAAATATTTATAATAAATTCTGTTTATTCACCATAGATTTCATATAAAACACAGCAAAAATGAATCAAAATAACTCATTAGTGAAAGCTGTGGATCTACATTACAGTCCTTCCAACCTCCCCTCTGCCAACTCACAACTGCCTATAGTTGGCTGGGGACTTCACTTCCCCACACTGCAGCCACATTCCTTTACATTCTATGCTCTAAGCTTCTCTACTTCCCTCAGCCTATCTTCACATCCTTCACTAACAATTCGTTAAGTTCTTTCTGATGGGAACTTACTTTTCATGAGAAGTCAGTCATATATATAGCAGCAGACAACACAGTTTCAACGAAAGCTTATCCAAATTCTAAGTCTTTAAAACATAACATTGACTTTTAAGAAGTTTAGCCTGGCCTGACCTGTGGTGGCGCAGTGGATAAAGCGTCAACCTGGAAATGCTGAGGTTGCCGGTTCAAAACCCTGGGCTTGCCTGGTCAAGGCACATATGGGAGTTGATGCTTCCTGCTCCTCCCCCCTTCTCTCTCTCTCTCTCTTTCCCTCCTCTCTAAAATGAATAAATAAAATCTTAAAAAAAAAAAAAAAAAAAAAGAAGTTTAGCCTGACCTGTGGTGGCCCAGTGGATGGAGTGTCTACCTGGAATGCTGAGGTCACCAGTTAAAATCCCCGGGCTTACCCAGTCAAGGCCCATACAAGAAGCAACTACAAGCTGATGCTTCCCATTCTTCGCCCCTTTCTCTCTCTCTTTCCTCTCTCTAAAATCAATAAATAAAATATTTTTTAAAAAGTTTATGAAATAACAAAAACAAAAATAGAAAAAAAATACAAGCACCTAGGCAGAATTGAAAAGAACTGGTTTTGCGTGATTTTAGCAAGCCAATACTGAGAAACATTTGCACTTAAGTAAACTAGAAAAATAAAAATTTTAACATCGTGCCCTGGCCGGTTGGCTCAGCGGTAGAGCGTCGGCCTGGCGTGCGGGGGACCCGGGTTCGATTCCTGGCCAGGGCACATAGGAGAAACGCCCATTTGCTTCTCCACCCCACCCCTTCCTCTCTGTCTCTCTCTTCCCCTCCTGCAGCCAAGGCTCCATTGGAGCAAAGATGGCCTGGGCGCTGGGGATGGCTCCTTGGCCTCTGCCCCAGGCGCTAGAGTGTCTCTGGTCGCGGCAGAGCAATGCCCCGGAGGGGCAGAGCGTTGCCCCTGGTGGGCGTGCCGGGTGGCTCCCAGTTGGGCGCATGCGGGAGTCTGTCTAACTGTCTCTCCCCATTTCCGGCTTCAGAAAAATACAAAAAAGAAAAAAAAATTTTAATATCGTAAGTATAGAGACAGACTTTGAAAAAAAATCCAAGAATCCAAGAAGAAAATCATTAATAAGAAGGATGCCCGAGTGATTCTAACTGAAAATATTGGTCCAGAAAACTCAGATCAGTTGAATTCCACATTGAATCATCAGATATGTGCTTGGAAATGAACACATCATTGTTTTCTGGACTGAAATGTACTATAGAAGTTTTTATACTTAGAAAATAGTTATAAGCATGTGTCTTCTAGAATACATTTGCTCATGGGTACATTCCTTGAAATTTCATACTGAAATAAAAGTGAGTTACCAGACTCTGAGGAGAATAGGAATTGACAGCAGTGGAGCTGCCAGTCCCTGGTGCCATCTGATTGTTGTGCTGAGAATTTGTGAAGACAAGGGCTTGGCCAAAGCCCTGCTGTTGGGAAGTTTCAAAAGAGTTGACTTCTGAAGCTTGATTGGGAGGAACAGGCTTCTGGAGCAACGCTACCAGATCAACGCTAAGCAGACAAAAATCAAATGAGGAACAAGTCATAATAAAATCTTACCAACAAATGAATTTTAGCAGTAAATCAATATAAAAAATTCATGCCAAGAAATTACTTAAGTGAGAAAAACATTTGGAAACTGAAGATTAGCAGAAGCCAAAAGGACATCAATCACCAAAAACAAAACAAAACAAACAAAAAAAACCATGCACATATGAAGCCACAGAGACTGAGGAAGGGCTTTGCAGAGAAGAAAAATGAAAAGGTGTATTGAGATATTTCCACAGAAATGAGACAGTGACAACTGATTTGAAAATGCAGAGCAACTGAACAAACTTAAAACAATTTTCTGAAGTTTGGCTGGTTTCCTTTAAGATATTTTGCTCCTTTCCTCCTTTTATTATATGGAACCAGTGTCTTAAACTTTCCTTAAGGACAGTGAATCCATATATGGGGGGGGGGGGGGGAGGGGAGGAGGACCACAGCCATAGGAGACCAATCAAGCAGTTTCACAGTCATCATAAATGTTCCTGTAGTTCTGAATTCTACCCAGTAATATATTTAAGGTTTGTATAAATCTCATTGAATTTTCTCTCTTATTCAGGAAAAAAATGCACAATATATAACAAATACTCTACTAACTATAACTCTGTGATACCCCAAGAAAGACGATTATTCCAATTTGAGAACCATCGCCTAAAAACCTGAAAGCATAAGGAAGAAATGATCTTCCAGATAGATAGACTACCTGAAATGTGAGTGAGCTACTACCTCTTCTCTACAGAACGTGCAAGATGCACAGAATTACCCAACATGATAATCTGTTCCATTAAACCCTTGCAAAGGCCAGTTTCCAGTCAGTTCTTCTAACAAAAACTTTCATCATGACAGTGAGGCAGATTCTAAGAGGTGAAATAATTTAAGACTCACTCCTGAACAGAACCAAGTTCCTGGGACTGAGTCCCTGTACCCATGCACTACCACTCAAACATTCCCATAACCAAAATGAAGTCTGTGGATCCAAAGGTAACATTCTGGCTTGTGGTATACTTTGGGGAAACACACCCAAGATAATTATATTACATATGACTCATTCCCTAAAAGTTACATTACTACAAAAAACAGAGCAAGTTCTATTTCCAAAAGATTGATAATATGCATGAAAAATAGTACAGCACTTGCTTCTCAAAACTAACCATGAAAAGTGTCTTTATATTTTTTTAAAAGATGAAAATGAACCTATCAAATTCATTGAGTAATAAGTACAATAAAAAAACATATCCATTTAACAAGAAATTCTGAGCGATTCACAAAATATATTCCAAGAGATAGTCTTTGATCATTTTTATTTCCCTGCAACAAAGTCTTACAGCCAGCT